>NC_051179.1:139660799-139963299 GCF_013339695.2 Rhipicephalus sanguineus | reverse complement strand
ACACTCAAGTTTGAATTCAGTGCAAATTTGAATTCGCCCGAAGATCATGTCGCCGCGCGTCCGTCATGGCCAACACGTGGCCTCCGAGAGTGCGCGCAGTCTCAGAGGCCATGGCCAACAAGTGCCTCTTTCGTTCCCCTCGACGAGATGCCGTTGAGTTTACACGACTGGTAGAGTCACTAGAAAATTGTTTCTGCGCGTCGCCGCCGGCGCGCGGAAAACAGATGCGATACTCTGAAATTTTTGCAGTGACTCCAACAACTGGTGTGGACGCTTTAATCGTCGCACCGTCTTGCGGCAAGCGCCAGCGGAGTAACTTTTTTCCTCAACCATGTGGTCTCGCGCGCGCGCACATGCGCACGCCGAGTTACGTCGTGATCCCGTGCGGCGGAAAACGGCCGCCCTGTCGTGCTCACTCGGCAGCATCAGACTATCCAACAGTGCCCGACTTCTGCCAGTCGCGTGCGATTACTTCTACCTAGGATTGATGCGAGCAATACACGAGTGACGTCATTGTTTTTGTTTTATGTGTTGAGTACGTCTGTGGCGCTTGTTTCTTTTTATTGCGATAGCAATTACCTAGACAGTCTCGGCTGGTTTCTGCCGTCGCCGTCGCCATGCTCCGTATATGTATACGTGTATATATATATATATTGTGAAAGGCAAGAACGGCAATGCGGCTCGGCTGCTTGCGCGAGGAGCTGGGAAAGCACCAAGGAAAAGGAGGAAGAAGTGGAGAATATAGAACAGCCGGCCCAGGAACGGGTGCTGTCTCTGTGTCTCGTTCATTACAATGGCGCAGCCGTCCGACGGACCTCTGCTTGACGACCTGCAGTCGCACACAGTGCTACGGAGCGGACGCACAGTTTCGCGTTCAGCGGCTTCCGGACCAACTGGACCAACTGACTCGTCTACAGGCGTCACCACAGCTTCGGTCTTCGACTTCACTGCATTGCAGGCAGTGAAGTCGACACAGTGCGCGTCTGGAGGGGTAGCGTAGAGGGGGAGTGTAGAGGGTGTGTGTGGAGAGAGTTTGCGTATGCGCAGTAAGGGTGGTCACACCACCACCGGATAGAACTCCGCCATAAGATGCTTCGCATCTAATATCTTAGAGCGTCTGATTCTCCATTGTCGACACTTGCAGCGCGTAGCGCGAGCACATAAACATAACAACTGCAACAGTTGTTAGTTCACGCTTGCCATGTACATGCCTGTGCTTTCTTTTAGGGCGTCCTTCTTTGTGCTTCAGCGGTGCGCTGCAAGTATCAAGCTGCTTCTGGTTCTTCGTGTGACACTTCAATTTCTTGCTATCGCATTGACTGATTCGCCCGTGCGGCGAAACTGTGACTTTTTTGCTTAGAATTAAGGACTTACCACATTACACAACTGTTACATGCGTATTTACGCTGACGATTGCGTGCTATGTCATTGAATTTGTTGTACTACGCCACCGCTGCCGCAGTGCATGCCGGTACTTACAGTACAGTCGGTACGTTCAGCTGCCTAGAGCTGGTGCATCGGCGAGCTGCATTAACGAGTTTTAGTGGCCGTGCATCACGATGACTGGGTTTACGTGCTGCGTATTGTCATGCTACTACAGCAGCCTGAAACAAAAGCACTGGGATTTTACGTGTTCTGAAGGGATGTCAGGCTTCGAAAGGAATGCGTGCCACGAAACAACGAAGTCGGACAGAGCAGTAACTACAGCGTGGTGTATTGTTCGGCGTGTTTGTGAATTCCGCCTGTACAATGCTAGGTATTTAAGCAGTCATAACAAGCTCGCCGCGCGACCGATGGGACGATCAGTGACAGAAAAAGCCGGCAGATCCCACGCATTGTGGGAATTGATGTAATGCGAAGCAGCCAGCAAAGAGCTGCCTCCATCGTCTTGTATGTCATTGAGGAAAATGCGTGTCATGGTTTTCATGTTAACTCCTATTATTTATGTTCGTCACACAGTAACGTCGCGCAATACCAACTTCGGGGTAGATCAAGCTAGAGAAACGGCCGCCAGCGCCCCATGAGCGTGGAACGTAAGTCATGGTGTACATGACATGCGTGTCATGATTTTCATGTTAACTCGTGTTATTATGTTCGTTACACAGTCACGTCACAAGATACCAATTTTGGTGTATATAAATCTAGCGAAACGGCCGCCAGCGCCCCATGAGCGTGGCACGTAAGTCATGCTGTACATGACATGCCTGTCTTGATGTTCATGTTAACTCGTGTTAACTCAAGCTGCTCAATGCAGCTTTTTGCCTGGTCATCCTCGCAACCTTGTTGTTGTGAATAAACAATTCAATTCAATATATGTTCGTCACACGGCCACGTCGCGATACCAATTTTGGTGTACATCAAGCTAGCGAAACAGCCGCCAGTGCCCCATGAGCGTGGCACGTAAGTCATGCTGTACATGATAGGCTGTCATGATTTTCATGTTACCTCGTGTTTTTATGTTCGCCACGTAGTCACGTCGCGCAATACCAATTTTGGTGTATATAAATCTAGCGAAACGGCCGCCAGCGCCCCATGAGCGTGGCACGTAAGTCGTGCTGTACATGACATGCGTGTCATGATTTTCATGTTAACTCGTGTTGTTATGTTCGTCACGCAGTCACGTCGCGCAGTACCAATTTCGGGTTAGATCAAGCTAGCGAAACGGCCGCCAGCGCCCCATGAGCGTGGAACGTAAGTCATGCTGTACATGACATGCATGTCATGATTTTCATGTTAACTCGTGTTTTTATGTACGTCACACTTTCACGTCGCGCAATACCAATTTCGGGGTAGATCAAGCTAGCGAAGCGGCCGCCAGCGCCCCATGAGCGTGGAACGTAAGTCATGCTGTACATGACATGCATGTCATGATTTTCATGTTAACTCGTGTTTTTATGTACGTCACACAGTCACGTCGCGAAATACCAATTTCCGGGTAGATCAAGCTAGCGAAGCGGCCGCCAGCGCCCCATGAGCGTGGAACGTAAGTCATGCTGTACATGACATGCATGTCATGATTTTCATGTTAACTCGTGTTTTTATGTACGTCACACAGTCACGTCGCGCAATACCATTTCGGGGTAGATCAAGCTAGCGAAGCGGCCGCCAGCGCCCCATGAGCGTGGAACGTAAGTCATGCTGTACATGACATGCATGTCATGATTTTCATGTTAACTCGTGTTTTTATGTACGTCACACAGTCACGTCGCGCAATACCAATTTCGGGGTAGATCAAGCTAGCGAAGCGGCCGCCAGCGCCCCATGAGCGTGGAACGTAAGTCATGCTGTACATGACATGCATGTCATGATTTTCATGTTAACTCGTGTTTTTATGTACGTCACACAGTCACGTCGCGCAATACCAATTTCCGGGTAGATCAAGCTAGCGAAACGGCCGCCAGCGCTCCATGAGCGTAAGTCATGGTGTACATGACATGCCTGTCATGACTTTCATGTTAACTCGTGTTATTTATGTTCGTTACACAGTCACGTCACAAGATACCAATTTCGGGGTAGATCAAGCTAGCGAAACGGCCGCCAGCGCCTCATGAGCGTGGAACGTAAGTCATGCTGTACATGACATGCATGTCATGATTTTCATGTTAACTCGTGTTTTTATGTACGTCACACAGTCACGTCGCGCAATACCAATTTCGGGGTAGTTCAAGCTAGCGAAACGGCCGCCAGCGCTCCATGAGCGTGGCACGTAAGTCATGGTGTACATGACATGCGTGTCATGATTTTCATGTTAACTCGTGTTATTATGTTCGTCACGCAGTCACGTCGCGCAGTACCAATTTCGGGATAGATCAAGCTAGCAAAACGGCCGCCAGCGCCCCATGAGCGTGGAACGTAAGTCATGCTGTACATGGCATGCATGTCATGATTTTCATGTTAACTCGTGTTTTTATGTTCGCCACGTAGTCACGTCGCGCAATACCAATTTTGGTGTATATAAATCTAGCGAAACGGCCGCCAGCGCCCCATGAGCGTGGCACGTAAGTCGTGCTGTACATGACATGCGTGTCATGATTTTCATGTTAACTCGTGTTATTATGTTCGTCCCGCAGTCACGTCGCGCAGTACCAATTTCGGGGTAGATCAAGCTAGCGAAACGGCCGCCAGAGCCCCATGAGCGTGGAACGTAAGTCATGCTGTACATGACATGCATGTCATGATTTTCATGTTAACTCGTGTTTTTATGTACGTCACACAGTCACGTCGCGCAATACCAGTTTCGGGGTAGATCAAGCTAGCGAAACGGCCGCCAGCGCACCATGAGCGTGGAACGTAAGTCATGCTGTACATGACATGCATGTCATGATTTTCATGTTAACTCGTGTTTTTATGTACGTCACACAGTCACGTCGCGCAATACCAGTTTCGGGGTAGATCAAGCTAGCGAAACGGCCGCCAGCGCCCCATGAGCGTGGAACGTAAGTCATGGTGTACATGACATGCGTGTCATGATTTTCATGTTAACTCGTGTTATTTATGTTCGTTACACAGTCACGTCCCAAGATACCAATTTTGGTGTATATAAATCTAGCGAAACGGCCGCCAGCGCCCCATGAGCGTGGCACGTAAGTCATGCTGTACATGACATGCGTGTCATGATTGTCATGTTAACTCGTGTTATTTATGTTCGTTACACAGTCACATCGCAAGATACCAATTTTGGTGTATATAAAGCTAGCGAAACGGCCGCCAGCGGCCCATGAGCGTGGCACGTAAGTCATGCTGTACATGACATGCGTGTCATGATTTTCATGTTAACTCGTGTTATTTATATTCGTTACACAGTCATGTCGCAAGATACCAATTTTGGTGTATATAAAGCTAGCGAAACGGCCGGCAGCGCACCATGAGCGCGGCACGTAAGTCATGCTGTACATGACATGCGTGTCATGATTTTCACGTTAACTCGTGGTATTTATGTTCGTCACAGAGTCACGTCGCAAGATGCCAATTTTGGTGTATATCAAGCTAGCGAAACGGCCGGCAGCGCACCATGAGCGTGGCATGTAAATCATGCTGTACATGACATGCGTGTCGTGATTTTCATGTTATGACTTGTCATTTATGTTCGCCATACAGTCATGTTACGCCATACCAATTTTGGTGCATTCGATTAACCAAGCGACCAGGAGAGCACAAAGTCGTAGGCGGCTAGATAGATAGATAGATAGATAGATAGATAGATAGATAGATAGATAGATAGATAGATAGATAGATAGATACGCTCAAAGTCGCAGAAGTTCGCTAAGAAATGCTTCGCATTTAAAAACTTACTGCGTTTGCTAGATCCCACTGCCGAAGCGGTCACCGCCAGTGGCGACAGATTAGATACGAATTGTTTTCCTGGCAAAACAGTGATCGCCTAAATGTATAGCGGCACATAAACTGACCTTGACCAAAAACGATGACTCAACTGTCAAATGTCTAGGCAGAGCGAACCCTCCACTGGCTTATGCTTTGTACAGCTCGCACCCGAGCACGGAGAAAACTCAGCCATGCCGGCATCGCAGTTAGAGACGTCGCCGGCATTTCCTTGTTCCTCATACACTCTAAGAAAAAAAAAAGAAGAGTATGCGTGACTGTTTTCGGAGAGTTCTGACTTGCCACGTATAGGACTCTCTTTAAATAGTCACGGTGACTCTCTTGGTGGGTCAGGGTCGGCTCGCTCTTTGGGAGTCCCCTGACCCTCTAGGAAGAGTGGAAAGACTCTCATCCGAAGGATCACAATACCACTTATTGGGAGTCAGACGACTCTTGCCGGTGACACTCCTACGGGGGTCAAGTGACCCACACCGAAGCGTCAAGTGACTCCACGAGTATTTTAAGCTACTCATTTGACCCTTGCCCTACTTTTGCGCGACTACTGTTGAAAATAGTGGAGTATTCATTTTAAGCAAGTCCAATTATACTTGCCGTTCTGCCCAGCGACTGCAAAAAAAGAATAGTTCAGTTTTACCATTGTTTTAATAAAACTCGTCAAAACAACACATATTTTCCAGCAAAGTTATATAGAAAGCGCGAAAATATGGTCTATGATTTCCAATTAAGAAGTGTGGGTATTCCTCATTTACATGCTTCTATGAGCATAGCCAACTAAAATGTGTGACTGATTAGCATAGTGTCATATGGTGCAAAATAAACTGCAGAAATGGGCATCATGTTTCAATCTTTATTCCTTATGATTAAGAATAAATCAAAAAGTGGTGACGGCTGGAGGCATCAGACTTGTGGCTTGATAGGTTATCGCTCTTGTTCAGCGTGAGCACCATGAAAAACGGTATCCGAAAAGCAGAACGTGATATTATGATGAGAAAATGAAATTGCAGTAAAGGTTTGCAAAACCTATAAAATAAGTGGTTCACATAGACACAATGAAGGCTCACAACAAAACAACAAATGCAGACACGTATGGTAAGGAACCAAGTTTTTTGCCGTTATCGTGTAAAACACAACTTGCAAATATTAGCTTTTGTAACATGTCACTTGGCGACAAACTTGCAGCACAAGATAATGTGAGCCTCTTTTAAACAACAAACGAAATTGGTTTAGGCTCCTTTGCGTGGGTGCCATTCACCTCTTTTCCTACGTCAGCTTGTCAAACCAAAAGAAATGTAGGACCGACTGCCTCGTTGACAGGGCGAACGCCGCTGTTGATTTTCCCATCACGCGCAGTGAGGCGCCAGACCAGAGCGGCACCTTCGTTTCCCCGAGTGTGGCTATCAACTAGAGTGAAGAGGCGGGAGAAGTGATCCGGGATTCTGGGAATAACCAAAACACACACATTGTTTGTATTTAAAACTACCCTTTGTCCAACACACCGTTATTGTACACACATCTGCCATGAGTGTTTAGATGAAATTTCGCAACGAAAACAAATTTTCACGTAAAAGGCAGCGGGAACCTTGTCTCGCAATAGACACTGGCTATACACGAATGAAAGCATTTCTTTTCTGAGAAATCGCTTCAAAATTTGGTTTCAGAATAAACACGGTTTTGCGCCGGCTTACCCCGACACCCATGCACATCCTCCGGCAGTCAGGGGCACGCCGTGAGCGGTTACTGACCGCATGTTTTACAAACTTAACCCATACTCAGATAAACACATGCGAGTACGAGGGCCCGAACGACGCCCAGCGCGTGCGGACGCCGTCTACGTCGAGATCAGACATGTCATATGGTAGAATTAGCACACATAACTCCCACAATCACGTACACTCATTTGATTCTGTTATAGCGTCATCACAGATGTTGGCAAATCGTGAAAGCAGCAAACAGAAACGAAGGAAAAAAAACGCCAGGCCTGCGCTGAAACCGCAGCACAGTCACAGCGAAAGCTGGAAGAGCGGCGTTTCTAGAGCCCGATAAGCTCTCTTGGGGCTACAATACAAGTACACTGGAAAGGTACCCACTACGCCACAAATCAAAATTTTTGTGAAGTTCGGAAGCACCCACTAATCCATTATTCGTCATTCTATGGAGAAGCGAGGCACCAGCTACACGTCTGTAAGGCATTATGTGCACTTTGTTGACGTGACGACTGATGACGATGAAGAATTATGGCTCAGCCCTTTGTAACGGGTTGGAATCTTTAAACGGCCCACCAGTTATGTGATTTGCATTGGGTGACGCCCGGTCGCTATTTCCCTCTCCCGTCATGCTGTATACGTTGACGTGGAAGAGAGACGGGGGGGGGGGGGCGAAGAACTTTATTGAGACCTCGAGGTAATGGATCATGCGCTTATGGGCTTCCTTGGCAACCAATACAAGTGCACTTGCGAGGAACCCACTACGCTATAAATAATTGTAAGTGTTTAGAAGTAGGGCAGCAGGCACTGTACCATTTTCGTCATTCTACAGAGAGCGTTGGTACCTGCTAAACGCATGTAAGGGATTATGCGCACTTTGTTGATTCTGCTCCTGATGACGATGAATAATTATGGCAGAGCCCTTTTGTAATGGGTTGGAAGCATTCAACAACCTACTCGTTGCGCAATTCGCAATTGTTTGACGCCTGGTTACAGAATTCGCGTTGTGCGACGCTTGGTGCTTATTTTAATCTTCTACCACGCTATATTGCATATGCTAATGTGGTTCCTTCCCGACATGAGGCCTGTATAGGACCTTTTTGCAAAGCAGTTTCAAGCACCGGCATGGCTCAGAGATTGCGTCTCTGCAGCCTGAGCCATGCCGGTGCTTGCTCCAACGAACTCTTCAAAAAGACTTTGTGCTAAATTCCCATTCCGTGCGATATCTTTTGCCAGCGAGTTGTAATGACGTACCATTCGACATGTTTCTCCTCATTGGAATGCATAGCCTGTGGAAGACGCGCATGTTGCAGAGAAACGCAGAGCCGATAGTTTCCTCAACAGCCCACTTCATTACGTTGGTCACTCAGCTAAGAGATGCCTACGAGCAAATGGAATATCAACCAGAATGGTATACGGCATTGGTGAGGTGCTTATCCTTACCGCTGTTCTAGCACACAATTGAAAAATCAGTTATGTGATGTATCCGCTATAGAGGTGATTGCGAATTCTGTAGTGCCTTCTGTTCGTCATTGTGTTGCGATAAGAGCATAATCAACATATTAGTTCTTTGTCTGTATTCAATTGCTTTCAAGTGATATCCTATGTTGAATAAATACCATGAAAGAAAAAAAAAAGAAACCGGCATGGCTCAGAGGTTGAATACTGGGCTCCCACGCAGAGGGCCCAGGTTCGAACCTCGTTCCATCCTGGAATTTTTTTCTTATTTCGAGCGATACTGGTTACGGACACCGGCGGCGGCGGCAGCGGCGGCGGCGGACAACTACGGCGCCAAAAACGGCCGGAGAAATGATCTCATAACAGCTTTCGCTGTAAAAAGTGCACGGCGGCGGCCGCAACAACGGGCGCCGTCGAAAGTCTAGCATTTTCGCCTTACCGGCGAGGCGTGTCCAACTTGAATGACTACCGCGTACGTGCTGGAAGCCACCGTACTATATCTGCACCTCAAACTACCGTCTTTAAGCATACAAAAACCATTATATATATTGCGTCTGAGCGTTCTGTACACAGGCTTTTTTTTTTCACGTTCCCACGCGCGGAAGCACGCAGCACACTCAAGGTCGATGGAAATGTTATTACGAAGTAGACTAAAGTGCATCTCAAAATGACATCTTGCACCTTCAGTAGTGCAGACACAACGTGCGATCAGCAAGAAAGGACCCTTGATAATTGTTTGCATTGCTCACTTTATGGAAGCTTGTACAGCAACGCGCATAACGGTGTCAACTCGTTAACTGACAGCGTTAGTTGGGCATCCGCAACAGCCCCGCAGACACAGGCTGCTGTTGGAAATGGCTGGCAGATAACTTCCGCAGAGCTGCTGCAGACGCCCAGCTAAAGCTGTATATTTAGTACCTACGAAAGCAGTACACTCACCGTTAACTGGCGCCCGTTGTCCGTAGCTCCATAAATATTCCGCCCTCCAAGCGTCACTTCGTGCACGGAGCCGGCGACAACACCGCCGAAGACGCGCACGAACATGAAATTGATGAAACCATGAAACTTCAAGACACGCAACCCGTGCAACCAACGCAACCACGCAACGCATTCCAATAGACGAGGAGACTGAGACGACTGAGAGAGGAGGCAGAAGCAGCGCGCCACCCCGGCGCCAACTTCGTCTACGTCGGCGAACAAGGCGCGCCACAACGGCGCCAAAGGACAAGCGCGCGATATGTATGGCGTATAGGGTGGCTCTTTGATGACGGAGGCCAATCGAAACGCGCTTCAGGAGTGTCCGGTGACTCCTTCCGTAATGAAAACTCTTTTTCTCTGCCTGTACCTTCCAAAAGGTGTCACATGGACGCCCGAAGAGAGTCGCGGTTCCATGACCCTCTTTTGACTCTTTTTTTCTTAGAGTGTAGGTCGGCAAGCTCACTCGTGAGTCGACTCACTCAGACTCAGATCGGGCTGTGAGTCTGAGTCTGAGTGAGTCCGGGTGAGCATTATTTTGGTTAGTTTGAGTCCAAGTGAGTCCAGTTGAGGAAAAGTTTAGTGAGTCTGAGTCAGAGTAAGTCCGTTTGAGGAAAATATAGGTAAGTCTGAGTCCGAGTGAGCCCGAAGCGCAAGATATATTGCTCTGAGTAAGTCTGAGTGAGCTCCACCTTTCATTGCTGACTTGTGGTCCTATCTACTCATCTTGAACACTACTATGAGCCTTATATCGGCTTACGTTTATCTCGAGTCTATTCACACATATCTCAGCGCGTTAGCGTTCATGCGCCACCTTACTATATTAATATCAGAGGCGTGAATTAGGGGGCTGGTGGAGGTGTTCCATGACTCCTACTCGCAAACTGTTTGACAAGTTCTTGATAAAGATATTTTGAGTGACTCGCCTATTTCATAAAAATCTCCTCAATGCGATGAAGCCACTGATAACCCGTATTTGAAGGTAGAAGACCAAAAGGCGTATCGTAGAGCACCGATTATGAGCGATATTGACGTTAAAGAGCATTGACACCTGGATCGAAAAACCTAATTTTACGCGCATGGACTCATGAGTTGACTCACTGAGGCTCACTCAGACTCAGGTCAAGCCGTGAGTCTGAGTGAGTCGAGCTGTGTAATATAGGAGTGAGTTTGAGTCCGAGTGAGTCCTGTTGAGGAAAATTTTGGTGAGTCTGAGTCTGAGTGAGCCCTCAGATCAAAATATATTTCTTGAATGAGTCTAAGTGAGCTCCATTTTTTTTTGCCGACCTATGCGATGCTAATCACCAACGCAAGGTAAAGCGGCAACAATGGTAACAAAGCTTAGCTTCTTATATGAGCGTAGGTTGCTCTTATTAAAGCATGTACTGCAGCACTGCAGTTGCGAAGCGGTAGGCTTAGCGACGATACCGGTGCCGAGCCATCGGCTGTGGGCTGCCGCGGCCGGCCAGAGCGAGCTGCTGCTTATCCGCCGCATTGTGTGTGCCGCCAAAATCACTCACTGGCTTTCCATCAACTTGCGCAGCAAAAAAAAAATTCTATTCGCGAGATTTCCTTGGCGGTATACTTTTGTAAATGGCATACTGCGAGTCGCCGTTTTCCGGACGCCCCTCTAATCGTCTTCACGGCGACCGTTTCATCTGCATTCACGTTTAAAGCATTAGTGATCGAAGTCCTGCAGTGACAGCACGGGGTGTACGTGGGGCGTGTTGCGTTGACAAAAAGAGAAAACAAAAATCCCGCAAGACGCATTTTTTTCGTCTTTCGGTTTTATTATTTTCCCGTCTTCGTAGCCGCGTAAAACTCTGCGTAGTTTGGTGAAGTCATTTTCCGCATACTGTAGCTTGTATCGATTGCGTGGCGACGTTCACTAGAGGAGATTTTTTCAAACACGACAACGGGAACGTGCTTCCTGGTTGTTTTTATTAATATTAATATTATTTATTCTGCGAATATAAGCAACAGCAATGCGAAGTGACGCAAGCGCATTCATTAACGACGAGACGACTTGGTCACATGTAAGCCCCATGGACTGTTGTTTTTAAGTGCTGTAAGGAGTGGGGTTCGGCGGGTCGCGTGAGGTAGCTGGCTCCAGCCGTCCGTCTCCATAGCCGAAGATTCCCAGTGAGGAGGCGCGTACTTTCAGAAGGAACGTAGGTTTGTTTACATTTTTGAGAGAATACGAATGAATCAACTGACTCGACTGAACTGCACTACTACTACAAAAGTATTCGGCTTTTAAACCCCCCTGTCTGTCAACAATGAGGGCCCTGAAGCGGTGAAGCCGGTGTCCGCAGCTCCCGCCAATCCTGTGACTTGCGGTCCCGGCGTCCGGCCTCCAGAATGGAGGAAAAGAGTCACACAATACCCTCGTAGGGCGAGAAGTCCAATTGGTGAACACCAGTGCACTACACAGTAATGATCACGCACCACGCCCCGATGACTCCATTGCTGGAATATTTGCGAGGAGTTTGAGTCCGAAGGAAGGTTGGCATGAAAGGTCGATGATCTCTGCTGCCGCTGCCGGGAACACTCGTAGGAAGCGTTGATCGCTGCCTTCGGTTGGAAGGCCCCAACTGGTTCGATGAGAGCGGCTACAGCGGCGATGTCCCACGCTGACGAATACCGCACAAGAAAACTGTCGAATTCGGAGGACAGGGGGACAGTTCAGTCCACCACGTGCAAACCTTCATGTCTGCGCTAGAGTAAAAGAATGCAGCGGTTTGGTGAGAATCCCGTCAGGGGTGCCATCTCACGCTGAAAACACCGAGCCAAACAGGGGTCTCCGAATTACATTTTCAACGTCGCTTTGCTGGGAATCCATCCACGGGGAATGCGCGGCTCGCTCGGCATAAGCCCCCTCCTGGAACACACCGCGTTCCGTGCCTCCCTTTATGTTCCGATACAGGGCAGGGGAGTGGGGGGGGGGGTTGACACAGCATTCCGGCAGACAGGTGCACGCAAAATGGCGTCTGCCACGGAGAATGCTAGGGCCAAACGTAACAGTGCGGAACATTTTAGCAGCCCGGGCTATCGTATGCTGTCATCGTATGTTGTCGTCGTCGGCTCATGTCGCTTGGCGTCACGCAGGCAAAACCATGTATAGCGTAGCAATGTATAACATTGCCATGTGTAGCAAGGGGGCGAGAAAGTGAAGTGAGGGTTAGCAGGAGTAAGTGAGTAATGGGTGAGGCAGAGGGAAGGAGGAAGGGAGAGGGAGACGGAGGGAGTATGCATCTCATCTCGCTTGACGTCACGCAGGCAAAACCATGTTTAGCATGGCCATGTATAGAAGCGGTGCGGCAAAGAGAAGTGAAAGCTCAGGAAGAGAGATGTGAGGGTGAGCCGGAAGGAAAGGAGGAGGGGACAGTGTAAAGAACAGCATAGCTATGTATGGCGTCACGCAAGGAAGGGCATATATAGCCCAGCCATGTATAGTATGGCATAGTAAGGGTGCGGCAAAAGGAAGTGAGGGAAAGGATGATGGCCGAAAGATTTTGCATTTAGTCATTTAAATAAGAACCTCAGAGTTGTCTTCACGTACGTGTGGTCACTGTCGGCTACTTTTACTGCGCTTGGCACAAGTTGACTACCTTTTGCTAGCTTTCCCATTCTTCTGGCTATTTTTTTCTGTTTTCAACCTGGCAACCCTGATTGGTGGGCCGGTTTAAACCATTCACTCGTTGCGCACTTCATATGTTTTGACGCTGGCTGCGATTCTCTAACGCAATATTACATGTGTTAAGGAGACTCCTACCACTACATGATAATCTTACAGCGCTTCTTTACGAAACAGTTTCAAGCCCTGGCATGGCTAATGGCTGAAAACCTGCACGCCACGCAGAAGGCCTGGATTCCATCCTTATTCGGACCGTAGATATTTTCTTACTGATTTATTTGCATCTATCTCAAATTTGCGCTCACGGACAACGCCAATTTTTCGCTCACAACCAACGATGCCGACACCGACACCAAGATTTCGGCGAAACAACCTCTTTAACGCTATCGCGCTAACACTGCTCTCTCGCTACAAAGACCCACACCGAGTGCTCCCTGCAGCGACTGCTGTAACGTATGGAACCGCTCCTGTCGCCTCTTCATCTTCATACACCTCGCAGGTCAGGTCGCACGCTTGTAACCGTGCCGCTATCCTAGTGACGTCGGCATCGGGCCAAAACGGCGCTTCTGCCGCCGGGGATTACGCTAGATCAATGTTGCTAGTCTTTCGCACCATGCGCGTGTGCGCCCGACGAAGAGGACGAAGTGCTGTTTCCACTGAAGGCTGAAGCGGTCAGCGCTGCAACTGCTGTTGTAAATACATCTTGTATATAGTGTACGGTGTCAGCGACTCGTCATTCACGTAACAGTAATAAAGGCAACATCAGAGGTATGCGCTCACGAAAAAAAAAAATGCCGCAGGTCAATGTGACACAGGTGGCCTCGCAAGTGAAACAGTGTAGCCAGAAAAACCGCAGGCTAGCTGTTGCTATGTGCAGGCGTCGGCCAGTGAGTTCGCGTGAAAGGCATGAAGTGACGGATAGCGACCCTGTTTTAAATCCGAAGTACCCTAGGAAGATTGTCTCAGTGCAACCTGCGTAACGCTGACGCTGCAAATGCATTTACATACTGCATCCGGTACCAATCCGGTGTTTGCAGCTTGCAAATGCTATTGCTATTTGCGAGTGCAAGTTCACTTGCAAAGTTTGATCCGTGCCGCAAACACGCAATGCTGAGATTTTCGCGACGTTCTGCAGTGTGCATTGCGTGTGCATAAACAATTTCTGCTTAATCTTGAACGGACACTCTTTCGGCTATGGCTGGCCCTCGAATGACCAAAGATAGTCTTCACGGGACAAGACGGAATTGCGCGAAACTTAGCATCGCTTGGGATTGTGAGACATAAACGCGCATAAAACTCTGTGTAACGTAAATAACCTTCGCTACTTGCAGCTGTGGTGTGCTGTACATCTGCAGCGGTTTTGCACAACTCTATATTAAAAGAAACATCGGAGGTGCGTACTCACGAATGAAAATGCCTCAGATCAAAGTGACACAGGTGACTTTGCCAGTGAAAGCAGTGAGCGAAAAACCGTAGGCTAGCTGTTGCTATGTAGAGACGTCGGCCAGTACGTGTAAAATGCGCGCAGTGGCTGGTAGCGACTCTCTCATGAGTTTGAAGTACCCCAGGAAAAATGTCTGAGCGCGATCTGTGTAACGCTTACGCCATATGCTGCATCCGGTGCGCATCCGGTGTTTGGAGCTTGGCGCAGAATTTTGCCACTCTGATGATCAAGTACCTTTCGGGCTTCATGCGACAGTTGTTGGTAATTTTGCGCACTTAGTTCTTCGCCTCGAGATCTTTCAGTGGCGCCCTCTCTCGTGTGACGATATGCATGTTTTCGATACTATGAATCTTGTAGCGTCCCCATGTTGGGCTCCGTGGTGGGTGGCCGCCATCGCTGCCGAATCGAATTCATATATCATGCATAAGGCATTTCCTTTGATTAGTGATCGTGCAGCTTCAAAACGCGTACGCACCGAATATCTGACTTTACTGAGCCTGCCAAAGGAAGCATTTCCCCACTATCATGTTGTACGCAATGAAAAGACCGAGAAAAAGCTAGGACCGTTTCCCCTTTTGTAGTGGCCAAATCACTAAAAAACGCCTTAGGCGCTGAATATAAAGTTACTAAAATGGCTAATGGAGACCTTCTGGAACTCCATGAAAAAGTACAGTTCGAGAAACTGAATAACCTCGTAAATTTTGGCGACAGTCTCGTAACGATCACACCCAACAGATCCATGCACTCCACACGTGGACTCGTATCAGACACGGATCTCTTTGACCTACCCGAGACTGTAGGGTGGAAGGATCAGAATGACACAAATTTAAAACGAATTGTAATCCGAAGAAACAATCAGGAAATCCCAACGAAACACTTCATACTAACCTTTGTCACAAGTAACCTACCACAAAGTATAGAAACTAGCTACGCAAAAACACCCACCAGACCATATATACCAGGCCCTCGTAGATGTTTCCAATGTCAAAGATTTCGCCATGGCTCTCAGAGCTGCTGTGGTCGACCCAACTGTGCAAACTGTGGTGTCCAAGGCCATGCCTCCGACATCTGTAATGAAACGACACAGTGAGTGAACTGTGAAACGCCACAGTGTGTGCATATTCACGTTCTTGTCCAAACTGGAAGAAGGAAAGAGAAACCATATCGTTGAAGGTTCGAGACAACATTTCATTTAAGGAAGCACGAAGAAGGTGTACGCCCTTTCATGGCCCAACCTATGCTGATGCGGCGCGTCAGAGGGCAGCGTCGCATCGGCCACCGCCACTGTCTTGGCCCACGCAAAGTGAGCCATTGGCCGTGGCGGCTGCCTTCGTGGTGGCAGCATTCAAGTCTGCTCCACCTACCAAGCCACTGATCCCGGCGACTCCCGTCCAAGAACTTTTACCCATACATTCAGCAAGAGTGCTGTGTGTACAAGAAAGAAAGCGAAAGTCTAAACATACCAACTTTCTACGCAGTCACATTATCTCGCGAAAGGACCGGGATGATGCCATGGCGTCATCCGGTGGTGTAGCTGTTGGAGTTAGTCAAGGAATAGCATAGACATATTTACGACTCCAAACGTCCCTTGAGGCAGTGGCTGTTCGAGCGGTTCTTCTAAATAAACTCGTCACCATTTGCGCTCTCTACATACCTCCATACTACCACCTGCGAAAACATGAATTCCACTTATTAATAGAGGAAATTTTAGAATCTTATCTGTTCCTTGGGTCTTTAATGCACATAGCGGTCTATGGGGTGACTCTCACTGCGATGCGCGAGATCGTCAAACTGAACAATTCCTTTTCTCTTCCGGCGCATGTCTCTTGAATGAAAGACAGCCAACATATTATAGTCTCGTCAACAATTACTACTCGTCCATAGATTTCAGCATTACATCTCTATCGCATCCACCCCTACTAAAAAGGAAAGTCGTTAATATTCGTTGCGGAAGTGAACACGTTTCTATAGTTATGAGCACACCCGTAGAGAAGAAATGTCCTCCACAGGTTCCGAAATGGCACATCGACAAACCGATTGCCAGCAGTTTAAAAAAAAAAACATGCCTCCGTCATAGGAGTCGGTATAACACGAAAGTGAAACGTGTCTTCACATAAGTAGTGCTTATTGTATAGTGATATAGGGACAGCGTCTGATAAGGACAGCCTCTAATAAACTAAAACTGGAAAGTATTCAAAGAAGATATGTTAGGTTCATTTATAGCAGTAACAGTTGGGAAACATCCCCGTCGCACCTCCCACAGAAAGCAGGACCAGAGAAACTTGAAACTTGGCACTATCACGATAGGCTAAATATATTTTATTTGTTCTATCACAAAACGTTACGAGTTAATCCATCCGCATTCACAGCACCTGCCATTAGCCGCTTTACTCGGGCTCTTCACACAAAAAAGGTGGCCGAGCTGAAGTGCAGAACAAACACTCTTACGTACTCTTTCTTTCCTCGGACAATCGTCGAGCGGAACCCCTTATCTGCTGATGCGGTAGAACGTCCCAACAATGATTCTTTTCTGGAGGCGATCAGAAATGAAGCGCAATAAGCGCCACTACGCTTGAACCATCATGTAACATCACTTGCTACCGCTTTCACTCTGCTGTGTTCGAAGAAATGATGAAAGTTTCTTTCTTTTTTTCCTTCGACTTTTTGTGCTACGTGAGTACAATTTAGGTACTTGTGAGTACTTGGTGCTATGAATACTGATTGCCGTGGAACTTGTTCCCTTTCGTTGGTTTGCATATTTTATCGATGTCGTTGCTTCGCAAAATATTACTTCACGTATATCTCTTTCTAAAAAGACAGGGCGTGCAAACACGGGCACAAGAAAGAAGTCAGGACACCACAAACGCCGACAAACACCGCAAAATAACTTGCTAGTCCTTGGAGGAGCTGTCTTAGATGATAGTCACTGCAAAACCCTAGCGTTAGGTCCTAAATACTGTTTTAAGCCGAACCTGAAACCAATAGAAGTTTTAACTTTGCCACGTACAATCACTAGACTTGTTCCTGAAGAAGAGCGTTCCCACTGTATTTCAGACTGCGTTGCTAGCATCAAGGGTTCTAATATGCATCTCAAGTGTTCTGATCCTATCCGGCCTTTGGTTAATTACTGTGTCGAGAAGAAACTCATGCCAGTAAATTCAGATAAAGACGGGTATTTTGTAATTATGCCGGACAGTTTGTTCTCAGAAAAAGCATTAACAGCCATAGAAAAGAATTTTAGGACGGTAAAACTTAAGCCATCGGTAGTTAGGCAACGTGCTGTCGACCTTTTGTTAAGACATAATCTTGAGAGAATAGCTTGTAATGTCAAGAAGGCTAAATCACTTACTTTAGGATTGCTTTTTCAGCCAAAACACATAAGAACGAGATCCCATTTCGAGCAATCGTTTCAGAGCAAGGCACCCTGGCAAGTCGCTGTATCTAGTTATTTGCAGAACTGCTTAACCTCTTTCAGTTTTTCAGACCCTTTTCGTATGCGTAATTCTCAGGCGCTAGTTCAGTTCCTCTCAGAGGAGAACCCCGGCTGTTGTAAAGCTTTTAGTATGGATATTGAAGACCTGTATTATTCTTTGCCGCATGAGGACTTGTTAAATTGTGTTAATGAATGTATTAACGAACAAGAGCACCAGACGGTTTTCACCGATAAATGTGGTGTTTCTACCGGGGCATTTCTAGAAATCCTTTCCATGTATTTAAAGTCGACGCTTGTAGGTTGGAAGGAAGGGGTTTATGTGCAGAAATCAGGGATATGTATTGGTTCTAAGGTTGCTCCGGTTCTTCGTGATTTATACCTGAGCAAGATTGACAATCTTTTGGAAGGCGCCTTAGGTAATTCGGTTATTAAGGTTTTTCGTTATGTGGACGATTACTTGATCTTTTGTAGTGGTGAGGACTTTGAAAAGGCGGTAACTTCCGTGAGCGAAAAATTCGAATTAAATGGAGGTGGGCTGAGCTTTACTAAAGAGGTGCCTCAGAATAATGGAATACAATTTCTAGACATTTCCTTAACGTTCCAGAAGAACCACGTGTGCTGGCAGTATCTCTTAGATCTTCGAAACCGCTGTTAAATTTTTCGTCGAAGCATTCGAAGGTTGTAAATAACGGCACATCTCCATGTCTCGCCTTAAATCAGCCCTCACCAAGTCGTGTGAGCACAAAATGAGTGATAGCTTCAACGCACAGGTTACGCGTCTTTTAGATGTAGGGTATCCTCGTGATGCAGTGGCCACGGTCGCTGAACGTCTATTGTGTTAGTCCGAGCATGGTTGCAGAAAGCGATAGGAAGAAACGTGTCGTAGGTATACCGTACATTCATTGAGTATCTCACAGGCTAAAGAAAGTAGGAAGTAGATAATGCGTTAATGTTGTTTTCACGGCTGCCAATAAGCTAGGAAAGATTTGTGCCGCTGTGCAGAGGAAGAATGAGCGAGTAAAAGACAAGAAGCGGACCGATATTTGTTTCGTAAAACACACCAACAAATCCACTGATTGCCGTACGAGTGTGGTGTATAAGGTCCCTTTCAGCTGCGGCCGCTTCTACGTAGGACAAACGGGCCGATACATTAACCAGAGATTAATGAGTTGTTTGTCGGCGTTTGTGGTGTCCTGACTTCTTTCTTGTGTCCGTGTTTGCACGCCCTGTCTTTTTAGAATGAATGCTTACCAACTAGCTCAGCTCTCTATTATTCTAAACGTATTTCTCTTTCGTCTTTCTTTTTTTTTCTTTTTTTCTGCTCCTAATATGCAACGCTATTCAATGCTTAGAGCTTGTGCCGTGTTGCTGCGTTGTGTATTTATGCCCCACTCCTGCCTAAGGCCTTCATAGGAGGCCGGCAGTATGTAACGAAATAAGAGATAAATACATATGTGACAGCTTATGCAATGTCTATTGGTGTTTGGTAGCTACAGGGGCTCGTTTGACGTGGATGCACCCACGTTGACGCCCAGTGGCACATCATCGCGACGACTAACGCCCGCTATCATGATTTAACCGCTGTGGTAACATTAGTTGTTAACATATACCTGGACACAGCGCATTGTGAATCCCGTGCAAAGAAGGCAATAACAACTACTCGATATGCACTTCTTCAAAGCGTCGTCAATTAAGGAGCGAAATGGCACGGTGTGCACTCCTGAGTAATAAGGTAACCTACGCCTGTGCTCACGCATACACTACCGCATTAGGCTTCAGCAACAAGGCAGCCAGAGGTTCGTAGCTTGAGCCGCGAACGCGCGCAGGCGTTCCACGTCCCGCTTGCCTTTTTCGCTCTCCCAAGGCAGGACATTATCAAGTCGACATCTTTGCCTATCTGCAGTGCTTATTGCCGCAGTTCTATCAGTCGGTGCTATCGCACTGGAATCGGTCGGCAGCGGAGAAGCACCATTGGTGCATGTGGCTACTGCACTTCTTCGACAAAGAGCCGTCACACGCTAACACGAAGCGAAAGGCAAAGAACGTAACTGCGTGTGCTAGCGCGGCCAGTGTTTTTCGCTGGCATCGAGACGCGCTATAACCATGACCTCCGAGAATGTGCGCCGACAGGCTTCTCGGAGGCCACGCTTTACCTGTGTCGTCACCGAATCCTTCTCTATCGGCGCTAGTAAGTGTCATGCCGCAATAATTCCCTTCACCGCTCACAGACGGTGGAACTACCCCGCCCCGCCAAAAAGAGCACCGTTCGAGAGAGAATGTGTGAGAGATATAACGCACGTTTGTGGAATGCCGCGCATCTGCCTCGGTGGCTTAGTCGGTAGCGCGCCGGGCGCTTATCTTCGCGGACAGAGAGGTTACAGGTTCGATTTCCGGCAGCGGAACTTTCTCTTCTTTCTCATCTGTTAGCGTCCACTTTATCTACGTCATATCCGTGAAGGAAATACGTCATGAAGCCTTGGTGGGCCCCGGAGTAAAACACTTTCGTGTTAAAAATGACTCGCTTTAGTTGGACTGACATGTGTGGTTTAAGCATAGATGCAGCCGTACAGTACTTTACAGATTTTCTCACTGCTGCTGCAACTAAGTGTATTCCACAAACAACTGCACTACCCGACAAACGACGAGTCCTATGGTGGAACACTGAGTGCCAAAATGCGTGCACAAATCAAAACAAGGCATGTAGTTTGCTTCGGAACGCACCGACAGCCGAGAATCTTGGTAGTTTTAAGAACCTAGAGTGTCAAGGCAGACAAAAACGCCGACCGGCTAGAAGGGAGAGCTGGCAGAAGTCTTTATCTGGCATCAGTTCATGTACACATGAATGTAAAGCCTGGAACAAGGTTAATGGGGTAGCAGGGCGACCAACATATTCACTGCATCTAGCAAACACACATGGCGACAGCTAGGAAGACCAGGCGGACTTCCTCTGCGCACACTTCGAACAGGTGTGTAGCTCGTCGCACTATACTGAAGCTTTTCAACGATACAAGACAATAATCAAAAAACAAAACCTAGAGCGTAAATTAACGAAACACGAGGCATACAATGAACCTTGCCACCTGGATGAACTGCAGGCATCGGTAAATTGCTGCAATAAAACCTTCCAGGATCAGACCGTGCAGTATATTAAATGTTGAATCACCTACCCTCTGAAACTCAAAAGCCCTCATTTCCCTGTGTAATGTTTGGTATTACGGCGAGATCCCTTCTGCCTGGAAAGAAGCCATTATTATTTCGATTCCAAAGCAGGGCAAGGACCCATCCTTAGTTTCGAATTATAGGCCTATAGCCCTATCAAGTTGTCTGAGTAAGGCTTTTGAAAATATGACAAATCGGCGGCTCCTACAATTCCTCGAAGCAAACAAATTGACCTATACCAGTGCGGTTTTCGAAAGGGTAAATCTAGCTCTGACCACCTTTTACATATCGAGGCTCAAATTCGCGACGCTTTTGTCAACAAGCATTTCATTCTTTAGGTGTTCCTTGATATGGGAAAGGTCTTTCACACAACATGACGCTATAGAATATTAAGACATATCCCACGTAGGTGTAAGCGGAAGAATGTTAAATATAATAGAAAGTTACTTGTGAGATCGTACATTCCGTGTCCGAGTAGGCAATGTTTTGTCCAGAACGTTTGTCCAGGAAACTAGATTGCGACAAGCTGGTGGCTAAGCTGTACACTTTTTATTATCAAAATGCATTCCTCGCGACTGTGCATCTTACGTAACATGATCTATTCCACGTATGCAGATGATGTGCAGGTTGGCTATAAGTCTTGTTCTCTTGGACTGCTTGAGCGGCAAGTTCAGCTTGGTTTGAACGAAGTTGCTAAATGGGCAGATGAAAATGCATCCAGACTGAATACAAAAAAAAGCACGTGCATCTTATTTTGCTGAAAGAGGGGCCTTCACACCGATCCTGACATTGACCTGCATGGTCAACGTTTGTCTCTAAAGATAGAGCATAAATTACTAGGCCTAACCTAAGACACGAAGCTGACGTTCATATCACACATGAAGTGTATAAAAAGAACTGCATAAAAACTATGAATATTCTAAAAATGTTGTCACGTGGCGTAGTGTCGAGAAGTATCTGATGAATCTTTATAAAACCTTTATACGCACGCGCCTAAATTGGGACGCGATAATCTAGCAGTCTGCGACACCAAGCGCCTTGAAGATGTTTGACCCTGTCCACCATCTAGGCAATCGCCTTTCTACGGGTGCTTTCCGCACGAGCCCCGTAGAAAGCATTTACGTTGAATCGAACGAGTGGTCGTTGCGCCTCCAGAGATCCTACCTATCTTTTGTATATTTCGTCAAGGTGAACGCGAATAGCGAACACCCCTTACACTCTGCTATGAATGATTTTTCTATTTCTGTCCTGTTTGATAACCGTCCTGCCCTGAGACAGCCCTAAGCACTTCGCGTAAGGGGTCTAACTGAACAAATGGGTGTGCCACTTCTTGAACACTGTTTGGTTGCTCCCGCTGCATATCTCCCGCCGTGGCAGTGCTAGCTCATAGATTGTGATACATCCTTCGTGGAAGTTACTAAGCACGCGCCTATTGCGCATATCTGTACACACTTCCTCTAACTGCATCAGAATTAGTTTTCCTGAATTCTTCACAGACGCCTCAGAGTCTTACACTTCTGTGTCCTGCGCAACGGTCGGTCCATCTTTTTCAGATGCCGGCGCCCTGCACCCCAGTACAAGAATTTTCACAGCAGAGGCTTGTGCGATACTTGCGGCCGTTAACTAGATAAAAGACTTAAGAGCTAGAAAGTGCAGTGATATACACGGATTACTTAAGTGTAGTGAATGCTTTAAAGAACTCAGAAAAGACGCAGAAATTCTGCCTTTGTCTAGCTATACTCAATTTTGTGTACAGTCTACTTGCTCAAACAATACGTCGTAGTGTACTGGATGCCAGGGCACCGGGCACCGCTAGGTACAAGCAAACGTGTTGGCGGATCAGCTATCAGCATGCGCCCACGAAAACGCTGCCGATACATTCATACCTGTCCATGCGCTTGGCCGAAAAACCATTCCTGGAACAAAAGCTCAGGGCTTATTGGCAGAACACATGGGATGGGCACACACAAACAAACCGCACGTTATCAAGCCGCAACTTGGTAACTGGCCGCCAGCATCAGTCACACCGCACAGAAGTAACTCTTACCAGGCTAAGAACGGGACATACACACAGTAAACACTCATACCTTGTGTTCGGTGGCGATCCATCTTTTTGTGAGAGATGTGGTGAAGCACTTACCATGCTTCACATTTTAATCCGACGTAAAGAATTAGACACGCTTACAAAACAACACTTTCCATTACCCTACCGACAACAAATACCATTTAACCCATCAATGCTCATCCGTAGGGAACAGGTTTTTAAACATCAGTCACTGTTCGCATTTTTTAAAGAAGTTCATAGCTTTCACGTCATATACCCAGGCAATCCGTAGCAAGACCTCTGAAAAGAGGTGGTTGCTGTGGTAGCTACATTAAAGAAAGCATCTGCCTCCCTGCCTTTGGCCTGAAAGGCCTTGAGGAGGCGTTCGTGCTATTTTCCCATCTCTCACTTGTAGATATCATGCTCACTAGTAATTCATTCCACAACCATAGATCACTTCACGGATCACTGCCGTAGTTGTATACTCTATGCACAGCTTTTACGCTTCTATACAGCGCCTTATTTTACGCCTTTATACAGACATAATACACCCTGCCATCAAAATCATTGGTCATCGCTAACACCGCATAAACGTCATGGCGTTCTGTGGCCATGCATGGCTCCTGCGCCACAAAACTCCCCTGATCATCATCATCACTGGTGATGCGGTGCCCAGTAAATTTCCTCCCGCAGTAACACATAGTGTAATATAGTCCTTCCGTCGTTTTATATCTTCCAAACATGGCTACTTTAAGTGAAGTCCAGCATAGCCACCTAAGCCGAACGGTATAAACTATAAGTAATTGGGAAACTAGAATACGTACTGCGTTTCTGTCAAGTGTAGTAGTCCGACAAGGTATTGTAGTTGTCCGACAAGGAAACTGTAGAACTCACTCAGACTCACTCATGGAATATATTTTGACCTTAGGGCTCACTCAGACTCACCAAATTTTCCTCACCCGGACTCACTCGGACTCAGACTCACAACATTTTTCTCAACCGGGCTCACTCGGACTAAAACTCAGACTCAAGTCCGACTATGAGTCCGAGTTTGAGACTTGGACTCACTCAGACTCAGGCTCACGGCTCGATCCGAGTGTGAATAAGTCTGAGTGAGTCGACTCACGAGTCCGTTAATGTATAACTAACTTTTTCGAGCAGGATGTCAACGCACTTCAACGTCAATATCCCACTTAATCGGTGCTCTACAATACGCGTTTTGATCTCGCACATTCACATAGGAGTTATCAATGATTGCAATTCTAGTAAGTGTATTTTTATTAAAAGATGTTACCCACACGAGATATTTTAATCAAGAACTTCTTTGAAAAATGAAAAATTTTGCAAAGCGGAGGGATCAAAGCAGGCCCCTGATCAATATATCTTGAGATGGCGTATGAACGCTAGTGCGCTGAAGCATATGTGAGCAGAAGCGACTGCCAACGTGAGCCGTCATAAGGCCGATAGTAAATCTGAAGTTGAGTAGTTATCATCATAGATCGGCAAAAAATTTGGAGCTCACTCAGACTCACTCGAGAAATATATTTTGGGCTTACGGCTCACTGAGACTCAGAATCACCAAAAGGTTGCTCAATCGGACTCACTCGGACTCACCCTCACTAAAATGTGTCTCACCCGAACTCACTCGGGCTCAACCTCACCGAAATATTGCTATTGTTCACCCGGACTCACTAAGACTTAAGGCTCGATGTGAATCTCAGTGAGTCGACTTATGAGTGAGTTTGCCTACCTCTGTTCGGTGCACAGAAAAGCAAAGCGACCAACCTTTACTCGTAAGGATGCCGCATATGTACTCTTATACTTTGCCGCACCTAAATATGAGCCACAGGAATGGGCTGTACCGAACAGGGGAAATCTTTATGGGAGACCAGAGGAGACCATGGTCTCCGGAGTTCTTTTTGTTTACATTGCCGGAGACACCTACACATAGAAATAATTCGGTTGATGGCTAAGTGATTTTCTTTCAAAAACATTTGGCTTTTGTTTATTTTACAATATGCAGTGCACAGTAGCAGATTATAAATAAGGTATGGAGCAGAACAAGTGCTATGTGGATTCGCAGGATAACACGACCGCTTCCCTTCGAATGTCTTCCCACAGCTCTATAAAAGATGCCTTATCCCATTCTTCCTGTATTTTATTTTCGAAACGGGCAAGTAGGTCGGGTGTGAAGTATTCTTTCCATCCTCCCACCTTGGCTTCTTTGACCAGCGCGTACTTTGAGTTGTCTCCACAGTAGCCTTCCCTGCAGGTAATCTTCTTGTTAACAAAGAGCTCATTCCATTCCTGCGTCTCATTCTGGTTGAAATTAATGACGATGACTTTTCTCATGTGCTCTGGTTTCGACAATTCGACAATATTCTCGAGCATTTGTGAGCTATTCCGGAGGACGTCGCCGTAGATGTCACCCAGAAAGCTAGCCAGTCTCAAGATTGTGCCTCTAGTGTCCTCCTTGAGCTCTTCGTAGGTCACGAAGAACACGTTCTGTTCATCCTTGAGGGCGTACGCTGACGCCACGTGGTCGAAGTAGCTCCCGTAGCCCAAGTCGCCCTCGACGAAAGGTTCGAAGAACTCTTCGAGCGTTCCATCTTCAAACATCGAGCTGCTGAGATCTTTGGTCATGCGGAACTGCGAGACGCAGACGTCCCACGGGTTTCGGGCGATGTAGATGTACTTGGCCTCCTCGTTCATCGCGTCTCGACTCAACGGCAAGTGCGTCGTGAACAGTCTGAAGGGCATAGACGACACCCAGCCTTCGGTGTCCACGTACTCAATAGCCCGGAGGTTGCTGGTGAACTCATCATAGGAGCTTATGGGCTTCCCCCCGTTCAGGATCAGCTGCGTTATGTACTGAATCCAGTGGGTCCCGCTTTTCGGATAAGAGCTCTGCACAACGTCGCCCTTGGCAGCGCGAAAAGAGAGGCCTTTCCGAAAGATTTCTGGGATTACAACAGGACACCTGGGCACACCATCGATGACTTGGCGGTAGGGCCTCCGACCTGGCATGGCAATTATATCCCAAGCGTAGGATATGTATCCTGGAAAATAAGCAGGCTGTTTTAATATTGGCTACCGATATTCATGCTCCGCTATACCGCTTTCTAACGCGAAATAGCTCGTGAATGAGAAACGTCAAAGTTTCGTTGTGTTTACCGTTCAATACCTGGCTACGTACTCGGCCCATACGTCAGTGTACATGGTCTTCCATTCCTAAGGCGATGGGCGCATTGGTATTCATTACCTGATAGAAGATGGTGTTTATTACATAATTCGGAAAATTATTATTTTGTTTATCGATACCATGATTAATCGTCATATAACGAATATTTCCCCGGTTAAGTTCTAGTTTTACCAGCTTGAATACTAATGAGGTGGTCAGGTTTGATGTGGTCTACCCTGTACATGCCTGTTCAAAACGCCTTCACAATGTCACCTCCCTGGTTACAATGACGTGTTCAAGATTTATCGACATTTGGAGAAATGTTCAGAGCGGCAGTTCTTTGCATGCAGTCACAATTACAGTTTATCTGTGAAGGGCAGTGGCTGGCGGAACACTGACGTGCTTTCGGCGAGCTGAACATGGCATACATGTGTTTCATATGTTCGGTGTCACACGTACGCGAACTAGCGAACTATCGATTGTGATACAGTCAGTGCAGAGCACGAGGAAACGCCGAGTCATATGAGCTCTATGATTCGATGATATGAGCTCTATGATATGAACTCTAAGATTAGACTTCTGATAAATTGAAACACTGCGCCAATTCGTGATTGCGATTCTTAAATCTCTTGAAATATAGGAAGGTCCATGTCAGTCCAGAGCTCCTAGTGCGCTTCAGCAGTCGTTGGATAAGAAATATTGCGATATGAGCAACATACACCGAAGCTTATATCCAGACAGCCGGCTGGGATATGGTTCTTCATAACGCGGCACGCTGCAAGAATACTTGCTGTTCGGCGCGCTGCTCCCCTCGTACTCGCGTATCGTGCGAAATTACTGGAGCTATTACCGCGCTACGATTATGAGGCACTCCGCGGTGGAGGACTGTGAAATAACTTTCAGAGGCGTGCACACGGGGGGGGGGCGCCCCCCTATTCACCTAAGAGGGTATAGCAAAATCAGCCCCACACATTGACATAGTAGGGAGAGGTGGACGCTGCGACTCGGGGGGGGGGGGGGGCGCTATGTCAGCGCCACACGGTGACATAATTGGGAGGTGGGGGCCGCTGCGACGAACCTTCGCCCCCCCCCCTGAAGGGGAACCCGGCGCACGCCTATCATAACATTAACTACCCGGGGATGATTTAGGTTGCCACAAAATCCAAGTATGCGATAGATGCTCCATTTCGCCCTTATTAAAGTGCACATTCCGTCATTTAGTTAGCTCTAGCAAACACTAGCCGAGATTAGTTGTGACTAAGGCAACACTAGACGACGTTTTCCTTCACATGACCAATATTCGCATGATTGTGCAGCGCAGTCCTGTTCTCTGGAACTTATTTCAATCCATAGCTCTAGACGAACACTATATGCGGTAGCTGTGGCCACCACTCGATCCTGCTGTGGCAACAGCTGTGGCCATATTCACATGACTATTCTCTTGACTTCACATGACCATTTAACCCTGCTTTACCTTCACGCTGTAAGAAATATTGCAACGTTCTTTCGTGTCTCGTGAAAAATGTCAAGGAAAAAAATATTATGAATACCAATATCTAGCGACAAAAACAGTTCTCAAAGAGAATGGCAACTCTTCAATGATTTCTTAAATCTAGCACCTCATAGTTTGTCGTCACAGAAAGCGACATATAACGGCATTGCACATGAGAACCCCGAAAGTGTTGCTGACGTTTTTAGTAACATCTTGTTCAAAATTTTCAGTCAAAATTATGGCAGTCCACGCTGTAATCTACATCATTCTATTCATATTTTTTCTTTTTGTTTCCCGTGGGTCCTGATGATGTGTCTACAGCAATCAAAAGTTTTAAAGAGACCAGCCCTGGTATAGATAAAATTTCACATAAAACTTCTAGTAGGTGTCATTTCTGAATTACTTTTTGTAATTATAAACCCTGCGTTCAAGGATGGCATTTTCCTTACTTCTCCAAAAATAGCTTAACCTCTTCCGGTTTTGCAGAAGTGTGATAAGCTGTCAGTTTCCAACTATGATTTCATCGGTATTGTTTTTTCCCTCAGTAATGTCACCGAAGAATTATTTATAGTTCACCTAAACAAATAGCTGAATAAATTTTATATACTAAAGCCTTGCCAATTTGGCTTTCGCGATGGAAATTCCACTAACCTTGCTGTTCTTGCAATAGGTGACTACTTGAAATACTCTGTTGATTCGGCATGCGTTGTGTGGTCTGTATTTTTTTTTTTTGACTTCACATAGTCATGTGACACCATTAATCATCTCGTTTCGCCCAACAAACTCGACGCATATGGTATTTAAGGTCCATCCCTCAAGTTTTTGAACAGTTACCTGGTGAAGAGAAAGCACACAGTATACATAACAGGCACATTCTCCTCTACGCAGACAATTAATCAAAGTGTTCCTCAAGCTAAGGAGCTCGAATCTACTAGACCAGTTAAGGGCCCTCCAGAGGGCCCACGACGCGGTGGTGAGGCTCGGCCTCCCCGTCCTCACGTGGGAGCGGCCCGCGACGGTGCCGCCCTGAACGGCTGCGGTGCTCCTCAGGACTATCTTATTAAAGTTCATTGTCTAGCTGTCTGTTCTCAAGACTAATTGCTGGGTCCCTTAATTTTCTACTTTAAATTAGTGACCTTGCTGACATTATACACATGGGTCACAGCGTATTATATGTCGACGATAATATCATTTCCTTTGCTGATAGATGTATTAACACTGCCACTATTAAATTCAAGGGGCCCTGCAACACCGTTCTCAGTTATATTGGAATAGTCTCATTATTGACGTAAGACTCTTCACGAGTGTTAGGCCGCAAATATTTTTCGAATCCGTCAAGTCTAAGTGGTGTTACCAAATTATAGAAATCACGTTCCGCAGCTTTCTCCCTCTGCTCAACGCCGCCAACGCGCGAAAGCTGCGCCGGGCGTGGAGGGCAAGACCGCGGAGGTTCGAGGAGGTGCCCGAGAGTTACGTCAGCGCCGGCGGAATATTTTAAAGACGATAGTCTTTCTTGGGGAACCTAAACACCTAAATTTTGGTCTGTCTTTCTGTCTGTCTGTCTTTCTGTTTGTCGGCACGTCCCTCGATTCAGCCACCCGGCCAAAGTCGAACCACTTGCTTACCGCCCACCCATCTTGAACTGGTATGGCTGTTCATACTAGTGAACGTTGCCGATCAAAAAGTAAATATTACGCATATCTGAGGTGTAACATCACTAGGTAAGTATTAGGTGGTGTGTTCGTTTAATAGAAAATACATAGATACGCAATTTTAAAGACCTTGATGGTATGCGTTTAACGTTGAGACAGTAACGCTGAAGCGATCAGCGGTCCAAGCCGAGCAAGCGCGAGCGCCAACAACAACCGTCTTCGTCTTCTTCTTTCGCAGGCGTTCTTGTCTGCGCCATACCATGTTACAAATCACTCCCCCGCGGAAGAGGAGCCATCCTGGCGACCTAAGGAACAGGTACAACTGGTGGGTCGTAATGCGGCTTCAGTCGATCGACGTGAACAGTCTCGTGGCCGCGACGACGGCGGTCCGTAGATGATTGAACAGGCTCAGTCATATAGTTAATTGGGGATGCTTGACGTAGGACGCGGTAGGGGCCTTCGTACTTAGGCAGTAGCTTTGTGGAAAGGCCAGGAGCGGAGGAGGGAACGCGAAGCCACACCAACGTTCCAGGCGAATACGACTGAGGAGGCAGGTTTTCGTCGTGACGGTCCTTCTGGCCCTACTCGCCCTACAATGTTACAACCCTAGTTTCTTAAAGGTGCGCTGAAACTTGTCTTCCTCCGTGCCCTCTGCACAAGCTCATGTTGTGTTTCGGGTTCGGTTCAGTATTGCATTGTACGAATGACAGGGGGCGCCGCTCTGGCATTCCTGTTTTACCCAGGCGACGTGTAAGTAAGAGAGTTTGTGGAGAGTACTCGTTGAGTGCGGACGTTTCTTCTCCTTCGGCGCATCGCGCCAAACAGCCTGTTTGGGCTGGCCGGCGTCCCCACCGGTCGCGTTGGTCACCGCCGGTCTTCGCCTGCCGCTGCGCCGGGACTACCAGCCCGCAACACAGCACTCATGTTTCCCGACGTATTGCCAGATGGCATCCATATCTCACGCAGCGCCTCTTCTATCGTCTTTAGACGACATTTGCAGCGAAGCACGCAGATACGCGGCCAATTTTTTTCTTCATTTTTTTCTCTCTGGCGTCTGGGCGCAACCACGTGGTCTGTGGCGCCACTTCCGGTCGGCTTGCGTGGTTCCCTCGTCGAGCGGAGCCCATCGCACCGTGTATCGCGCGTGCTTGAAAACTGCGAGTCGGTTTGGTAATGTTGGGTGTGCACCTCGAACTGCCGTAGTGTTTTCATGGCTCTGCCAACCATGGACGGAAACCTGTGTGCGCGTTTGGAACGAATGACAGCTGAGATGGGTTTCGACCCACACTCCGATACACCACCTCGTCGCACTGCTCGCGCTTGAATCGTATTCAACACGGCAGAGCTGCCTGCACCCTTCTTCCAGTGGCGGTACTGGATTGACAGCATTTAAACGGGTGGGTGGCCACTTCGATGCTGTTTGCTCTTCGAATACGGGCGCACAGCGAGTGCAGGCTGACAACAAAGAACTAAACACTAGAAGAAAGGATTGTGGGGCATCGGGCCGGCGCGGACCCATCCCCCGGATGTCTGCAGCTACCGTGAAAATGCGAGTCTGCTTGGTTGCTGTGTCGCGGTTTCTCGGGGACATGAGACTACGGGGTGGATACGCCGAGGTACGGCTCGATGACATACTGAACAGACAGCGAACGGGACTCTCGCCATACAGAGAACACAGGTATCCTAAACTAGCCGGCGCCTAGCATTGTTATCGGAGAAATGCTGCACCCCTGCCTCGGTCGGTCGTGAGAACGTGCCGACGATGCAGTTTCCAGCTGAAGAGGCAACACTCGAACGGATGCCACTCTTAACGGCAATCGGCGATGGTCAAAAGCCCAGAAATATTCACGATTTCGCCACTGCGCATGGTGAAGAAAACGCAACCACGCACTACGAGCAGACGAGCTGTCGGTGAGACCGGAAGTGCTAATATTAATGTTCGGTGTTTTAACGGCATAACACAATATAAACATACATATCTACTTATTGAACTCAAAATTAACAACGAAGGTAATAATGAGGGTGTTATCGTGATTATAACATCAGCCAATGGTGGAACTGCCGACAATCGCGTCAAATATTGTGGACTAATACATCATTTGTCGAGAGAAGAGGGAGCGATTTTCAGCTCACTTTGAGAATTTATTGTAAATTCCAGGCCGCTCGCTTCGCTATAATATTTGGCTCCCGTGTTCTCGGGAGCCTCGACTACCGATTGGCAGCGCTTTTTGACCCTGATCAAAAACTGTTGTAGGGCCCCTCTAAATGCTGTACTTCGTAGCGTGTGTAATGGGGACACGACATTATTTACCTGTTAATTAAAACTAAATTTCTGGTTCTTAAGTAAACTCAACGCAAGTTAACCTCTTCAGCAGGGATCACGACAGACTCGTATTTCATTAATGTCAGTGACAGTGTATCATTTCTTGGCGTTCACCTCGATGCTAACCTCAAATTCGCTAACGGTATTGCTCACATTAGAAGAAGAGCAGCATTCGCAATTCGCGAATTGCTTAGAGCTCACTCATATTTTTCTCATAAGGCACTTCCTTCTTTTTACTTTGATTTCACCCATTCTCATATCAGTTTGGCATGGTATCATGGGGGAATACTTATCAGTGTCATCTTTCATTCCTACAACATCTACGAAATCTAGCTTTTCGCATCATTTTTTACAGTTTTCGCGACAGTAGCACCGCTGACCTTCTTTGTTGCAACAACATCTGAACTGTCAACAACATATTTCGCTTTAATCCAAGTATGTTTCTGTAGTAACAAATAAAAAATCAACTTCATAGTAACTTCATTGATCCTGAGCCTTTATTAGTACTAACACTACAAGGTTTGGGGATAACAACACGTTCTTGCTTCCTAGGGTTCATAGTAATTACGGTAAATCATCTTCAAACTTCTGTGTTCTCTCATTATCGACTAATTTACCCACATCACTAAAATCTAGCTTTCCTGAACAACAAGTGCGCTTTATATGCCGACGATACCACGATTTCCTTAGCTGGTAGGTGTACTAACACTGTCAATAATAAATAATACTGTCACGGTTAGCGAATTTGAGTTAAGCATGCAGGTGAACGGCAAGAAATGATACACTGTCACCGACATAATGAAATGCGCCTCAATTGTGATCCCTGGTGAAGACGTTAACTTGCGTTGAGTTGATTTAAAAACCAGAAATTTAGATTTATTGGGATTATCTACATACAAAGTCGAGCTTTTCCCATTAGTATTAACAGTACTCGCAACAGTATCACCGCTGACCTCCTTCGTTGCAACAACATCTTTCATGCCGACATCATGTACAAAATTGAGCTTTTCACATTATCTTTAACAGTTCTCGCGACAGTAGCACCGCTGACCTTCTTCGTTGCCACAACATCTCAACTGTCAACAACCTACATACAACTGTCGACAACCTACACACAAAGTCCTTCGATGCTACGCTTTCATTTTGCTGATAGATTATTAACACTGCCACTATAAATTAAATACTGTACTTTGTAGCGTATCTAAATGGTGACATGAAATTATTTAGCTATTAATCCAAATAAATCTAAATATCTGGTTTTGTTAAACAAACTCGACGCAGGTTAACCTCTTCACCAAGTATCACAACTGAGTCGCATTTCGTTAATATCAGTGACAGTGTATCATTTGTTGGCGTTCACCTCGGTGCTAACCTAAATTCGCTAACCGTATTCCTGGCATTAGAAAAATGGCAGCGTTCGCAATTCGCACATTGCTTAAAGGTCGCAATGTTTTCCTCATAAGGAAATTCTTTCTCTTTGCTTTTATACGTTCTCATATCAGTTATGACAGTCTGTGTGGTGACACGAATTTGTTTACCTAATAATCCAAATAAATCTAAATTTCTTGTTTTAAAATGAACGCAACTCAAGTTAACCTCTTCACCAGGGGTCACAATTGACTCGCATTTCATTATTGTCAGTGACATTGTATCATTTCGTGGCGTTCACATCGATGCTAACCTCAAATTCGCTAACTGTATTGTGTGCTTCATTGGCAGCATGTCTAGGTTAACTTTGGCTGAGTTGATTTAAAAACCAGAAATTTAGATTATCTAGTAGAATAAATGCGGTACTTTGTAGCGTGTCTGAGTGGTGACGTGAACTTATTTATCTATTAATACAAATAAATCTAAATTTCTCGTTTTTAATTCAACTCGACGCAAGTTGACATCTTGACAAGGGATCACAATTGACTCGCATTTCATTATTGTCAGTGACAGTGTACCATTTGTATTAAAGGGAATGATTTGTATGAAAGAATGTATGAATACAAACCCACGTGGCTCACTGCGTTTTATATGCCGACGATACTATGATTGTGTTTTAGCGAATATGAGGTTAGCATCGAGGTGAACGCCAAGAAATGGTACACTGTCACTGACATCAATGAAATGCGAGAATGCAAGAATTCACTAAAAGAGTATTTCTTAAATTTTTATTCCGCATTTTCTTTTTAGTGACTAGATTTGTGTTTTTATGTACTCTATATATTTATCAGATTACTTTTTCTTGGTTTTATGTGCTTTTGTTTTTATTCAGGTATGTATGTTGCTTTATTTATGTTTTACTGTTAAACAGCTGCTAATCCTTGTACCATTTATATGTAACCTGCACCGAGGGTCCCGTTGCAGTCTAGTACCTTGCGATTTTCGTCTGTGTATTTGATGTATTGTAATCAACCTAATACGCAGTAATAAAACTGATTGATTGACATTAGCCAGGGCTGACCAGTGCTGGCTGGAATGGGCTAAATACGGTGGGTCATGACACTGCCACGTCGCTCGCCATTCACAAAACGTGTGTGTGTGTGAGAGAGAGAGTGCCGTGTGTTAGAGGGGGGGGGGGGCGGAGTACGCTAACATGTCCCCTCGGCTATAAGAAACAATCAAGATTGAATTCAGTGCAAACTTGAACTCGCGCCACATGCACGTCGCCACGCATCCGTCATGGCCGACACGTGGCCTCCGAGACTGCGCGCCCCCAGCTTGCGCCGGCGCGCAATCTCAGAGGCCATGGCCAACAAGTGCCGCTTTCGTTCCCCTCCACGAGATGCCGCTGAGTTTACACGACTGGTAGGGTGCCTTGATACCCGCTTGCTCCGCTGAGGTTGAGGACAGCCGCATCGTCTGCTAGGATGGCCGCTATTGCGCTTCCCGCCGTAGCTCGGCAGCATGCGAAACGCGCTACACAACCCACTTGCGGTGCACGGACACGTCCAGAAACATGGAGGGAAGAAAAAAAAAATATAGGAGTGAGCAGGCCTAGCGTTCACAAGCCAAGCTCCTCTGAAGCTGCTTGCTCCTCGCGTTCGTGGCTAATTTCCCATGATGCTCCTGTTTAATTTCCTTTCTTGGCGGGCTCATGAACAAAACCAAAATTTGACAAGCGCGCGCGCCTAGCGTCCACAAGCCAAGCTTCTCGGAAGCCGCTCCCCTCTCGTACTCCAAAACTCACCGCTTGCCTATAACGTGGACGGGCTCATTTCCCAGCATGCCCGTGTTTCATTTTTTTTTTGGCTGGGCTTCAGAAATGTCAGGTGACAATCCCTACTAGTTTTTTTTAATTTCTCCATGTCCGGAAATAAGTGCATTCTAGTGAGCTTTTCCTTTTTCTTGTCTTTCGTGAAGCTTGGGCAACTTTTCGTGCTGTTGTTGCCCAAATGTTTATTAAGGGAGCATGTAATTCATGTAAGCTGACGGCCTGTGCATGCGTTATGCGCTAGAGGTAGACGTAGACTCCGTTATGTTGAAAACGAATCCTCTTTCTTACGCTGGAAACGACAGAGTTATGTCGAAAGCCTTAGCTAATTTTCTCGTAAACTCTGCATTCCAAATACACAAATAATCGTTCAAAGTATTTATATACATGTCAGCTGCAGCAGCAGAAGTATATATCAACACGCACATTTTAGTGTGGCGAAGCTACCTAGGGGCGATTAAGGTGGCTTACTTTGCTAAGTTTACAAATAAGTTACTCGTTCATTCTAAATGCCATCATACATGTTGTACACAGACTAAAGGGCCGAGGGTCAGTATGGTACAAATTTGTGCTAAAACCAAATGAAAGCTTCTTTGTCATTATTATTGCTGACATTTCTTGCTCACAATCTGTGGCCGCTATTGTATCGGCACTCGAGTTCCACCTTGAGTCCTTATCAAAACGATGAATACGTTGTCGTGTAGTATGCGATAAAGCTTTGCATACGCGCACTATCTGTGCGTTTTTCCCCTTTTTTTATCTGCAGTTTCTTTATCTGTAGCTTTTCTCTTTTTTGCATGCCCAATCGCATGAACATGTTATTGAGCGTTTCCAATACTCTATTACATTTTGTGCAGCAGATCCATGGCGTCATTTGTCTCTCTTATTAATATAATATCTGGGGTTTTACGTGCCAGAACAACGATATGATTATGGGGCACGCCGTAGTGGGGGGCTCCATGAATTTTGACGATCTGGTGCTCTTTACCCTGCACTGACATCGCACAGTACAGGGGCCTCTAGCATTTCGCCTCCACCGAAATGCGACCACGGCGGCCGGGATCGAACCCGTGACTTTCGGATCAGCAGCCAAGCACCATAACCACTAAGCCTACGGCGCGGCCGTTTCTTTAAGGCTTTCGCCTTAAAGGAACACTAAAGAGCAAAACGATTTTTCTCGTATTAGTAAACTACTCTTTCACAACACCAAGAACACCATGCTTGCTTCGAGAAGACGCTTAGTAAGCGAGAAATCGCGCAAAAAGAAAATGTGGGTGGCGACGCCACCTTGAAGTTTCCGCACTACTCGCCGTGACGTCACATATTTTAACGGCGGCTACTAAAGTTCATTAACGGTAAAAATCAAGTACTGTCCTCTGAGAGGGCCATAGAGTTACGATATCAAGTTTGAGAAAATTTTGTTGAGCCAATGGTGCCAAAATGCGATAAATATACTTTGAAATCAGTGACGTCATGCGTGGAGATTTTGGCGCGAAATTTAGAAATGAAACTTTGAACTTAATTTTCTCCTGTATTAATACACCTATGATGGTGACATTAACGACATTATAGTTCTCAAAGTACAATTTATCAATCTAAACCGATTCATTGTTTCTCTTTAGTGTCCGTTTAAATGCGTCATCAAACGTGAAATTTGGCCGTCGGCGTCCCGCGTCTACGGCGTCAGCGTACCGCGGCGTTGGGGACGAGGGACGCAAAAAATCATCGTCACGTGATGACGTCACCATATGACGTCATCACGACTTCACAAATTTTGGTGTGACGTCACATGATGCCGGTATCACATGACATCGTAGCTTAGTCAAAAGTGGGCAGATCACTGAGGCAGTGAAAAACCAGGTGAGTTGCCTCCGGTCTTGGAGGCAATGGAAAACCACGCTATGTGCGCAAAAAACCGAGAAGAAGAAGAAGACTTTCGCCTTCGAGTCGTCTTAAGTGAATGCATAAGGGACCCTGTGAGTTCTTATTGTATTAACTGGTTTCCCATGAGATACTCATTGTACAACTTTGCTTCTTGTATAGTTTTACTGACGTAGCTTGATTACTGTACACAATGCTGCCTCATGTTCTTGTTTTCATGCGTCTTCTTTCTACAGACGCTTGGCGAGTACTGTTTGTATGCGCACTCCTGTATGAGCCTTCATGGCTTACATTAAGGGCTCATGAAGCACACCTTGGGCTTCTTGAAAAAACACATCCTGCGGAAAGCTGACATGGCTATGAACTGCTCAGCCAAATATAGCAGTCGTGGGCGCCGCATAAAGGCTACAAGCCTTTACAAGCCTACAGGTTTTGGGACGTAAATTTCCACTTATGATTATTATTAGAAAAAAAGACGGATATCATCTGCAGACAAACACGCATAATATATTCTATGATACGTTTCACATTACAAAAAAAAAGTGAAAGCAAAAGTCAAAGGCAGATACAGGACCAAGCAAGTGCAGTAAGGAATGTTTACGAAGTGAGATGCAGGATTTAGGCACACGTGAACCAAAACATTTTAACCATACCAGCTGACATCAGCGTGTCCATCTCTTACGCAAGGTTGACGCCGGAACAAGTTTTGTTTGCATGTATGCACGTACATTCGAAATGGGGAACGCAAGCTCAACTTCGGGCGCGACGCTCACAAGGCGGGGCTATGCGTTAGTGCAGAATAGACGCTGCCGGCGAAGGCGGTTTGTCGCTGGATTTGGCATCGGCGGCGGCTAGGACACGTGCGCGCATGCGCTCCTCATTCCGCCTGAGCACTGATAGTCAGCAATAGTTACATTGTGACGCACTACAGATGCATTCCGAGAGCTCTGCGCGTGCGCCGAAGCGGCGGTGTTGTGGCGAAAGGAGACGCGCCGTGGATATTTTTGCGACAAGAGCAGTGGCGCCGCTCGACGTCGCTTTGGAATTCATTTTTTTCACTCGGTTAGAAAGCAACACACACGAGGGCAATAGAAGAAAAACGAACAACACAGCGCTGTGTGTTGTTGTCGTGTGCTGTGCGTTGTTTCCTTCTATTGTCCTCGTGTGTGTTGCGCTGTAGCCGAGTGAAAAAATGAATCCCAACCAACTGGCTCAAATTGCCGTTTTGTTGCTTTGGAAGCCTATACCAGCTGGAAACTTAGGCTACAAATGGATTATGTGTTCGTTGGATGCCACTAGTCACGTTTGATTTTACTGTCCAAAGATGCCTTAATTTCGGGTCTCTTGAGAAAATGATCCAATTTCCAGCGTTCATTGAATGATTGGTGCGCTGCGGCCCGCAACACCCGGTCACGGTGACGGTAGCGAGCGCATAAAATTGGATGGGAAACTTGCGCTGACCCAACAACAGCACGCGCGCCACGCACAAGTGACTGGGCGGAAGAGTCAAAATGGCGGCCACGCTGCCGCCAATGCCGAGGAGGCGGCACCTGCCCTTTCAAAAGCCGACACCACTCTAAGCGGGGGCGCGCATCGAGGCACTCTAACGACTGGCGACGCAGGATAAACAAGGGGGCGTATCGCGGCTGCGACGCGGCACTTGCATTTTACAACCTTACTACTCGAGCAGCAGTAATTGAGTTAATCTCCAAGCAACTTTGAGGGCCGCAGTTCGCGACATGCTTTGTGTTGACGACGATCAAGGCTTATTCTGCGACGTTCACTGGAGTGGCCACAGATCCCGCATAATAAGGTTCGTCAGCGGCGATCGAAATAATGTTCGGTGGACAAGACAGCACTGGACGCGCGCGACACTCGTGTCTGTATCTTAAACCGCATTGTTTTCACACAGTCGTACGCGCCAGTTAAATTAATAAATTTCGGGTCAGTGTATCACACGAAGCTGCCGTTTGAAAAAAGAGCTGCTACTCACGACTGACGATACCGCACACGAAGGCGACGAAGATCATTATGAGAGCCACTTGCGATTGCAGATTACTTGCTAGAGCAAAGCAGAAAAAAAGAAAGCGTGTGCCTTTGCGATAAAAAGAAAGCGTGTGCCTTCGCGATACGGAAACGTTGTATGTTTGCACGGCAGATGGCGCCGCGTTGCTCTCATTTGAACTATAGGGGCGGCAAGCGTTCGACATCATCATGTTGCCGGCTAAGCGCTGTGTTTGCGCCGCCGATGCACATGCACTGCGTGTGCCCCATAGCGCTCAACCATGTTTCATAACGTCAGTAACCAATTGAGCAGCCCTGTTTTCAACGTTACACATACCTCATTCACCGTAGATTTGCTTTCATGGAAGTTGCCGCATAACGTGTTTTGCTCTTCAAATAAAGTACCGCGTCTTGCGACCACTGCTCAGACGAAAAATCATCGCCATTTTTCGCACTGCAGATATTACAGCTTTCGTGGTACTCAACCTTGTAAATGACTGGATTCTATGGTATGGATGGTTTATAGCACCCCCCGGGCCCATTATGTCAGAGGGCTGGGCAAGGTGGTGCTTGCGTTCTGCCGTTCTTTGTGAACGCTTACAGTTAGAACATCCTGTTTGCGTTTTAGGGTGAAGCAGTATACTGGGTATTTCAAGAAATGAGTCCAAAGGCTCAAAAATCAGGAAAATACGATATTTGCTCGCTGCCTTCATATTTGTCTTTCCTGTAGCGGCAAGCATTTTTAAGATGATTAAAGACATCATGTGGGACCGTAAATAAAGAGCTAAATTAATTAAATTTTTAGTTAGTGGAGTTAGGCGGGCATGTCAAATGGGAGATTTGAAGTTCTTCATGCTAAGAACCCGTTGCAGTGTTGAGATTTCGAAAAAGCGGCCCTTGTATTATTTGCAGAAAATGAAATTCAACAAAATTAAACGTCGAAAGTCGTTGAATGTGGTTGAGTTTCATTAAGCCATAATAATTGCTAGATGCCGTTTTTTCTATACCTTAAAGCTGGAATGGGTTCATCGCATGGAGAACTTCAGGAGGAGGAGAAGAAAAACGGAAGGACAGGGAGGTTAGCCAGTTCTCAGACCGGCTGGCTACCTTGTGCTGGGGAAAGTAGAGTTACTGTATATGCTACCTTTAGGTAGCATATACAGTAACTCTAGGGGAAAGGGGAAGGGGGAGTGAAAGATGATACGAAAGAGATGTTACAAAAAAACAAAAAAAAACAATACTACGATAAACGACAGCGTTTGAAGGTCTCTGAGACTAGTTGTGCGCAAAAAGCGCAACAACGCTTTCAAAGCTTTCCGTGCCAAGGATGGCTTCGGCCAGTGTCCTAAGACCTTTTCCTCCGACAATGGACGATTTTCAAGTCTATGAAGCACTTTGGACAGTTCTTCTCTTGGTGCACTGAAGCGAGGACACTCACAGAGAAGATGGGCGATTGTCTCCTCGCAACTACAGTTATCACATGCCTGGCTGCTGGCCACTCCAATTCGAAATGAGTAGGCCTTCGTGAAGGTCACCCCAAGCCACAGGCAGCACAGGAGCGTCTCCTCAGCTCTAGTTATTCCCGACGGAAGACGAAGCTGTAGAGTTGGGTCCAAGTTGGGAAGACGGGCGTTGGTAAATTCCGTCGAGTTCTACTGTGCCAGTGTCAGTTCACGTGTAAGTGAACGAAGCCTTGTTGCGGCGTCCGTTCTTGACAGCGGTATAGCTGAACAATGGAGAGCATCATGGGCATATTGGGCGGCTTCATCAGCGCGGTCATTTCCGTAGATACCGCAATGGCCCGGTATCCACTCATAGGTGATGCTGTGCTGCTTCTCAATGGCGCGGTGATGAAGCAGTCTTATGTCACCGACTAACTGTTCATTTGGTACATGATGATATGGTGACGTAATGCACTGGAGCGCTGCTTTGGAGTCGGAGAAGACTAACCACGCCTGTCGCGGTTCAACTGCGAACTCTAGAGCAGCCCGGATGGCGATGAGAACTTCAACTCACCTATTTGAGATAACCGCCTGACTCAAATAATTAAAATGTTATTGAATTTAACTTTCTTGACTGCTGTCCCAAGTGATGTCTTTCACCATCTTAAGATGCCTGCCGCTACAGAAAAAGCAATTCTGAAAGCAGCGAGGAAATATCGCACTTTTATGTTTTTTGACGATTTTAGACACATTTCTTGAAACACGCGGTACAACTTCACTGTGTATAACAGTGAAGCTGTATATATAGTATATAACTTGTATATACCTTGTCTTGTCCTGGTCTTGTGACACGGCGTATGTCGTGGCACAAGACTAGGACAAGACCAGGTATATACGAATATGCGTTTGACGAATATGAGTCAAACTTTCTTCCAAACAAGTGCGGCACATACCCGTATACCACCGTCGCAGTGCGCCGGTATGCGCCACAAGTGAGTGACAGTTTATATCTACCCATGAACGGCGAGAACAGACACTCGTAATTTAACAGTGTATGTTAAAGTACCAGTCACCGTAACAGGTGATTACCACCTACCGTAACAGTCACCAGAACAGACACTGTAATAAAAAACCGACATCGACAGCGTTGATCCGATGAAAGCAAAGAATAAAAATCAGGGTCCCAGCACGAATTGAACCCAGCGTTCTGCGTGGCAGTCAGGTATTCTACCACAGAGCTACACCAGGTCTTGGAACTGCTTTGAGCTGTTGCAAGACCTGGCGTAATATTGGTCCAACGCCAAATGTCGTTGCAGTGTTGGTTATCTAATTATATAACAACACAACAAATATTACATATTGAATCGTACGATACAGGTGTTATGCCGACGTTATGGCGGCTAGAGGGGGAGGTGGCGCGAGCGGCATTGCGGCGGCAGAGAGAGAGCGCTGCCTTGCTTCATGAAGCGGCCGCGGACACACAGCGGCGCTGCTGCAGGCAGTTCGATGCTCGCTGCGCAGCGCTCACGTGCTTTCTTTCGTGCTGTGCCGCGTTCCGTCGTGTGTGCTTCGCTCGTTCTCCTCCGCGCCGTTTTACAAAACACGGCGTGCATTGTTCGTGCAAGTTATCGTGCGTTACCGCCAACATTATGGACTCAGGCGTCAAGAAGAAGAAAACGACGCAGACACACTGCTTCGAACCCGGCTGTTCGTCCGGGTACGTCTCGTCGAGGAGATCTGGTCAACGTGTGTCGTTGTTTTCCGTGCCGAAAGAGCCTGAACGCTAAAAAGCATGGCAGCGTGCCGTGCCACGTTCAGATCAAGTCCTCGACGCAAGCTCAAGAATCTGCGAGCTTCATTTTGATGAGCAGTATATTGTGCGATCGTTTCGAATACTTGGACGAGTGGGAAGAAGCAGCTACACCGAAGGCTTTCTAAGCCAGAGCACAGCTGAAGGCCTCCGGGTCACTCTTTCAAGCACTCTGCATTTGTTGGATTATGTAGTTACCAAGCTTAACTACCATTACCTTATGACAAGCCGGTTGTGCCAAGACTCAATTGAAAGGCTTTTTGGAATTGTGCGACAAATGTCAGGGTGTAATGACCACCCAGCCAGTTTTTTAATCCCAGTAAGCACACTAAGTTTCCAAAACCTCGTTAAGTCGCCTACACATGAAAAATGTGTCTTCAGGATTTTTGAGAAACTTGGTAGGAACTGATGATGTCAACAATACTCCTCAGCAAAAAATCGATGAGTTTCTTGACATAGGCAATCTTTCTGAGGCACATGACGTGCTGAATGGTTGTGACCTCCTTGGCCACATTTCGATGGTTGTGCAAGCCAGCGACTCGAGGCTGATATATTACATGGCTGGCTATGTGGCAAGACGAAGTATTGCCAGCACCAAGTGCACGGATTGCTGCCGGCAGCTGCCTAAAGAAAAGGATGTGTCATCTCCAGCAACAGCATCCCTCACTAAAGCAGTAGACAGGGGAGGCCTTTTATACCCATCAGAGCAGCTGAATGCACTTGTGAACACACTTGAAAACACATTTACACGCTGCTTTAGTTTAAAGCAGGTGAACAGTGATAGCCTTATTGAGTTAGTGTCATTCCTTCAGCTCGCAAAGCTGACTCTTGTTGGATGTGCAAAGCACAGCACAATTCTCACCAACAAGATAATCAAGTTTTACGTGTTGACTAGGCTTCATTTCCAAGTGAAAAGCCAGAATTCTTCACAAAGTGAAAGGCAGAAGCGAATGAAATTGCTGAAATTGAGACGTGTATTGTAATCAAATTGAGCGCTTCTGTTTTGAATTTTTTTTTCAGCAGAAAATTTTTGCATCTGTGCCATAGCAGAATAACAATGCTGTTATTGGTTGTGTTTGTGGATTGTAATGTCTCATCTTGTAAAACAACTGGTTCTAGTCTTGACGTCATCTGCTCCTCATACATCATTCCAGTGTACAAAGAAATCTCATGAGTATAGCAGATGCTTTTTCTTCATTTTTTTTTTGCAAGATACGTCACACTATCTGTATTTGCATTCCGTTACTATGGCACTGTTTAAGGCAACATTTCTGTGATTTTTCAGTAGAACTGTGGGTGATATTTTATTTTATTCTATGTTCTGTTTGTGTTAGATTTCGCAATATGTTGTCTTTAAAATGTTTTTTTTGTGTATGTGGAATGCGTTTTCTTGCTTCTTTTTGGCTTTCTGTGTGTTGCGCAGATTTGAATATGTTATTGTAAATTATTCTTGTGTGCAAAATAAATTTGCATCTCTGAAGTCCGCGTGTAGCGAATAAAAGCGGTGTCGTGTTGACACGAGCAGCGGCAATCAAACACTTGCAGTATCTCGGCAATAGTCTTACACCTTAGCCCAGCTAGCCCAGCTATAGTTTTAGCGAGTGCGGGTGCTATGAACTTCAGTTGCGCAGCGCGCAGTAGGACAACGGGCTACCGGTCAAAAAAAAAACAAAAAAAAACACACTTAGCCGAACGGGAGTGCAGTGAAATAAATTATTATAAGAATACAGGGACCATAACGCAAGTATCGGATACTTGTACAGCATCAGAGCGGTTTTGAAAGCTTAGATGTATCGACGTGCTCATTCCGAATTGAGCGCCGTGTACGCAGTAGATAGAGGGCCGCGGCGGAGAGGCATCTTACTACGAGCCGCAGCGCCGCCGCTACGTGTCATGGAACGGCGGATCGCCTTTCGCGCCGCGCTCGCGCCACCTCCCCCTCTAGCCACCATACCGACGTAACATAAATTATAGTCCAGCGTTGGCTCGGCTCTTATAGCAGTCTAATAAACATTACATTTGTATTCCTATGATTCGGTAAGCTACATTCAAGCGTTGCTCGACCCGGAGGAATGCGCTAATGAAAGTTACGTGTGATATTGAAATCATCGCAACGTAAAGTACACTTCGTTTCAATAATACAGACGTCTGTGCTCTAACGTGAGACCACAAGTTACCTTTTAAATGCCAGCGTAATCGACTTTCCTGGCGAGCCCATGATGTGCACACAACTGATACACTTACAAAAACACATCTATCCAGCTCCTAACGCTTGTCTCCAAGACAAACAATGCAGCATAGACAATTACTCACGGAATGATGCACAACGCATGGGATCTACCGATTTTTTGTTTATTTTCTTACACCTATTATGGCGTATCAAGGCGATGGATCTTTTTCGGGGATGACAGGGTAATGCCACCTATAGTATTTTAAAGCCCTCGTGTAGTAGCCGGCGGGGTGCAAGAGCAGGGGCATGTAAAGAAAAGAAGTGCACGCGCTTTCCAGCTCGAAGACCATTCCCGACCAAAGCACTTTGTAAGAGCCAACTGGTCTGCTATTATAAACAACGACGACACCTCTCAGATACGTGGAAATATTAAGCTGCATATGCTTGTGCAAACCATGAGCCTATGCCCACTACAGGCCTTACCAACGTTTCCGTAACCCGAATCGAAGCTCACGCGTGTAATTGAGAAGTTAGCTCTGTATTAAACAACGCCGCGCTCTAGGCCTAAGAAGAACATTGCCATATTCAGTCGGAAATTTGCGTATGTCAGTGGTAGTGCGCTGCTCAGTACAAACTATAACTAGGAACCTAGGCCGCGTAATGCATCTTTGCCAAGTTTAGCTATTCCGCCAAGGTTGTTTTTCGTAGGGGAAAACAGAGTGTCGAATGTTTGCACCTGAGCACCTTAGGATGCCTCGGGTGTAGTGTTCCATTTCGCCACGCCCAAACGCGAGCCTCGGCAATAGGCCGCAACTAACAGAAGCCTTTCCTGAGGAGCAGAGGAGACCCCAGTTTTCAGAGTATTTTTGTTCACATTGCTGGAGACCTTTACATGATGAAAATTTTCATTTATTTCAAATAAATTTCAAAAACGTTCGGCTCCGGTTCATTTTCCAATATACAGTACACGCCTACTATCAGCTTACAGCTAAGGTGCTGAGTAGAAGAGCAGGTGCTATGTAGGCTCGCGGGATAACCTAACCGCTTCCTTCCGAATGTCTTCCCACAGCTCCATAAATGATGCCTTATCCCCTTCTTCCTGTATTTTCCTTTCGAAACGGCCGAGTAGGTCGGGCGTAAAATATTTTTTCCATGCTCCCACTTTCGCTTCTTTGACCAGTGCATACTTTGACTTGTCTGCACAGTAACCTTCTTTGCTTGTAATCTTCTTCTTCACAAGGAGCTCGTTCCATTCCTGCGACTTATTCGCGTACAAATCAACCACGATGACATTCCTCATGTGTTCGGGTTTGGACAATTCGACAATGTTCTCGAGCATTTGTGAGTCATTCCGGAGGACTTCCCCGTAGCTCTCGCCCAGATAGCTAGCCAGTCTCAAGATTGTGGCTCTAGTGTCCTTCTTGAGCTCCTCGTAGGTCACGAAGAACACGCTCTGGTCGTCCTTTAGGGCGTACACTGACGCCACGTGGTCAAAGTAGCTCCCGTAGCCCAAGTCACCCTCGACGAATGGTTCGAAGAACTCTTCGAACGTGCCATCTTGGAACTTCGAGCTGCTGAGATCTTTGGTCATGCGGAACTGCGAGACGTAGACGTCCCACGGATTTCGGGCTATGTAGATATCCTTGGCCTGCTCGTTCATCGCGTCTCGACTCAACGGCAGGTGCGTCGTGAGGAGTCTGAAGGGCATAGGCAACACCCATCCTTCGGTGTCCACGTACTCAATAGCCCGGAGGTTGCTGGTGAACTCATCATAGGAGCTTATGGGCTTTCCCCCGGGATAAGAGCTCTGCACAACGTCGCCCTTGGCAGCGCGAAAATAGAGGCCTTTCCGAAAAATTTCTGGGATGACCTCCGAACACCTGGGCACACCATCGATGACTTGCCGATAGGGCCTCCGACCTGGCATGGTTATTATATCGCGAGCGTAGGCTGTATCCTGGAAAATAAGCAGGCGGTTTTAATACTGGCGACTGGTATTTACGCTCTGCTCTACTACGGTCTATAGTGGAGCATACCGTGAATAAGAAAAGCAGAAGTTGCGATGTGATTACAAATAAATACCGGCCGGCGGCTAACTGTTTGCATGTCGAACATCTTTTGCTATTTTCACTTCGCTGGTTACATTGATGCATTAAAGAATACTTTATCGGTATTTGGAGGTTATGTTTATAGCTGCAATTACTCGCGTGCTGTCGCCCTCGCATCTATCCCTAGAAGAGAGCGGGTATTGGACGTTGGCGTGCTTTGGGCGAACTGAACATGCCCTGTATAGGTTCCGCATATCCGATGCTACACTTTTGCGAACTATAGGTTGTAATAAAGTTAGTGCGGGACACGGGGAAAGCCGATTTTTTTTTATCTCTCTGGCGACACTCGTGATGAACTGAAATAACGGGCCACTTTGTGATTCTTCAATCTCTTGAAATACTGGAAGGTCCACGTCTTTTCAGAGCTCAGAGTGTACTGTAACGGTCTTTGTAGGGGAAATTCTGCCATATAAATAACAGACCGAAGTTTGTATCCTGATCGCCGGGTGGCATGTAGCTCTTCACAATAAAGCGGTACGCTGCAACGATATGTGGTTTTGCCGTGCTGCTCTCGACTATGCGTACGTATCGTACGGAAATTCTGGCGTTCTATGTGCCGGTACCACGATATGATTATATGATTATGAGGCGTGCCATAATGAGGGACCTCCCAATAATTTTGACCAATTTGGCTCATCAGCCAATCCCCAGTAATTGTTCCCGACAGTTCTATTTCATTCCAATCTAAATGCGCGTCCCGTACATACCTACATACGGAGACAAACACTCGTTACATTTATTAGGAAGATGTGGTGCTTCGTCTCGCGCGGGACATAAAAAAATGGGAGGACGCTTGAGCTTCGACTTCAAGAGCAGAACGCGATAGCGTAGTCGGGCCCCGTTCGCGTCGCCCTCTCAATCGCTAGCCTAGCTTCGCTTGGCGCTGGACACCCCAGTCGTGCCGGAACGAAAGGAACGTTTGTGCGCGTAAAATTGGCGGCTTCAAGCTATCCTAGAATGCCTACATCTTGCGCTTCGCTCCCAAAAGACGCTGTCTGATTTGTCGAGATTGGGATGCAATAACTCTGATGGGTGAGTGGTTGAGTACGGAGAGAGAGAGAGAGCGAGGGATAGAATGAAAGGGAGAAATAAGAGAATGAAAGGGTGAAACACAGAAAAATATAGGAAGACAATGAATGAAATAGACAGAGATATAAAGAGATAGAAAGCGGAGACGCAAAAAAAGAGATAGAAGAAAGAGAGAGCAAGACAAAGATAAAGAAAGAGCAAGAGGGAGAATCAAAGAAATAGAGAGAGGGAAAGATATAGAAAGAAAGAGGAAGCGAGGAATAGAGAGAGAGAAAGGGAAGAAAGAGAAAGACGGAGAGAGCAAGAAAGAGAGAGAGAGAAGCAGAAATGAACAGAGACAAAGAAGAGATAGAAAAACCAAAATGAAAGAGAACAGCGAAAGAAAGAGAGGAAGCACGAAAAAAAAATGCACAGCTTGCACCTGCTTCATTGACGAAGTCCGCCGCGGTGGTGCGGCGGTTACAGTGCTCGGCTGCTGACCCGAATGTCACGGGTTCGATCCCGGCTGCGGCTTTCGCATTTCGATGGACGAAAAATGCTAGAGGCCCATGTGCTGTGCGATGTCAGTGCACGTCAAAGAACACAAGATGGTCAAAATTTCCGGAGCACTTCACTAAAGCATCTTATAACCATACAATGGTTTTGGGACGTAAAAACCCACATATTGTTATAATTCATGAAGCAGCTCACAAATGTGTTAGCAGGCCGTCCATCACTTTGCCTAGCGCTGAGATTGTGTATCTGAGGGGTTTTCGTTGATTTCCATTTTCATCCAACACGTAGACATAATCTTTTTGCTTGCCAAACTGATTTTATCCTGTGTGGTTTATTATTTTCCTAGCTTATTTGTCTACACACCGCACATGTGTGAGATCTTTTAAATGTTGTTTTTATCATTTCTTTCACTGGTTAAACCAACACTCTCTTTTTGCTTTCTTCACAAGTGTTGAAGATTGGGCGAGTTGGTTCGTCGTACTTGAACTGGTATAGCGCATTACGGGGAAGAAGAAACGGCCGAGCGGACCGACACAAGAGGACAGAGCGCTAACTTCCAACTGAGCTTTATTTATCACAATAAAGCTCAGTTGGAAGTTAGCGCTCTGTCCTCTTGTGTCGGTCTGCTCGGCCGTTTCTTCTTCCCCGCAATGCGCTATACCAGTTCAAGTTGCTTTCTTCACTGCTGCGTGTTTTTGGCACATATATATGTGCATGTGATGGCAATAAAAACCAGTTTTTAGTCAGCGCCTGTAGCGTCTACTGTGTTTCTTCGTCCTTGTGTCTTTTCGCTGCCCTTCCAAAGCATATCCGATCATGCATCAACTAGCCCAAACCAAAGTACTGCTCTTGCCTTGGTGGCGCAAGGCTGGAACCAGCGGCGGAACTAGCGTTCCACCTAGCTTTTTCCAAGTTTTTGCTAGTTGTAATAAGTGTGTTTAGACTTGTCTATTCTTCTCAGGTCTCGGTCAGTTCCCCACACATGCACGTGCCACGGCGATGTCATGCGACCAGTTGTTACGTGATTTTAGTAACGTGAGTAGTTGTTACGTGATCTCACGTGAATTTAGCAATATGACTAGTTGTTACGCGATGTTACGAGATTTTAGTCACGTGGCTAGTTGTCACGTGACGTAACGTGATGTTTGGTGACGTGGCATACTCGCCCATCATAGTTATTGCATTTCATGGCCGGATAAATGGGCGCACGTGTTGTGAGAGCGGAGTAGAAGATGAACAGGACGAATCGAGCGCGTGCCTGTTCATTTCTGTTCGCACTACCCGGCACAACGAAAAGCTCTAACAGCTCCACTGCTAAAATAAAGAGAAACAAGGTAGGTCGCCGAGTTCCACACTTCCTTCAGGTTTGGCAACACTTGTGCGAAGCTGCCTTAATTTTTTTTAGCGCGAAAGCGTTAAAGAGCTCGTTTCGCAGAAATTACGGTGTCGACGTCGTTGGTTCTGAGCGCTAATTCGGCATTTCCCGTGATAGAAAAATCGAGGGGACTCTATGTATGTGTCTGACCCCAGCATAGCAGTGCGACACTGCAGTCGCTAAGCTATCACGGCTGTTAGAAGCAGTGTGTCGGAAGCGAGCAAAAACCAAAAACCAAAAACGAAAAAAACAAACAAAACATTAGGACCGTAACGGAAACGTAACAGAAACGTTATCTATCATTTAGTTCCGGAGTGGAACCGAAATATTTTTCATCGGTTTTTGGTTCAAGGGATGAAATTTGCTAAGGCACGTTGCCGGGCTAGTTCGTTAGGATTCATAATTCGTACGGCGTAGCGCACCACGACAGGGACAGAGAAGAGGGACGCACACACACAGCACAACTTGCAACTAATGGTTGTATTTGCGATCACACATGCCTTATATACAATAACAGTGAATCGATAAAACCGAGAGAAAAACATGTAAAGACACAGAACAAAGCCTGCACGTGTCATCACTAATCATAACAATCTGCACCTGCCAACGTTCAAAGCGAAGATTACAGATACATCTCTTCTTTAGCTGACAGAGCCAAAGAAGGCACATTCACACATTTTCTTACCTTTTGTCGATTTCGTAGGCTTCAATTATTTCTGGCGTGGTTCTGCCACGGGCCCTACCTAGATATATTTTTCATGGCCAAAACGCATAAAATTGACTGCCCTTTCTGAGTGATCATTTCGTAGAATGAAACCTGGCAAGATTGCACTGCCTTGTTTCTACAGAAGTACTTGAAGTTGATCTCTCTTAACGATTCTTTTTTGGTGAAAAATTCTGATCAGGTGCTAGACTTTGTCAAAGCCAACGAAAAAGCGAATCTTTTAGCATTTTCAATTGATGTGAAAGATCTTTATTACACCCTTCCTCAGGCCGACTTGATGGCGTGTGTGTCCGAAGGTATCGACTGAGTAGATGCTGTTCAATTCCAAAATGCTGCTGGTGTATCAAGTGAACAGTTTGTGGAGCTCCTTTGCTTTTATCTTAACTCGACCTATGCGACGTGGAATGGGAACACTGTGAAACAAAAGAATGGAATATGCATAGGTTCCTGCATCGCCCCATACTTGAGCGACCTGTTTTTAGCAAAACGAAACCAGATTCTTGAAGAGCGTGTGAAGCACACGGATGTTGTTGCTGTTTTTAGGTGCGTAGACGACTATCTGATAGTTGCTAATAATGAACGTAACAATTTTGACGCAGTAGTTTCAGAAACTAACCATGTTTACGACCGAGTCATCTCCCCTAGTGCTGACGCATGAAATAGCTAAGGACAACTTCATAAGATTTTTAGACCTCGGGCTGTATTTTTCGCCGGCAGAGGTGTGCTGGAGCTATGAACCGCGAGGAAATAAACAGGTCCTTCCGTTCACATCCTCTCACTCAATATTGGTAAAGCGAGCTGCGATAAATTCCTGTTTTCAAAATGCAATGATGAAGTCGTGTCACCACAAGCTTGATGCAAGCTTGTGGGCCCAGGCTAAACGTTTAACGGATTATGGTTATCCCACGCGCCTGCTGACCGCCGTTGCCGAAGATGTGAGCAGGAAGGGAAGGGCAAACGCCGGAGAGCAGGCAGCCGCTACTAAGGTAGCCAAGGTTGCTGTAGTGCCCTACATGCATGTCATTTCACATAATTTGCGAAGGATAGCGAAGAAGGCCGGTGCGGACGTGGTTTTTTCTGCTCCCGAACGGTTACAAGGGATGCGCAGAAAGGTAAATGCTGAGAGTAGCAGGAAGCGGGATTGTGCGATCAAGCACCGGGAAAAATTTGTCAATTGCAGTCGAGGAGTTGTGTATTGTATCCCTCTGACATGTGAACGCGTATACATAGGCCAGACTGGAAGGTGTGTGAACCAAAGACTTAGGGAGCACCAGTACAATGTGGAAAAGGCTGTATCTGGTCATTTAGGAATTCACTGTCAGAGGTGTGGTTGCGCCCCAATGTTTCCAGATACCCGTATTCTCGGTAGGGCCCGCGGCAGAACCACGCGAGAAATAATTGATGCCTATGAAATCGACAAAAGGAAAGAAAAATGTGTGAGTGTGCCTTCTTTGGCTCTGTCAGCTAAAGAAAAGATGTATATGGAATATTCGCTTTGAATGTTGGCGGGTACAGATTGTTATGATTAGTGATGACACGTGCAGGCTTTGTGCTGTATCGTTACATGTTTTTCTCTCGGTTTTATCGATTCACTGTTATTGTATATAAGGCATGTGTGATCGCAAATAAAACCATTAGTTGCCAGTAGCGCTGAGTGTGCGCGTCCCTCTTCTCTGTCCCTGTCGTGGTGCGCTACGCCGTACGAATTATACTTCAAGGGAAAATGTCGAAATCCGGAGCAACTGAGGTCATGCAACGTGAACATTAATTCTTATATCTGGGCCAGTATGAACGCGTATCTCCGGCAAGGATTACAAAGTCAAGATGCGTTGAAATTTTGCGGAAAACGAAAAGATTGGCAGCCGGAGCTACATATATTAACGGAAGAGCACCTTGGGGTGCCAGCCACACAGGCCAGCATGGACAGGCGTTTTCGGTGCTGAAATTTGTTTCATCAGAACAGCGGTCTCGCACATCAGAGACTACACCCGATGACGTGTTCCTTGTAATATCATGGTCTCTCCTTAGATGCAAAAGACTGAGCCTACTCAGAGAAATTGTAATTCACTTACGAGAAAATTAAATATGTTTTTATCGTTACTTTGATTTCAACATTTTGAACACAAGTAAAAACCGTTACGAACTGTTACGAAACATTTTTTTTCGTCCCGGAATAGAAACAGAACGGAACGTTTTTCGGTGGAACAACACTGAAACCAAAAAGAAAAACGTTTCGTTCCTACACTCTAATCGTGGTAACCAATAACTGTGATTTCGTGCACCTATAGGGTAAGGGTTACATTAGCTTTGAGTTCAAAAATTCTAAACTTGGCAACTATCGGTGCACAAAATCACATTTATCGGCTACCACGTTTAGAGTGTACAACGTGGTTTTAAGTGGGAGTGTCATTGGAGTTACACTGAATGAAGAGAGTGTTTCTCATGTATCAGCAAACGCCCTCATAAGCCGACGCTTACTATCATTTAGGTAAGACCAGCAAAGACAAAGTGACATTAGACATTACTTGGTTCCCACTAGCCGACATTAGCATTTGTACAACCAACAGTAACCTGCTCTGGTGGGCATGCAGATAAATACGCCAGTATTTTTGCAGCATACGAGTAAATACGATAGGTGGAGACACCAGCGCTCGCAATTCCCGAGGGGTTGGGAGCAAGGAGTTTTAAAAAGTATTCAGGAGTGTAAGTTTTCACTAGGTATTAGCAGCAGATGTGAAGCGATCATTTGCCTGGAGTAGAGTTTACCTAAACAACATGGTTTGCTTGTGCGACACCCAATCAGAAATAAAGTGATTTTGTTCTGTTAACGTAAGCGCCAGCCTAAATACAAATTAAGAGATCGCTGTTCCCAACAAAAGTAATGTATCTGGATGAGTACTGGTAACTTGATCTCTACTAAAATTTGCCCAAACATTGACGCTTCTTGGTAGGAGGTGTACGCTAAGGCATTCTCCCCAATATGAAAGAAATCAAAAGGATCATTCCGACTGCAAGTTGGAATGAGCGCCACGACCATGTCCCTGCGCGGCCTTCGAGACGGGTGCCTCTTTCGTTCTCCTCCGCGAGATGCCGATAGGTTTACACGACCCGCGACGCAGTAAACACGAGGGGTCTATCGCGGGCTACGGCGCGGCATTTGCAAGTCGCGCAGCAATGATCGAGTTCACGTCCAAGCTTGCAAGCGTCGCATAACGTGACAGACTTTGAAATGTCTGCCTTGCGTCGGCGACAAATTAAAGATTTTTCTCAGACGTTCGCTGGAGCGGCCACGCCAACCGCGTAATATGTTCGTCAAGAGCTGTGAATCGAAATCATTTTCACGGTACAAGCCAGCACTACACAAGCGTGAAACTTCGCGTCTGCATCTCAAGAAAACCTTAATGTTTTCATGCTGTCGTATGTGGGACGTCAAGTCAAATGTGGAGTGAATGTTTCACACCAATGCGGTACTCACTAAGCACCATGTCGCAGACAAAGGCGATAAAGACCACTTGAGAGCACTTGTGATTGTAGATTACCTGCCAGAGGGAAATTGACAAAGAAGCTTGTGCCTTTGCGATAGAGCAACGTCAGCTGTTTATCTAAAGGGCGGCAGATGGCGCCTCATCACTCATTTGAACGAGGTGCAGCAGGCGTTCGACATCACTATGTTGCCGACTAAGCGCTTTCCAGTGTAGCACATACAGTGCATGTGACCCATAGAGCTGTAACCATGTTTCATAATGCCAGTAACCAAGGAGTCCTATTTCCAACGTTATCACATAGCTCATTCGCCGTACATTGGCCTTTATGGAAGTTGCAGCATTACATGTTCTGCTCTTCAAATAAAGTACCGCGGCCTGTGAACACTGCTTTGACGATATATCATTACCCTTTTTGCATTGCAGAGACGGTGGCGCTTCGTCATACTCAGCCAGTTACACCAATGGCTTATGTAGTATGAAAGGCCTACAGCACCTTCTGGGATCATTATGTGAGAAGGCTGGGCAATGCGGTTTTCATGTTACATCGTCCTCTGCGAACGCTTATAGTAAGAACACCATTCTCGCGTTTTCATTTCCTTTTCAATTATCTATCCAAATCATTTTCCATCGCCCCAATGCTTCTTCACCAACAGCAAACTGATCTGCTTAGGTTCTCTGGCTTTCCACTCAATATCTTTGCAAATCTGCAGAAGCAACTACTCTTGCTGGTTATTAGCTCTCAGGCGAACACAAGCGCATACAACGGGGGTTATTTTGGGCGTGTGGTTCTGTGCGGTCACGAACATGCCACCACATGTGTGTTGTGTTCCTCTCTTTTAATGACAGCTTCTATAAAATAATTTTCATGCTACGAACGTAGCGTGTATTAGCGCAGTACATGCAAGGAACACGAAAAAGACGTAGAGATAGGCAGGCGCTAAACTTCCTACTGCTGGACAGTTGGATGTTTAGAGCCTACCTTTCTCTACGTCTGTGTCGTGTTCCTTTCTTTTATGTACCGCAGTAATACACGCTACGTTCATTGATGACCAACTCGACCGATCAGCAACCCTTCTGAACTTTATGTTACGGCATTTAATTTAGCATATGTTTTCTTTCTCCTGTTATTATCTTGCGTTTTTTAGGGGCGAAGCTCCTAAAGCCGTGGGTTCGTCCCTCCTAGCTCGTACGTGACCGCCTATGCCGCGCGTATGTGCCAGTGGTGATGGCAACGAAGCAGCGCGAGTGTTCTTGGCCCAGCGCAGGCACGAAGAAGACGTTGCAGTTCTTTCTCTGATCGATAAAGCGTGTTTGTTTGTCGTGCTCCGTGTCCTCGTCGATCCCACGTCGTTACACTGGTGGAGGTGCGGGGTAATGTTTCATGTTTGGCACTCCATCGCGGAGCCGACAATCGAGCCCGGAATCACCACCACGCGTCGAAACACCGGTCCACCGATTCAGTCGCCGTGTGCTAGTCGCCGTCATGACCGTGTACCTCGCACCCAACCTGTCTATCGGGGACGTCAAGTCGTTTATAGACGCTGCGTTACGTGACTACGACAACAAGTACAAGAACCGTCCTTTTGTGCTGGCTGGGGACTTCAACGCGGACCTCATTGCCAATACTGCATCGTGCCAGCACATGCTTTCCAAATACGCACTCAGATGTATCCATATGCAACCTACAACGATCCGAGGGACGTACATAGACTTAGTGTTTGCAAACTTCCCACTGCAGCCAGTACAAGAACCTCTCTCGCTTCATTTCACGGACCATAAAGCCGTCATATTGAAGGGACCTCGCAATCCAGCCGCCATGACAACGACGAAATGAAAAGAACAAACGAAGAAACGAAACAACAAACGAACAAGAACAAAATAAAAGTTGATTTTGTATAATATACGCACAGTCTTACGTCTTTCTAATGATGTAATGGGCTAACTTTCACGGGAGAGTTACGGTTTGCCGATGATCTCCCCCTCTCGAGCTTCGCCCACTTATCATTCATAGCAATGGGAAGGCACAGCGCAACTGAGACAATGGACAAGAACACGCAACACAAACGAGCGCTGTGTTCTTGTCCATTGTCTCAGTTGCGCTGTGCCTTCCCATTGCTATGAACCAACTCGCCCAGACCAAAGTCTTATCATTCATTCCGTGGATATGGCGTAATTCTTTTTAGATGCGAATAGATTTCAAAACAGGAGAAAGTGCCTCAGATCAAACGTGTATCCATCCGTCGGCTCCCTTCTTGTTTTTAGATGCGAAGTATCTTAAGGCCGAGCTCAATCCGGTGGTGTGCGGCGTGACCACCCTTACAGCGCATACCCTCTCCACACACCTCCTCTCCACTCACCATCTCCTCTTCCCCTCTCCACTTTCCATCTCCCCTTCCCCTCTCCTCTTTCCCTCTCCCCCTCCCCTCTCCCCTTCCCCTCCCCACTTTCCCTCTCCCCTCCCCTCTCTCATACCCCTCTCCCCTCCCCCTTTCCACTCTTCCTCTGAAACACGGGCTAGACATGCCGAAATTCTCTCCTGCGCAACGCCGCGTAAGCTCGAGCGCATGCGCGTCCCCTCCCCTTCTCTCTGCTCTCCTACGCTGCCCCCCTCTCGCCAGTCTGTCGACCGCGTTGCCCGCTCGCCCTGTGAGAATTAACGGCCAGGCTAGATGGAAGATACGACGCGCGTAGCGTCCCTCTTCGCGCTCCACGACGCGAGGTCGGTAGCATGCCCAACGAACGCCAACGGAACGCGATCGTGCAAGTGCTCCGGCTTCGCATCGCCTCATGGTCCCCTTTAGGGGGAGATGGTGTAATTTTTGTATCGACAGTTTAGTATTCCACGTGAAGCACGTATGACTTGAGCGAAATTATTGGCTTGTAGTATTTCGAAATAATTGAAAAAAAAATACGTAACAGCGGGTGTCAGAGAGGAGCCCAAGACGAAAACAAGAGCCACTGACTTGATATCGCGAGTCATTTTCAGACACGTAGGGGTACTCGAGTGAATAAATAAACGCAACATTTATTATTACATGATAGCACGCACGTGACATTTCATTGCCAGAAACAGATACTCCTAGATCACGTTGAAAGTCCGGACAGTGCCCGAGCTTCTTCGCGAATGTCCGACCACAGCTGCATGAAAGACGCCTTGTCACCCAGCTCTCGTATCTTCTTCTCGAAACGGGCCAGCTGGCCGGGCGTGAAGTGTTCCTTCCAGCCTCCCACCTTGGCTTTCCTGACGAGTCCGTACTTAGTCTTGTCTCCGCCGTATCCGTGCTTGCAAGACACCTCAGTCCTGCCGAACAATTCGCGCCAGCCGGGGTTCTCGTTTCGCTGAAGGTCAAATACGATCACTTTCCGCATGTTCTCGGGCTGGGAACGCTCGAGGATCTTTTGCAGCAGTACTTCCTGCTGTTCCAACGCCCGGCCGTAGCTTTCGCTCACAAAGTGAGCGAGTCTGAGAACCGTTCCTGGAGTGTCCCGCTTGAGCTCCTCGTAAGTTAGGAAGAACACGTTGGGCTCGTCCTTGAGGGCGTAACCCGAGGCGACGTGATCGAAGTAACTGCCGTAACCCAGGTCTCCTTCCAGGAAAGGGTCGACGATGTCTTCGAACGTGCCGTCCTGGAAACGGTAGATGCTTACGTTGGTCATGTTGTGGAATATAGAGACGCACACGTCCCACGGGTTCCGGGCCACGTAGACGTACCTTAAATCGAAAGGAAAAAAATACATAAGGAACATATTGTTGTGTTACGGATTACTGCGCGTTTAGAAGTCCGAACCTCATGCGAAAAAAAATCAACGTAACTTAGTGATGTGCGCTGCCCGGTTTATAAGTGATTGCTGTCAAGACACAAACTGTCAATCACGGATTGTAATACTACTAATAATAATATCTGGGGTTTTTCGTGCGAAAACCACGATATGGTTATGAGGCACGCTGTATTGGAAGGCTTCGAAAATTTCGGCGATCTGGTGTTCTTTAAATGAGTACTGACATGATTTTGAACCATCGCAACAGGGACATTCATTGTTTCCTTGGCATGTAGTCTGCACACACCGGAGCCGGGAAACACGCATGACATATTTTAGAGTTTTCGTCGCCCACCATCTGCAAGACAACACCACCGAAACTGACATTATCATGACGGGTCAAGACAGCTCGTTGGATTTGCAAACTCTGCATGCTGGATGCGGTCGAAGTAGCTGTAGGAGCCGCAAGATGTCAATTCACCCTTCGTTGTTTGCGTGTAACTCGTACAAGTAACAGCAACTGCACAGTGCTGCAAGAATGTCAAGAGTTACTGACCGCACGTGACTTAGACCTGCGTAACACTGTGTTTACACGTCACTGTGATACCATACCCTCGATACCGAAACTTAATGTCGTTTTTTAAGGAAGCGGTATTAAAATATATTAAATACGTTCCGAGCAACCACAATACAATTTTTGGCGTTCTTGGCACCAGTACTTTTACTAATAGAAAGAGTAAGAAATTTTCTAAAATTTGTGTCAGTACTCCTTTAATAATATACAATGACATCGCACAGTACACGGGCCGCTAGCATATCACCTCCATCGATATGCGACTGCCACGGTCGGGATCGAACCTGCGGCCTTCGGGTCAGCGACCGAGTATCGTAGCCACTGCACCCCTAAGGTGGACAATCACGAATTGGATCGGCATACAGCTGCCCCATCAATTCAAATATAAGCTTGAACGTGCGAGTTCGCATGCACTTTATACAGTAAGCCACAAAATAGCTGGGCTACGATGGTGCGTGAACGGACCTTTTAGCTTTCAGGAAATGTGGAGACAGGTTTTTGAGCGTTTCATCGTTATTGCTTGGCTTGCGCGGCTGAGTTTGTAATGTGTTTCTGAAAGGACATGAAGACTGTCACATGGTGCTAATTTATTCATTGCGTTAAGCGCCCTTTTTTCGGTTATATATATCAAAGTGTCGGAAAAGTCGAATCAGTTCCGAGAGTACACTCTTGTTTGTGTTCTTTTGCGATAGAAAGTGCGTCGGGAGGTTTGGAGTTCGCATGTGATTGCTGTTTACGATATGTCTAAAATTCAAAATTAAGCTTTATACAAGGGTAGCAAACACAGAGCACGGTCGGTAACCGGTGGCATGTTGACGGTGAATAACCCAATATTCCACGTTGCGGTGGCACATATTTCAAGTAACTGAGGACACTGGCGATGCGGGAACGAGAGCAACTAGCATTCTCAGGAGCGCGACGGATAAGCTGTAGACTGCTCACAGCCTTCTAGCGCGCAGAGGGAACCCGTGGGGCTGCAGTGCGCAAGTAGTTTACTCTTAAACCGAGCACGCGGATCTCAGAGCCACTTCTTGGTGCTCGACCATTGAAGTTCAATTGTATGGGTGTCCGTACGAGGCGGTCTCGGCCTCATCTGTTTGCAATCCACAACTTTGTCTTGGTGTTTGAGAGTGTGACGCGAATGCCTGCGCACCGGACAGGTGGGTCCAGGGCGGTCTAAACGGCTATCTCCAGGCGATGCAAATTTGAATGTAGCGATCACGCTTTCACTTCGTAACCGCGCATAAAGAAATGATGCGTCAGAGATGTTAACCAGTTGCCATACCAGGGGAAAAAAAGGAAGATGAAACAGTATCGCAGACAAGACAAAGCCCTGTGGCGCATCCCGCTTTAAGATGGAGCGTCTCGTGCGTACCTTACCCAAGAGAATCGAATATGAACTATCGTGCCGGAAAGATGCCACTAAGCTGCACATCGCATTTCGACAAAGGTGAAACGCAAGAAAACACTTAGCGTTCTCGGATGTACGATAAAGATACCCAAGTGATCCGAGTAAATACGGACAGTTCCTTTACGGCATCTCCGTGTGTTGCTTTGGCGACTGAGGTCGCTCTCTTTCTCCCTCAATCACCAAGGCAGGCTGATGTTACTGTACATTCCTCCCATGTGTCTCACTCTTCGTTTGCTTCCACAATCAATCAATCAATCAATCAATCAATCAATCAATCAATCAATCAATGTGTCCACAACGTACTTAGCGTCCTCGTTCATGGCTTCCCTGCGTAGAGGCTGATGCGTCAGCAGCGTTCGCACTGGCAGCGTTGGCGTCCACTCGTGGTCCGCCATGTACTCAATGATGCGGGTGTTGCTGGTGAACTCGGCGTACGTGTCGATCGGATCGCCATTCTTGAGGATCAGCTGCGTGATGTACTGAACCCAGTGCGTGCCACTCTTTGGGTACGAGCTCTGCACGAGGTCCCCCTTGGAGGCTCGGAACGATGCGCTTCTCCGATACGCCTCCGGGTCAACCCAGGGGCTGCACGCTACGCCGTCGATAATTTGCGTGTACGGTTTCCGGGCTGCAGCCATCGCGGAAAGCCTGCGAGAAACGGTTGAGCTGTTGTGTGTGTGCGTGTGACCGCTGAATCTCACCACAGTGTTAGTTTAATGACTGGTACCCCTCGTAATAACTTCTAGAACTCGAAAGACAGAAAAGAAACAGTCTAATTTTACTAGGTGGAGTAAGTGGTTACCACTCGCAGGGCACCTACATGCAAAGATAAAAAGTACGAATAAAAAAAAATTGGCAGATCCCACTCCTTGTGGGAACGGTTTCATGCGAAGCAGTCAGCGAGTAGTTCTATGCTGTATTATGACTGAGCCAAGCGTTGCGAGGTAGGTCAACGTGATTTTGTAAGTGTAGCAGTTGTGTGCACACCGTGGGCTTACTAGGCATGTCTACAACACTGTCGTTTAAAGGGCAACTTATGGTGTGACGTAACGTCAGAACTTACGTTAGAGCACATACGTCAGTATTATAGAAACGAAGTGCACTTTACGGTGCGATGATGTGAATATCCTACGTAACTTTAGTTAATGCATTCCTGCGGGTTCGAGCAACGCTTGAATATAGCTTGCTGAATCATCGAAATAGAAATGAGAATAGCTTATTAGATTGCTATAAAAGCCGAGCCAACACTGGAACCACAGAACCTAACCTGACATGATACCTGTATCGTAGGAGTACATATTTAGTGTTATTACTTTGTTATAAAATTAGATAGCCAGCACCACAACTATAATTGACGTTGCACCGACATTACGCCTGCATAGTGTATATTTCCAAAGCAGTTTCTAGACGTGGCATGGCTCTTTGATAGAATCCCCGACTGCCACGCGGAATGCTTGGGTTCGATACTTTTATTCTTTGCATTCATCGGGTCAAGGCGACCGATGTCGTTTTTTCTTAACGCTCTCGCATTTAAATTACTAATGTCTGTTCTCGCCTTTTTTAGCCTTAGCAGACTTACTAGAAAAGAGGCGGACAGCCCTATTCTCTGCAGTATCATAAAATCCGACGCCAAAATTCTCTCACGTGGGGTGTTCCTAGCTGCCCAGTGGATACATTCGCACGTGGTCATTGCTGGAAATGAAGAGGCTGATCGCGTGGCTTCAACTTTTAATCACGATGAATGTGACTGCCCGGAAATTTCGTCTATGATGGACAACGCTCTTCTGCTTATACGCCGCCACCCCCTAAAGCAGCACCCAGACCAGCGTGTCGCGAACGAATCGTTCCCTCCCCGTGTTCGTTGTCGTGGCTTGCCTCTTCGTTCCAGAGCACTGTAATATAAACTAAGAGCTGGCTCAGTATTAGTGCGCGAACGCCTGTACCGTCAAGGGCGTGTGAACAGTCCGTTGTGAGCGGCTTGTGGCTCCTGTGAAACACTTGAGCATCTTATATTACACTGTCCCACGTTTAATTGTTACGCAGCGGGCTTTGCTGATTATGGAATATAAATTCATCGGACTGAAGTGTGCGACCATTGACGATTACCTCTTTCCGAGAGGTTGTGTATTTCGACGCGACCAGGCCCATCGAGCTCTGCTGAACTCTATGGACCAAACAGATCTGGCCACTCGTTTATAAGCCTTTCTTTTGGTGTGTGTGTTTTCATCTGTTTTTGTTCAAGTCTTCGTCAATTTTTTTTCTTTACTTTCCTATCGTCTTTCCTCTTTCTCTCCTCCGATCTTCCTCTTACCTCCTCCCGAAAGACTAGGCAGGCGGTGTGCCGCTCTAGGTCGCAGTTGCCAGCTTGCTCTCCGCCTCTTTTCTCTTTGTCCTTTTGTATCTATGTATGCAAACCAAATAATAAAATAAATAAGGTAGATATAAACTGTCAATCACCTGTGGAGTATACGCGTACACACCGCGGCCCGTCGTACACGGGTATGTGCCACACGTCTGGAGGAACGGGTTTGACGACGTACTCGACAAGATTTTTGCGTTATTCATGTCATGACCCGACAGTCATATTCGTCAAAACCTCTTACCCTACCATGCCAATTTTGGTATACACCAAGTTAAGGAAGCGATAACGACAGCACCCAGACGTAGGCGGCTAGATAGATAGATAGATAGATAGATAGATAGATAGATAGATAGATAGATAGATAGATAGATAGATAGATAGATAGATATAAACGCTCAAAGTGCCAAAGGTTCGCTAAGAAATGCTTCGATAGATAGATAGATAGATAGATAGATAGATAGATAGATAGATAGATAGATAGATAGATAGATAGATAGATAGATAGATAGATAGATAGATAGATAGATAGATAGATAGATAGATAGATAGATAGATAGATAGATATAAACGCTCAAAGTGCCAAAGGTTCGCTAAGAAATGCTTCGCATTAAAAAAAAATGAAATTAAACGCAAGCTCACATGCAAGCTGCGCCATAGCTCCTCAGTATTATATGTCCTCCGGTATACGTAGCTTCGTTGTTGGGTTGCATGTGTGGGATAGGTTGTTCGTTAGTAAAGTAAGCTACAGCTCCTGCGAAAGTTCTGATCCGTGTTAACGGTGAGAGCAAAAAAAAAAGCTGTTTGCTGTACCACGCATCGTTCTTCTTACTATTAAACGTTTTCGTTCTACAATGTCGCTTATTGTGACACGCTTCACCTTGCTTGCGTATCTGCGTACGCTGTTAAAACTCCGAACCTGTGCTCGCTGTGGAGTGAACTGTCTCAATGATGGGCCTAATTTTTTCTGTGACAGGCATATTTTCCGCGCAGCAGCTAGTGCTGCATTACTTCCGCATGAAAAAGGGCGCCGGTTCAATGGACACGTCGGTGCACGGCAAGGCGCTAATTATGCCTAAGTCATACTCTGTGCTGTCCCTGACGGTAAGCTCGACTGAGAAGGAAAAAGAGGAAAGGAATAAGAACGTGGCTTTCACCGTGGAGTCGTCGTGCGAATGCATGAGAAACCGCGTGGCTCCTTTCAGTTGCAGTGAAAAGCTGAGTAAATGGCCCATGCTTGGAGCGTAATTCCTTTCGCAACTTCGGTGTTGGAGAACAACTTGCACTCGCTGGTGTATCAAATGTACGAGTGAGCTTTCTGTGCGCAGAACATTGAAAAGTTTCAATTCCGCAATCACGAAGCACACTCTACGACGCTGAGTGAAGAAATGGTGATGTTCAAAGAATCATGGCGATAAGATTTTTTCCGTTCCCACAAGACTATAGTTGGGTAAACTTATGAGACTGTGGTGCTTTCTCCTGAAAGACTGATAAACAGAAGCGTGCACCCATGAGCGCGCAGTCTGGACTGACGTTATGAGCCAGACGGCCGGTGACTCCGCCTTCGGGGAACATTGCCGAGAGCATGAGCGGAACTACTTGGTCGCGTAAGCGATCGGCTGCCGCACTTCGGTCAACTGGGCTGCGCCTCACCGGACTTTTTAAGAGCCCCTGAAACGGGTTTGGCGATTTCGTACAAACGCATTGAGCTAGTCCCGAGAATCATTTGCCGACCGATTCAAGCTCTCTGAGTCAATTGCGTAAATTATAATATTACAAGACCTTTAAACATGCTAGTCGCTACACATCCCAGCGGCGCAGCCCAACGAGTTTTCAACTTCCGGCTTCCTTTAAACGTAGCGTTATTCCAGTACAGGTTGCGTTATACGATCTGATTGGATCTGTCCAGTCTACGTCACTGAACCTACGGCGGAAAGCGAGCATCGGCTGCCTGTGTTAAAACGTGCTGTTTACGTGAGCCGCGCGAGTGTTTATATCGAGGTTTCTTTTCTCAGACCCCATGAATTGCCCTATCGGCTTTGTATGCTGCAAATCTAGCGACTGGTGACTTGTAAAGCTGCGGCTTCGTGTAAGGCAGTGGTCTAACACGGACCTCAGCTAGCGGGCCACAGTCACGAAATATAATTCCACAAGGGTCGGGAGAGCGACGGAAGTTGAAGCAGGAAGGGGGATAAGCCAGCCAACGTGCCATTTGAAAGAAGCTAGGCCTTGCATAACGGGTCATTTCTGAAGGGTGTTTGGCGTCAGAGGATTTGAACAACACAACGATGCCGACCTGCGGAATGACTTAAGTCTGGAAGCCGGTCCCGTAACACACAGCTTTTGTTACATGGCACGGGGTGCCTCACGGCAAAAATGCTTGAGACCGTTCACGTCTGCGTAGCATATACGAAAAAAGCATTACCGTTTCTGTAATGTTATAGGATAAACAGAGTATTTCTTTCTTTCGATAGGCGAGAAAATAACGCGAGTACCATTTGCAAAGTCACGAAGTAAAAAAAAATATCGGACGAAGACATGTGCGGGCGCGGGCCGCTACCAGAAGATCCGCGGGCCGCATGTTTAAGCCATGTAAGGCAACTGGCGACTGGAGTCGTTTCAGCTCGTCGGTGCAGTGAGCGTCGGGCTCTAGCTATCTGATAAAGGCCACAAGCCACGCGTCTGCGGCTGCAACTTCACCCCAAAAGACAACACCATTGCCCGAGCTTACGCTTGTCTGTGTTGTTCTCAAATAAGTTTTTTTTTCTCCGCATGCTTCTGGCATTGGTTGGCAGATTGTCGGCGCAAAGGAGAATAAAATATGAACGGCTAGTAGTGCAGCACCTGGCGGAGCAGATCCTAACCGATCTGCTTCGTCTCCGCTGCGTTCGTCTCCGCGGCGCGCTGCCGGAGTTGACGGTGGAGGCCACGGAGCGGGCTGCGCGGTTCAAGCCGTCGTGTGCACTGCCGTCACCCGCGACAGCTGCGCGCTCGAGGAGTTCAGGAGGAAATGCAGTGATGACAGGGGGGTAACATAATTGCCCGTAGCTGCCTTGATACAAGGTGCGTCGCTTAACTTATGGTGCGAATGATTTGATGATGCTAGTAGCTGATTGCGGAGGCCACGGAGCGGGTTAAGCGGCTCAAGCCGTCGAGTGCACTGCCGTAACCCGCGACGGATGCGCGTTCGACGAGTTGAGGAGGACAGGCAGTGATGACAGGAGAGTAACATAATTGCCGGCCCGTAGCTGCCTTGGTACAAGGTGCGTCGCTTAACTTATGGTGCGAATGATTTGATGATGCTATAGCCGAAACGCTGAAGAATTTCAAAAACCGTTTCAGCGTCCCTTCAAGTTGTACCTGACTGTGGGAACTTTGGCCAGTAAAGGTTATTATTCTGCTTTTCAATTGGTATGCCCAATTATTGAAAGCGGCCGTCACAAATACGGGACTGGTTGTATGACGCTGCCGTCGGTATTTTAGCGTTATGACGGGGTACTACCTTAATGTCATGTGAGAGTGCATGAACGAACAGTGAAAGGAAGTTTAATTGGCAGGATGTAATGTTAAAACGAGAGCGAGCTCGTAAAAGAGTGGTACTTCGCGATGCTTGTGTCAGCATGCCGTGCTAGTTCCCTCCAGATAAGGAACTTCTTTTTCTGGCCAACGGTCTGGGTGTCGTCTGACTAGTGCGCGCATTTGTTCGCTGAGCATACACACAATGTGTTGGCGTTTGATGCGTTTACCATGATCGCGTGTCTTCTTTACTTTTATCTCATGGAAACGATCCAGTCGGAAGTCTGGCACCCGTCCTTCTTGCATGTCCTAGTAAAGCTTGCGCCGCGAATTTGTAAGAATATGACTGAAACACCGCCAAACGAGCGTATACATTCGGGTACAAATGGCATATTTAAAAAAAAAACTAAGAAAGAAACTAAGGGCATCAGACTGGACACAATCTTTGTTGTTTTTGTTGTTCTTCTGTTACAGAAATGACATGGCATAGCTGAACTAATACCCACGGCATGACAATCCACCAAGGGGACCCTGGGTGGCACACGAAAGCGTAAGTTTCCAATTTTACTTGAAGTGCTGTCGATGGCTGATTGGCGCCAAGTGGTCTTATTCACCAACATCACCACTCACTTTCAGAACACAGATCCAAACGGCGTGAACTACACTGAACAGTATCGTGAATTAGAATAGGTGCACAAGACAAGCAAAGAAACTACAGTGAAGTTTTTTTTATATGGCATGGCGAATGCTACTGATACACTGCTAGGTGATGCCTCAACCTTTTCCGGCCGGTTACGTGCGATAATTCCATCGCCGTGATGCCAGCATAAATGTAAGTATGCAGTGGCCTCTTATCTGTGACAAGCTTATATGCAAGAAAAGAAGAAAAAACATGTCCCCCAAGATCAAAATAATGTAATTGATGGGTGTTATTCAGGCAGCATTTAAAGGATATTACTATAAGGAATACCGTAACGCCTCACCTGTGTTAACTACTGCATGACTGGTTGCCCGCTCAGTATGTCTCTGCAGCAGTAGTCTTCTTGCAATGCAAGTAATTATCGAAATTTGCGAGCCTTTTGTAGCACGAACATCGAATATTGCGCTTTTATTCGGGTAATTTAAAAATGTGGTCTTATTGTGCCACAGGTGTTAACGTTGCCAGAGGCCATATATACACAGGCGAAAAACCGTTCTGTCATAGAAGATATGCGTCGCTGTTGTCAAGCGGCGTCGACCCACGCTGTGATATATGACGGCGTCACAGTGCTTTTTTTTTTCAGGTCAGCTTCGAGGCTGAGAAAAAAATAATGACGGCTGTGTTCACAGCTCGTTACAACATTGCTGTATACAGGAAACATAACTCATTGTCACACTCGGTGTCGTGCCGCTAAGCTCGAGGTCACGGGTTCGATTACCGGCCACGACGAGTGCACCTCGATGGAGGCGAAATGCAAGAACGACCACGTACTTATTTTCATGCGCACGTTATTAACCCAGGTTATCAAAAAACGCCAGGCCTGCGCTGAAACCGCGGCACAGTCACAGCGAAAGCTGGAAGAGCGGCGTTTCTAAAGCACCGTTGTAAGCTCTCTCGGGGCTACTAATACAAGTACACTAGCAAGGTACCCACTACGCCATAAATCACAATTTTTGTGAAGTTCGGAAGCACCTACTAAGCCATTATCCGTCATTCTGCGGAGAAGCGAGGCACCAGCTACACGTCTGTAAGCATTATGTGCACTTTGTTGACGCGACGACTGATGACGATGAAGAATTATGGCTCAACCCTTTGTAATGGGTTAGAAGCTTTAAACGGCCCACCAGTTATGTAATTTGCATTAGGTGACGCCCGGTCGCTATGTCCCTCTCCCGCCATGCTGTATAACATACGTTGACGTGAGAGAGAGAGGTGGGGGGGACGAAGTACTTTACTGAGACCCCGAGGAAATGGATCATGCGCTTATGGGCTCCCTTGGCAACTAATACAAGTGCACTTGCGAGGAACCCAGTACGCTATAAATCATTGTAATTTTTGAGAAGCAGGGAAGCAGGCACTATGCCATTTTTCGTCATTCTACGGAGAGCCGTGGCACCTGCTAAACGCGTTTAAGGCATTATCCGCACTTTGTTGATGCTGTGCCTCATGACGATGAAGAATTATGGCGGAGCCCTTTGTAATGGGTTCGAAGCATTCAACAACCTTCTCGTTGCGCAATTCGCATTGTGTGACACCTGATTACAGGATTCGCGTTGTGCGACGCTTGGTGTTTATTTTACTCTTCTACCACGCTATATTGCATATGTTAATGCGGTTCCTTCCCGACATGAAGCCTGTATAGGACCTTTTGCAAAGCAGTGTCAAGCACCGGCATGGCTCAGAGGTTGAATACTGGGCTCCCACGCAAAGGACCCAGGTTCGAACCTCGTTTCATCCTGGAATTTTTTTCTTATTTCGTTTGTTTTATTTCGAGCTATAGTGGTTACGGACACCGGCGGCGGCGGACAACTACGTTGCAAAAACAGCCGGTGAAATGATCTCATAACAGCTTTCGCTGTAAAACTAATCTGGAGTACCACACAGCGGCCTGCCTCCTAATTATCTCGTGGCTTTGGCACGCGAAAAACTTGGGAGGACGATTGAGCCTCAAGAGTAGAACGCCATAGCGTAATCGGCCAATGTACTCAATTTGCTAGCCTTGGTTCGGTTCTCGATAGATGCCTCAATCGTGCCGCAAGGAAACCAACGCCTGTGCGGGTAACATTGGCCGTTTCAAACTGCCCTAGAATATCTGCTACAAATACGGTTGCGAAGTGCCCGCTACGCCATAATTCTTCCTTTTGCGAATCAGCGAAGGGCCCACTACGTGTCTGTAAGGCAGCACGCGAACCTTCGCAACTGCTCACTTTGTTGACGCTTCTGCTGCTGATGATGATTAAATATGTCTGAGCGCTTTTTAATGGGTGGGCCTTCAAGAAACCCGCCTGGCGCGATTCTACGCTTCTGCCACGGAACATTACAAGCGTTAAGGAGAGTCCTCCCGCTACATTACATTCATATAGCGTTTTTTTCCCCGAAGCAATTTGAAGCAATGGCGTGGCTCTGTGGTAAACACCTGCTTGCCACGCAAAAGGTCTGGGTGAGATCCCCACTCGAACCGAAAACTTATTTTATTTGCATCTTTCTCGATTTTTTGTTCACAAGCGACGATGTAGACACCTACACCGGAATTTCAGCGAAACGAGCTCTCTAACGCTATCGTGTTAAAACCCAGTAGTTGTTACTGTTACACTCGATTTGTATGACATGCTTGTGCAACTCAGCTGGCTTTGCTTTGTATGCGGCTGTGTTTTTTACTCAGCAGGTGTAAGAAAAAAATGGCGAGGCATGAAGTCTGCGCAGCTGGAAATGTAGGTGAATTCCTTTTCGACATTGAAAAGATGAATGAACGTGCACTGACATAGCACAGTACATGGGACTCTGGCATTTCGCCTCCATCGTAATGCGACCGCCCCGGCCGGGATGGAACCCGCGACTTTCGAGTCAGCAGCCGAGCACCGTAACCGCTATACCGTCGAGGCGTATCACCGAAACAAACTTTATGTTTTTGTTTGGAGCTCTGTTCAAGGGCTTTCGCGGTTACAGTGTTGAAGTGGTACACGGTCGTCTTAGCAGTTTGCGAACACGAAGATAAACGGAATCGTCTTTGCTAGTGGGGATCAAACCTGCTGGAACAGCTGTCGTGCCAACAGAACTTCGTAGCTCCTGTAGCCAGCGCGATAAAAAACGACCACAGCAAAGCAAAGGAAAACTACGATGCAGGAACAAGAAACACCGAAAAATGTACGTTTCTTTCAAACGCCATTACAGGCAGGAACGCTCACCTGTTCAGCTTGAGTCTTGACTCTTCGCAATGGAGTACTCTGAATGGGATCCCAGTTGTATACACTGAAGTTTACATGCGTTCACGCTATTTCCAGGGCTTCAAGGCCTAGAAAGGACCAGCGCTGGCGACTCCTGACTGCTGGCATACATGGAACTTTGTTCCCTCTGAACGATTACAAGCGCTCATTGCCCGCGGCTGCCCGAAGCATCTGATAACGCGGAGTACACACTATCTTCCGCTGCCCCCTCACTCCAGCAGCTATTTCTTTCAGTGAGCGTAGCTTGACTCCGTCTTTCGAGCTTGCAAGAGCGCAGACGCAGAGACTTTGTTATCGCTGATGACATGTCATGAACGAGTTACAGACACTGCATAGGCGACACGAACAAAGAAGAATGAAATAACTGTGTGCCATTTTAAATAGATTGTGATAACGTACTTCCTCTGATAACAGAAAACAGACTGATGGCGCGCATGCGCAGGAAATTGTGACACAATTTGTTCATGTTACAAGCATTAGGTTACTGTCTTATCCAAAACGCAGATAGGCCGCGATTGCACATTCGACGACGGTGCGACGAAATGGTTTCCTGCGGCAAAAAACTCGGTCTGTGTTCCACTATAGCACTGTCACGTGCATTGCAATAGCATACAAGACAGTCAGTTATGCCAATAAGACATTTTGCGATATTTCTATATACGTAGGAGCAAAGTGCCGCCACCACGTATAGTTATTGGCATTTGTTCAAATAGCCTATGGTACAGCGACGATGACGTACGAACGCTTCCTCGCCATTCAGCAGCGTAGTCATGTAAACCCCAGCTAAAGAGTTCCCTACATAAATTACTATGGGGAAACCCGGGCTCTAGTGCTACGAGATCTGCTAGCATGACAGTTAAACTCCAAGTTTTTGTGTGCCTAAACGACGGTATGGTTACGAGGCCTCGCAATCAATCAATCAATCAATCAATCAATCAATCAATCAATCAATCAATCAATCAATCAATCAATCAATCAATCAATCAATCAATCAATCGAGTCTGCCCTTCGCTTTCTGGCAACATCCCTTTGAAGTCTGTTAATTCCTGCATCAGACTTATCTCGTATCCGATCCGCCTTGTAGAGGTGTCTGGTACATGCCTGCCATATCACTTCTACGAAAGTCCGCAAGGTGCAGGATGGTTGCCGAAAGGGCAAAAATGTCATCCACTCAACGATAGCATGCGCGTCCCCGGCGCAATGGTCTAGCGGTTATGGTGCTTGACTGTTGAGCCGAAGGTCATGGGATCGAATTCCCGTCCGCGGCGGCCGAATTCCGATGGAACCAAAATGCTAGAGGACTTTGTACGCAGATTTAGGTGCACGTTATGGTAGCCCAGGTAGTTAAGGTTTCCGTACCCGTGCACTGCGGCGTCCCACATGAGCATAAATGGTGGTTTTGGGCCGTAATGCACCTGGAGGGTAATCTGGCGCTATTGTCTCAGCGGGATCCTTGAGCGGCGCTTCAACCACCAGGGGAATGATGGGAAGTGAAGGCTTCGGATATACTCCGGGTGGATTACGCTCTTGAGATTCGCGGCGCTTGTTTACCGAGTGCAAAATAAAGTGATACAAAGTTACTTCCAATTTAATCTTGCTTTATTCCGCACGTGAAAGTTGTAGCAGAAAGTTTGCGTGAGCGTGAGATTGAAGCGAAAGCGATACAATTTCAACCACCAGGGTATCACGTATTGCTTTGCAATTGTATTCGAGATTTGGCATTACCAAGATGATGAACTATTTTCTTTTACAACTGAAAACAATCATGCGTAATTTTCAATCAAAAGTACGCATGATCTATTTATGGAAATAAAAATGCTGTGTTGAGCAAGAAACAAAGTATTTTCTTCTGCGATGCAAGGGCTCGTCTGTCCGCGCGGAGACTGATCGTGAGAGCAACGGTACGTGCGACGCAGGTCTCGCTCCGCTGTAAAGTCGATTCAGCGGAGCATGGCGGTGCGTACACTTAGCTTCGTCGTTTTGCAGCCAAGTTGACCGCGGCTTGGCAAGACGCGCTCATATATATATATATATAGGTGTCATTCCATGCCAAATCATCCAGCGTTTTTCCGACCATCACAAATATGGTTGAAAAAATTTCCACGTTTGTCTTGAAGTTCGAAACTCGTTCTGCTCGTTTATTTCTGTTGCCAAAAATTTTCCCGCCTATCTGTGAGATGTGTACTTTTGCACCGACTGAGCTAAAGGGCATCAAGCAACAATTTTTTTCAGAGGACGTTTATGTGATGCACTCGATAAAATGGTATTTCCGGCAAGCTAATGAAGTGATGTAAGTGTAAAAATAATGACTTATTTAGGTATATCGATTCTTCGAGGTCTTTTCGCACGAGCGAAATTGAATAAAGTTGGAAAGTTTTGATATTTTTTCCAAGAGCAAGGCAAACTCAAAGGGTAGAAATGAATTATATACCGGCGGCCTGTTCGACATACTACAAAAGAAAAATAATTTAGTCGCTCAAGGTGTAGCAGATCGTCTGAGAAAAACTTGCGAATTTCACTTTTTTTAGAAAAGCTCTGTATTCAGCATCAGAAAACTTGCCTTGGTGGTCGGACTTAAAATATGCACTATACTTCATTTGAAAGCACTATGTATTAGCTGAACATAGGCAAAGTTACAAAAGGGTAATATGTTTTTAACTTGAGAAATATACTTTTGAAATTTTGTGTCTCCACCAGCTTTTCGCCGACGTAACTCAAGCGGCATGAAGCACTCACAACGGCAATCTTCAGTCCATGCCCACTGACCTGGGATGCAGACGTCAAATATGGTACTGTCTATAAAGCAATGGAAATACAGTACACGGAAATACCGTACACTTAAACAGAGTAAATTCCAGACAATACCCATAAGCGAGCTGTATGCTCTGGAAGCACGAACACGCAGATGTGGCACATATCTTATCGAAATGCACACAGATCAAGACAATATACAGAGAGGACAAAATAGGACCGGACCTTCTCGAGGAACGATGGCTAAGCGCTCTGACGAGCTCAGATCTACACAAACAACTGTGGGCAATCCTTCGGGCCCAGGCAGCGGTGGAAAGGCTATGCCTCACCGAACATATGCCCCGGTGGGCTGTGCCCGGGCCGGCAATCTTGCAGGTGTTTTTTGCCGTCCGTTTGTCCGCATGCAAGGTGGATGACGATTATCGTTGTGGGGAAAAAAGATACCCGTTTTACTTGCTCTTTTCTTACCTGCTCTCTAAGGAAAAAAAAACGGAGTATTTGTTGAGTATTTGTGCCACAAAACTTCACCTACCTCGCGTACTTTCCTTGCGTTATGATCGCTGTCCCGGCACTTCCCGCTTACGAACGGCTTGCGCGCTATCAGCGTGACATAGCATTCTTGATAGGAAGCTATAGAGCCGGCTTTTCAAGAAATGAGACACGAGCAAGCCAGATTACGGTTATAGTTGTGAGCCAGAAATACTCCCCAAGTATTTTTTCTTAGCGTGTACCAGATGCGCCAGATGTCAGGCGTCACCATCCGTTAATTTCTTCGTTAGCATCATCTGCTGTTCGTTTATAATCGCGCTGTGTTAAGAAGTGCATCAGACAATGTTAGTTTGCGGAGCGAGGAGGGCAGTGGCTGCGTGCGTGCTGTTAGTCGTTCTTGTGGCGCCAGTTTTACAAACGCCTTGAGGTTCTCCTTTAACGTGCTTGTTCTCGAGATGCACAGGCGACACAGCCATTGCAGTATACCACTGGTGTCGCCTAGTCCGCGTGAGGATCAATGTTTCGACGCCGCAGCGTTAATATTGTGAACACGGCCGCGCCATCACAACTCCAGTACTCCGTTGCCTGAAAGTGGACATTGGTGCTGGCTTATGTGAGCGCGCAAAATGACGCGGAGCTAGCATCGATACTGTATGCCTCCCAACATCCTGGCCATGGTGTGCCGGTTCACCCCACATTCTTATCGATATTGAATCGATTATAGGACCACTGCATCAGTCTATGCACAGAAAAGGAACCGACCAGCCGGTGCAACCCATGATTTCGACATAGATATGCCGGAATACGTCGCTCTCAGGCCGGAAGCAAGCGTCAGGGAAATTTCCAGCGCATGAGGAGCGACCTCAGCTTCAGTTTGGAGGTCACTTTCAGGACAAAGCCATCATCCCAAATCATGTGTGTCTACCAAGAGCTGAGACCGAGCGACCTTCAAAAATGGCTCGATTTTTGCTACTGGTGCCTGATTCGATGAGACGAAGATCCGGAATCGTGCGCTCTATATCGGCGAAACACGCCACATGCGTATTTTCGGCGCCGTGGTACGTCTGAGACCAAGGCGTAAAAGACTGTGGGCATCGAGCACTGCCAGTACAAATTACGTATTTTTGTCATGATATCATTGCTTCGGTGCTTCTGTATTTTAACGCGAGAGTGTTAAAGAGCTCGTTCCGCCGAAATTCCGGTGTCGGCGTCGGTGTCGGCGTCGTTGGCTGGGAGGGAGAAATTATTCATGTTGCGTAAAATAAATATAAAAAAATCTTAAGTTCGAGTGAGAATAGAACCCAGGCCGCCTGCGTGGCAAGTAGGTGTTCTACCACAGAGCCACTCGATTGCTTGGAACTGCACTGAAATTAACTTTTATGCTTCACAAACATACGCGTCCTGTGTACAGGTGTCGCAGTACGAGATGTAATATCGCAGTAAAATGGGGTGCAAGCGTATATTGCCATTGGGCGTCACACCATGTCAACTGCATAACGAGTTGGTGGTTTAAAGCCGGCCACCCATTACATAAGGCACACACATTACTGCGCATATTCCCTTAAGAGCACGTATTGGGTGCATCGCAACTTCGAAAAAGTACCACGCGCGTAATTTCTGCTGGTTTAAAGCATGCCACCCATTGCAATGGGCATACACATTAGTGCACGTATTCTCTTACACACACGTAGTGGGTACACTGTTGTCGTAAAAGTGCTGTTGAAGAGGGCGGAAACCTTTACCTTTACTATAAGTATGTCGAGCGTGTGTGTGTGTGTGCGACAGAGACCGGGCGACTGAACATATTGACAAGCGAAACAGAGCGCGATGAGGATGGGGCCGGATATCGCTGTCGCGTTCAACTCTTATAGGCGAAGCTTGAGCGTCCCCCAATTTTTTGTCGCAATATCATTGCTTGGTGCTTATGCGGAGAGTGCGGTAGTGACACCTTGCGCTTTTACAGCGAAAGCTGTTATGAGATCATTTCACCGGCCGTTTTTGGCGCCGTAGTTGTCCGCCGCCGCCGCCGCCGCCGGTGTCCGTAACCAGTATCGCTCGAAATAAGAAAAAAAAACGAATTAGGAAAAAATTCCAGGATGGAACGAGGTTCGAACCTGGGCCCTCTGCGTGGGAGCCCAGTATTCAACCTCTGAGCCATGCCGGTGGTTGAAACTGCTTTGCAAAAAGGTCCTATACAGGCTTCATGTCGGGAAGGAACCACATTAGCATATGCAATGTAGCGTGGTAGAAGAGTAAAATAACACCAAGCGTCGCACAACTGCGAATTCTGTAACCAGGCGTCACACAATGCGCATTGCGCAACGAGTAGGTTGTTGAATGCTTCCAACCCATTACAAAGGACTCTGCCATAATCCTTCGTCGTCATCAGGCACAGCATCAACAAAGCGCGCATAATGCCTTACATGGGTTTAGCAGGTACCAACTCTCTGCGTAGAATGACGAAAAATGGCACAGTGCCTGCTGCCCTACTTCTCAAAAATTACAACGATTTAAAGCGTAGTGGGTTCCTCGCAAGCGCACTTGTATTGGTTGCCAAGGAAGCCCATAAGCGTATGATCCACTTCCTCGGGGTCTCAGTAAAATTACAATGATTTATAGCGTAGTGGGTTCCTCGCAAGTGCACTTGTATTGGTTGCCAAGGAAGCCCATAAGCGCATGATCCATTTCCTCGGAGTCTCAGTGAAGTTCTTCGCCCCCCCCCCCCCGTCTCTCTCCCACGTCAACGTATGTTACACAGCATGACGGGAGAGGGAAATAGCGACCGGGCGAAGCACAATGCAAATTACATAAGTGGTGGGCTGTTTAAAGATGCCAACCCATTACAAAGGGCTGAGCCATAATTCTTCATCGTCATCAGTCGTCGCGTCAACAAAGTGCACATAATGCCTTACAGACGTGTAGCTGGTGGCTCGCTTCTCCGCAGACTGACGAATAATGGCTTAGTAGGTGCTTCCTAACCTCACAAAAATTATGATTTAAGGCGTAGTGGGTACCTTTCTAGTGTACTTGTATTGTGGCCCCAAGAGAGCTTAACGGGCTCTAGAAACGCCGCTCTTCCAGCTTTCGCTGTGACTGTGCTGCGGTTTCAGCGCAGGCCTGGCGTTTTTTCTGTCGTTCCGGTCGTGTGCGCGCTTGAAGGGAGCAAACGAGGAAGCTGGCAGGTAAATAAGGACGCGTGTGCTCGGTGCGCGCACCCGAGCTTCGCAGGCAGCCGTCAGAAGGCGCCGCTGTGCTGTATGCCACGCGCTCCCGTGGTCTCTAAAATTATGACCGCCACTGTACATGTAGCTACGTCCCATATCCCGTCTCCCTGCATTATTTGCAGCGAAGCTATAGGCATTGTTCGGTCTGTGAGACCACCCTTAAATAATCCAAATAAGCATTACGTGTACTATGTATGCTTTTTCCTAGCGCAACATTTGGGTACTACGCACACACCAATCGTCACTTTAACCATTAATATCTTTTAAAAAGCTTTGGTTTATTTCCCTGACTTTCGTTACAGCTACTGCGGTGCTATTTTGGGGTCACGAGAGGTCAACCTCTCCGCTATGGTCTTGTGCAGGTAGGAGTTAGCGCATAAAATCGTGTGTTAGAACGAACGGTGAACAGAGTGCTATATGAACCCTACTATGGGAGCTCCACAATGGGAGACTGTTGGCTTGAGAGACCTTCATTCTGGTGTTTAGAACAAAATGTCAACGGTTTGGAGTACCATTCGTACTCCACTATGGGAAAGAAGTATGCCCTCCCGGTATATCGAACTAAGTGCAAAAAGCCATCGAAATGTGATGTCAGCATACAAACGGGTGCGAAGCATTGGTTTGAGGACTGTCTCATGCACACACCAAGGTCTGGTAAATATAATGTCAGACAATAAGATTTCTATATGTAGAATAGGTGCAAAGTGTATTCATCATTATCAATCTATTGATGTCCACAGCAGGACAAAAGCCTTTACCAATCATCTCCTAGTTGCCCTCTACTGCGCGAGCTGATTCCACTTTATGCCTGCAAATTTCTGATTGCCCTCACTCCAACTTACCTCCGGCCGTTTCGGCTGCGTTCCCCATAGCTTGGTACTGATACCGCCGCTCTGACATCTGTCTTTCGCACAGCGTGACCTGTCCGCCTTCTATACTTCTTCTAATGTGAAGTAAATTATTTTACAACTTAGGAAAAGGCATAAGCGCCGGCCACGGCCATCGCCGTCCGCTCAAGAAAGATTTGCATGGACGCTCCAACCAATTACGTTCGCTCATTTTGGTGACGTCAGGCTCTTCTGCTTGTTTAAGATAGTTCATTCTGCCATAAACGTATACGCTTGTGTAGTTGGTCTGAGTTAAAAATTTGAAACGTTTCCCCAGGGATTGTGGCATCAGTTATCAGCCAGGAGTATTATGCTATTCAGAAACATTGGGACATTTATTTTTTAGTATGCCTAATGCTTACATTAGCACACAGTAAGTACTTACGCTACGACGAAAGCCAGCTATGATGACTCTCGTACCGGTGGAGCTTTTATTTAGCCTTAGGTCGTGACACGATCGCATGTCGGCTACCCATGTTTGTTCTTTGATCCGCTATGCTGTCTCCTAGGGGGGGATCGGAGATCTCTATTCGTTGCGCGTTCGTTCTGGCGGTGTTACGTCACAAAAGTGGGCGGTCCGCAGCTATCTTCCGCCGAGAGGCAGAGGACAGCCACTCGTCAAGCGGTGAGCGGTCAGCTTTCCGGAAGTAGACGCGCATCGTTTGTCCTCGGCAAGGGGACCGTATATTTCAAAACGAAGTGTTTATCGTCTTCTAATAAATACAGTTGTTATACGAAAAGATATTGTTTTTCTTTTCAAGCTCAAGCAGTTTCTGAAACAGCAATAAGTTTGAGCGCTGATATTTATTGGTGTTAGGTTTTTCTAACGTGCTCGCTATGTGAAGTCGCGCACGCGAAAAAAAAAAAAGAGAAAAGTAGCGGTTGGCGCAGTTTTTCAAGATGTCGTCCCACTAGAATGGAAGAATGTCTGGCTTGGCTCCCGGGTGTCGAATCGTCAAAAGGAGCTTCTGCTGGCTTTTATAAAAGAGCACCCGCAGATACCTACGCCGTCGTGCCCATCGGGGCCGTCGTTCACCAGTGAGGACCGGGACGACACGTGGCAGTAGCTGGTAGCGCTTTTGAACTAAGAAGTCCCTGCGCGTAAGACCACAGCCCAGTGGCAGGCACGTTCATTTTGTTCGCACTGTTCGTTTCGAGAACAGAAAGCGACGCCGCACTCGCTCATGTCTTCAAACGCATCTCGCACCTTCAACCGCAAGAGAAGCACACGTCGCAAGCGCCATTTTCTCAAAATCAGCTGTTGCGGCAGCCGCAACCGACGCATCATGCCGTGCGAAGCCGTTTGTTCGCTCGAGAGAACGCGTGCGAACGGTCTCGCGCTCCGTTCGTTTGTAGCAGACGACATGCTCGTTATAACGCGGTATGACGTCACCAAAAAATAAAAGATCAAGCAAAAAGAAAAATGGCTACGCCCCTCAGAGACGTGGTTTTTTCCGGCTTTGGCCAATCGCGTACGCCGCCAGAATGGGTACAGAACGAACGGCGCAGAACAGAGATCTCCGATCACCCCACTCGTTATGCCGCGATATGACGTCACCAAAAAAGAAAAGATCAAGCAAAAAAAGAAATGGCGACACCCCCCGGCCTTGAGTGGCATCTCCCGCTTCAGCCAATCAGCGCGCTTGTTCTTCCCCAGGAGAACGAACAAGCGGAACGAACAGATCTCCGATCGCCCCCCTACTATTGCGCCTATCATTTTCCGCTTCATCGCGCGTGGTTATGAACTTTTTCTCGAGTTATTTATTTATCCCACTAGTTACTGCCCCATATGTTGCTGTTGGCAAAACCTAATGGCTGTACACCTTCAGCCTCGGGGAGAACTTTTAGTTGCCGGCCATGAGTTGGGATTGCCTTCCGTATGCGCACCAGCCCACCTTTTTATTCGGTGAATTTCCTTTATATGAGCGGGTTACCCGGTCAATAATTCACCTAGATATACATGCTCTTTTACATATTCTAGGTTTCATTTGCCAATCATGAACTCTCGTCCTTTCTCCAGGCCACCGAACATTATCTTTGCCGTTTGGATATTCATCTTCGACCCTGTTTCGATACTTTATTGGGGCAATCTTCAACAATTTTCTTTTGTAATTTGTCGCCATAACTGGCTGAAGAGCACAATGTCATCTGCGAGCCGTAGATTGGGGATATTTTATGCGTGGACGTTTATTGATTGATTTATTTATTTAGTTGTTATTTATTTATTTATTTATTTATTTATTTATTTATTTATTTATTTATTTATTTATTTATTTTTGCATACTGCAGCCCTTCATGGGATATGGGAGGAGTGGTGACATCACATGTCAATTGCAGACAAAAGATCGGTTATTGGCGAAATGCGCACAAATCAGGGCAATGCAGTCCAATGTTCAATAGTTGAAGGAAGGTAGCTATATTTGTAAAAATCAATTCTAGACTTATGTGGCAAAAGATTAAGATTATGCGAACTACAAGCACAGGAAGGTTGAACAAACTGACAGTATTGATATAAGCGGGTACAGCATAGGGAGTTAATTAAGGCATGCAGCAACTTCAAGCTTTCGTTGTGGCGACGTTTTGCCAGAGTGGTTAATTTGAGATTGGATAGATTAGAAGAAGGTGAAAAGTTCCTATTGCAACGATGGTAGATAAACCGAACAGCTTTCTTTTGTACGGACTCAATTTTGGTAATATCGTTTTATGAAATCGGTTGCCAACTATAGATGCATATTTATGTACTCGGTTGATTAGTGTCTTGTATGTGAGCAGTTTGGTTTCTTGAGGGACTACTCGAAGGGTGCGCTGTAAAGTAGGAAGAGAAGAGGGTCAAGGGCTGTACCCTGTGGCGCGCCAGAGGAAACATTAGCAACAGGGGAGTCAGAAGCATTATAGTGTGCATATTGGGAGCGATCCCACAGAAAATTATCCAGTCTACGAGTTTAGGATTATTTAGAATGAGGCTGAGCTGAAATATTAATTTATGGTGTACTTCAGGGCCGAAAGCCTTGGACAGATCTGCAATAATTGCGTCAAACTGTGCACCAAGATCTAGTGCTTTAGCGATGTCATGCGTGAATTTGACTGAGTTACGGTGCTAACACCACGACGAAAACCATGCTGGCAATCACTTAGTATGTTATTGGTTTCTAGGTAATCCATAATATGTTTGTAGATTATGTGTTGGAGTAGTTTACAGGAGTGTGAAGGTAGAGAAATTGGCCGGTAGTTCAGTAACATCTGTTTATTACCTGATTTGTGCAATGGTAGAATTGTAGCACGTCACCACGAGGAAGGAATATATGCGGTTGCTAAATATTTGTTAAAAACAATTGTAGGATAACGACTAGTCCAAAGGTAGTAGCGAACAAGAAAAGCATTGCAAATATTGTCAGGACCACAGGGCTTCTCACTCTCAAGTTTTACCACTAAATTTAGTTCATAGCTATACCACCCAGTCTATTCTTTAAATACTTCTAAGCATGTAGTGAAAATGATTGGATTGTAACTTCTTGCCTGGCCCTTTTCTTGATGGCAATTGCTTTTCTTTTCTTTTAGAGAACTTGCTTTGTAGATGTTGTCTAAGATACGCACAGATGCTTAAAGTATATATTGGCGACGTAATGCCTCAAGAGAGAGTTAGTATTTTAAACGTGTTGAATGCGGTTCCGTAGTATGCAGAGAAAACGTATTACAGGAAGATTTTTTTATTTCTGCCGACAAGTACTAAGAGGTTGCTTTTATAAAACATTGTACAACACAAAATATTGGTCGTGTCCTGATAATTTCGTAAATAATGTTTCAGCATCTTAAGCAGTTGTAAGGTAATGAATGAGGAGGATATAATAAGACACCGATAAAACAAAATTCGCGGCTAAAAGAAAGAACTCGAAGGAGGTTGTCAACTTAGCACATTCCTTTCACCTTCACACACAATCGCAACCGCTGTACTTGCTTGTTTGTCTGTACAAGGCGCACCCGAGAGAAAAAGCTGGCTTGTGTATCCTCAGTGCAGTTTATCCCCTTCGATTCCTCCACGTATGCACATGCTGTGGCACACCGTCAAATATACTACCCGCAACCTCGGGACAGTGCAATCGCTTCTTCTCGAATGTCCTTCCACAGATCAATGAAAGAAGCTTTATCCCCTTCCTCCTGTATTTTCATCTCGAGCCGCGCCAGCAGCTGCGGCGTGAAGTATTCCTTCCAGCTTCCGACCCTGGCTTCCTTCACTACGGCGTACTTGTGCTTGTCTCCCTCGCAACCCTCCTTGCTTCTGGCCTGCTTGTCGGTAAACAGCTCGTCCCACTGCGACGTGTCGTTAGCCTTGTAGTCGATCACCATAGTCTTCCTCATGTGTTGGGGCATGGACCATTCCAGAATGTTCTGCAGCCTCTGGTCGTCATCTTCCAACGCTGCGCCGTAACTGTCGCCAAGGAAGCGTGCCAATCTGAGTACCGCGCTTCGTGTGTTCGCCTTGAGTTCTTCGTAAGTAAGGAAGAACACGTTGGGTTGGTCCTTCAATGCGTAGCCTGCAGAGACGTGGTCGAAGTAACTCCCGTAGCCCAAGTCGCCTTCGATGAAGGGCTCGAAGAACTCCTCGAAAGTGCCGTCTTCAAACTGGTACAGGCTCACGTCCGTCATCATGCGAAACAGGGATGCGCATACATCCCAAGGATTGCGAGCGACGTACACGTATTTGGCCTCGTTGTTCACGATCTCGCGGCGAAGTGGCTGATGGGTGAAGAAAAGCCTCATAGGCATATCGGGTGTCCAGTCGGTGCAGTCGGTGTACTCGATGCTGCGGCAGTTTCGCGTCAGTTCGCTGTATCCCGTAGTTGGGCTGGCTTTTCCTAGGATCAGCTGAGTGATGTACTGCACCCAGTGGGTTCCACTTTTGGGGTACGTGACTTGCACAACGTCATCCTTGGCCGCACGAAATCTGAGGCTCTTCTTGAATGTTTCCGGAACGATCCAAGGGCACCTGGGCACGCCGTCGATGATCTGTCGATAAGGCCTGCGGCCTGGCATGGCGGCGAAGGCCTCGGAATTATGTGCTCTGCAAAAGAAGAAGTGTGATTGAATTTAATGCCCGTATATATTCACTGCATTCTGAGCGTTGCCAATGACAGCTAGTAGCCATTTGCACTCACATTCCAGAAACTGCTCTACGGCCTTGTGTTGAATGCTAGTGATAACACTGAAGGTCTCATAGCGAAATTAACTACTTGTTGCTCGCGAAGGTGCTGGTTCCATGTCAGCCGTACCACAGTGCCGTCTTAAAGGGGCCATGACACCCAATTTTTGATCATAACCTGTGTTATGTGGATTAATCCTGGTACATTCACTAATGAGCTGGCGAAATTTTAGCGCATTTGGTAGAGCATTAAATTTGTAATCGAATATTTTTATAAACACGCGAGCGGCCGAGAGTCAGGCAACACTGGCGCACTCGCGAGCCGTGACGTAACAAGCAGCTCTGTGCAAGCATCTGCGTCGCGGCGAATGATATTGTTCCGTGGTCAGCTGCACGTGATATCGATATATTTTAGCTTTCTTCAGCTTGGCACTGAAATTGAACAATTTACAGCGGCTGAAGCATTGGTAGAAGACGACGGCTCCATTCCATGCAGCACATGACGTCACACGCGCCATGGCAAAATGGCGGTCGCCTGCGGTAGGCCGGGTTTACAGCCGGTGACTTCTAGGGCTTGTTTCGTACTCATTATTTTACGGCCCACTTTTGAAATCTGTATAGACATAATAGACCCTCTACTTCTAGTTTTCGCCGAAAAGCACAAATCTTTGAGCTACCGTGTCATGGCCCCTTTAAGTATAGTGTGAAGTATTGCAAGCGAGATCTACAGAGGAGCTGGATATTAAATGGAAAGCATTTCATAGCGAACCAAAGACACTTTGACAGTTCCTATCTATCTATCTATCTATCTATCTATCTATCTATCTATCTATCTATCTATCTATCTATCTATCTATCTATCTATCTATCTATCTATCTATCTATCTATCTATCTATCTATCTATCTATCTATCTATCTATCTATCTATCTATCTATCTGCTTCAATGCGGAAGAGTAACTTCGGTTACGGCAAAGCTATAGTTGTAAGTGTAAAAGTAGACGCGCCTTCACATAACAAGTGTTTATTTTGTTCGACGTTTTGACGCGAACCCCGTCGTCTTCAAAACATATCTAATCTACTTATATATATATATATATATATATATATATATATATATATATATATATATATATATATATATATATATATATATATATATATATATATATATATATATACCCTATTGCAAGAACCATCGGCGTTCCAGTACCCCCAGCGTGATACCAGTACGTTTTTCGGCACTGGATCGCACTGGGAACACTGGTATTTGCTCGGATTCACTTGGACTCAGGTGAGAGCACTGGGAAAGAGCTGCGTCGCACTGGTAGGGGCACTGGCTTTGCCGCTGTGACGCTGGCGCTCACTGGGAAGCGCTGGAGATGCTGGAATTTTCACTGGCGTGCGCTGGCACATACTGGAGCCTGCACCCTTTCTGCCAGTGCCTCGCGCTGCTTTCAGTATCGTTCGCGGCGGAGTGCTTTGGTATCATTGAATATCGAATGTTTGATTAGATGGTACCGATAGATGCTACCCTAACGGGTCCCAAACATGTGTCACAAATTCTAGCCTGGCAGAGAAAGACGATGAGATGCGCACTGTTTTCATGATATATGTAATATGATATGTGAAATCAGGGTCACTTTTATTGTTTCCCTGTCGGACGTAGAGAAAAATATGTTCATAACCAAAAGCAGCCAACAGTGATCATTTTGCTTTCTACCACGCTCTTTTTTATTCATGCAGTGCCAATAACGTCGTTAATTTTTGCGGAGCGCGTAGCAGCAATAAATACACATTTTGTGCATGCCGCGCATATATATCGGTTTTGCATCCGTGATGTGCTGCGGTAATGACTTCATATTGTAATGTTTATAAGTCTGCAGGCGCGGGTCTGAACATACAGAGCCAACATACGGAGGCCAGGAAAACAGCCGTCGTTCGATATCGCCATACCGGAAACGCATCTCGGGCAATTCTTGCACTTCCAATTACATCAGCTATACGTTAGGTAACAGTTAAAAAGGTGCCAGGGCCAGAACGCAGAAACTTCAACCATCGCAACTCATCTGCGCCTTGATTGGTCCTACCCAGTGCGGCTCGCAGCGAGCGTTAGGCCTAGCGTACCGGCCGAGTCCGTCTACATGCCACCGGCGCTTCTTGGTTTAAGTGCACGCAATTCCAACGTGTAAGAATTACTGTAAAGTATAGTCTGGACATCCGTTAACCTAAATTAACCATTTTTCTTATGTAAGGTGTCCGCACAAGGAGCGATGACAATCGATGCGACGCGCTTTCAGCAACGAACGCAGGCTCCCCGAAAGCAGCCGGCCGCACTTGCCGGTACTTCTCTGATTCATACATTAGAACACATACCTGTCAACTGGTACGCGTTAGTGAACTAACAAACCGGCATCTTTTTTTCAACGAATTGCATTTGTTTTTGCTGAGCGGTTTTATAGTTGTAGGTAATAATAGAACTGCAAAGCAGAATATATAGGCTCGCCCGCCTTTCAGTAATATCGTCGTTCGCGCGAGAAAACTACTCAGTATGAATTCATGTATGAGCGTGTTTATGGAACTAGTCATCAGAAAGCTTCTGTACACGTTGATCATTAGCAAGGGCGAGAAACGGCTATTAAAAATTGGCAGTAACAGCCGTCACACTGTACCGTGCACTCCTAGATTCATTTTTGATAGTATTCGGAGTTAGGACGGACATTCTTAAAGAAAGTAAGCGCTCTTCCTATTCTGGGCATTTCATTCGTTGCCGGCCACCCTTCGTTTGTGTCTAATAAAGAAGCAAGCTTGATTTGGAAAGGAAGATCGTGTCTTCCGTGAATACGCGACGTCAAAATAAGAAACGAAACACTGTCCTACTATGTTGACTAGGCCTTTTACGGAAGTGTCGACATGTTTCAGCGTGGCGCTGTGTTAGAGTATACTCGCTTGAAGATTGAGAGGTGCCGAGTTGGAATCCTCGTGGTGGAGCTATTTTTTTTTTCATACGGCTTTTTCTTTTCTTTTTTTATTGCACTAATGCTTTCTGCATGACTTTCTTTACTAATATATTTATGTAGGGCACGTAGGCACCGCCGTTTTAAAGCTGTTGTGAGGGCTGGGCGTGATGACTGAGGCGTGAAGGCGGAGGCGAGAGTAACAGGGTAACGAACTATTTATTAGAAAGCATAGCGGAGCGCGCCAAACCGTGACCGTCCGTCGCGGCGGCGGTGGCGAACCTGACCCCTCCCTCGCTTGGTCTTGGTGTTGAGTCGGCGTAACAGCGCTGTAGGTGGCGCTAGTGACGAGATAGGCCGCACATGAGGGCGCTCACACTGTACAGCCGTTTTGCGCTTGATCGAGTACCCAGCGCATCCCAGTCAAACGCCGCTCCAGCGGCCCAGTATCCAGCGCGACGCTGGTCCCATAATCCGGCATAGCACTGGACGCTGGTACCCAGTGGCGCTGGGTCTTGCAATAGGATATATATATATATATATATGAAGGAGAGAAGTGTTAATTTCAAGGGCTCGTTTTTCTTTGTTATACACAAATATTAATGACCACTAACAGACAAATAATGCCAAGTATAGGGGGTGTTATTAGTAGTAAATGTAAGGTAAATTTGAAGAAAGAAAAGTATATATATATATATATATATATATATATATATATATATATAATATAGCACTTGTTCTTTATTTGGTGGTAAGCCGCGCTCGTTTCTACGTGCACTGGCTTGCCACCGCGTTACGTCGGTTTCGCAGTAGAGACGCGCAACGAGCATTTGGACGCGCGCGAGCAGCAGTTGCCCCACGTAGTGCTAGACGCGCTCTATGTGAGCAGTCAGGCTTAGCTTTGCGATAGACATACCGAAGAACGTTGTGCAGCGCGATTAAGAGGCCTCTAATTTTTTTACGAAATATCAAGCAATCATTTGCGCGGCCGAATCTTGATTTGCGTGAAGACGCCGTTAACAGCTCGCAGAGCCGATAGCTGTTGCCGCTTGGCCGCGGTGGCTACATTACGGTACACTTAGTGACTCGCGAACGCTTTTGTACATGTTATCGCCAGTTCCCTAATAAATACGAGATACTATCGACGGCATACTAAACCTTCAACAACGAACTATCTAACTTTCACCGACTACCTGACTGTGCCATGCGTGTCTTCGTTAAGTCTAAAATGCAATGCAAAACTGTTAATTTATGGGAAACAAACCGGATGTACTCGCATTAGTCCTCAGCACTCACTGAACCCTAAAAAGACCTTCCTGCATCCAGTCTCAGGACCCGTGTGAACGGCTGATCCAAAGGGCGATTACTGTGAAAGGGGGGGGGGGAGTGTTCGGCCATGCAGCCCCCCTCGCCATCTAAAAAAAGAACAGGAGAAACTGTGGCACTCCTCCCATCTAACCAGTCCGCTGTCGTCTGTCATCTGGCCTGTTTGCGGGACGCCATATTTATTCCGCAACCGTGTAAGTGGCATGGGGATTCATAACCGCCAATCGCACCTTTCCAGCATATTAAGGTGAAAAGTTCATGACCACGGGGTCTTGCCAAAGCCAACGTTTGGACAAGTGGTCTTCTTCAAGGCTGCCTGGAAGAAAAGGACACCTCCCCTTCATAGCTGGATTGATCACTGACTCCGCCGACGTCGTACCAGTTCCTTTTGTACCAGTTTTAGTTTGATTTTTAGAAGACTTTTTCTGGGTATTTGGAAAACCGCGAGTAAGTGCTCAAACCGAAGTGCTTTAAAGTGAAAGAAGAATGCCACGCGGTGCTCACGCCTCTAATAATTTTTGAGTACACTGCAGCGTCATCCATGGCGAGTTGTGGCAAATTGTGAATGCACGATCTCCGCAGGCAATTTGAAACAGTATGTTCTCATTTGCAACGAATTTTAATCGTCTTCTTTCTGGTTAGAATTTTCTTTTATAATGATCATGTGAGACCTGTCATTCGCAGAAACCGTACGTGCTGTGCTTGCCTTGTCACTAAAGCTTCACTTCAACGCACATATTGTTCTTTGCAGTGAATCAGCTACGTTGCTTGTTGGGCGAGTTGGAACGAGTCAGTCATAACGTAGTTCAGCGCAAAAAACTGGCAACAGACGAGTGAGAGGACAAGGCCACGGCGCATTCTTCCAACTAAAGTTTATTGGATTGGGACGCATTGGATTGGGACACACAGGGAAAGCAAGAAAAGGAAAAAGAAAAAACTAGGAAGTAAAAACCAAAAGGTGAAAAGAAGAAAAGTGCCGATAAGTCACACACGTGTGCCAACACCGCCCCCCTTCCCATGTCTCGCCAAAAACAAATGCTCTTTGTCAGAAAGATGCAAGGAGGGCATGCTTACGCATGCGTCCCCAGACCGTTTAATTTCCTCAGCCTCGATGATTTCCCTCACCCTTTGGTTCCTACTGCGTGCAAGGACCGCAGTGTTTTCAAAGAGGGGCCTACACTCACAATCCCGCACGTGGATGCCGAGGTGCCCCGATACTGTCGTTTGGACGCTGCAGTAGTGCTCACGGAGCCTCTCGTTCAGGCAACGTCCCGTCTGACCCACGTACTTTCTACCACACGTCAGAGGGATGGCGTACACAACGCCTTGAACGCATGGAACGAACTTACGCTTATGGTCTGTGTTGGAACTTTAGTTGTAAGAATGCGCTGTGTCCTTGTCCTCTCACTCGTCTGTTGCCAGTTTTTTGCGCTGAACTACGTTATGACTTTGCAGTGAAGCCAGAATATAACACTCTTTCGTGCTAAGAACTTGATTAATGGCCGCTCTCTGGATGTTGGCCTTGTCTCCTTGTTTACATTGCAGCAGCATTTCCTGTATACACACAAAGAAGAATATTCAACGAAAATTAAGACATGTTCTGTGCTAACAGTGATCCTAAATTCCGTTTTGTCTATTCCAAACCTGCTCCAAAGCGTAGTTCATCCGGCTCCAAATCTGCTCCAAAACAGACTTTTCCCTGCTACAAAAATTGCTCCGAATTCTAAACAAGCTGGACCACCTCTACGCATCGCTTCGCAAAGCCGAACGGCTCTTTTTTAGTTGCGTGCTCTTCTGATCTGAGGGAGGCGTTCAAGAAAAGTGTTGGTTACAGAAGAGGTGTGATTGTCAAACATCTAAGAAAGCCTTGCTCTGCAATACACCAACATCGTATATCCCACTGCGATTTTTTGCACGCGTCATACATAAATGCTCGTTAGATATCCACACCACGTTGTTTGTGCATGACCTGTGTGACGCTGTGCTGATTTCCTCGGGTGATTTATTTAGCCACAAGAGTCTCTACAGCCTCCACAGTAGCGTGTGTCGTAGTTTCTAAATGCTAAGCATTTCTTAGCGAACTTCTTCGATTTGGAGCGTATCTATCTATCTATCTATCTATCTATCTATCTATCTATCTATCTATCTATCTATCTATCTATCTATCTATCTATCTATCTATCTATCTATCTATCTATCTATCTATCTATCTATCTATCTATCTATCTATCTATCTATCTATCTATCTATCTATCTATCTATCTATCTATCTATCTATCTATCTATCTATCTATCTATCTATCTATCTATCTATCTATCTATCTATCTATCTATCTATCTATCTATCTATCTATCTATCTATCTCCATAACTGTAAGTCACAAAGGGCCACATACGCCCAGGTAGTCTTCGGATACGATAGGCGCCATCGACTGAAGTTGGTCTATAGCACTTTCCAGGGCTACCAGCCTCGACGGCCTATACCTCACCAAGGTGACTTCAGGTTCCGATAAGTGGCCGGCTTTATTGACACAGTCTGTCGACGACATGGCTAGAAAACAGGCCCGTAGACATTCTCTTTCACCGGGCTACCGCCTTCATTCCCTGCCACAACCACAACAATCACCTCACGCTCGCCGCTTTTAACGTACAGTCTGTGCACGCGCATGTCACGACCTCAAAAAAAGACGCTCTGCTGAGCACTTTCTGAAACTTAGAGCGATGAGCCCACTGCAATTACGGGATTCCAATGTGTCGTCCACAGCAAGCGGTTTCATTGCAGGTGCGGCGGCGTGGGCACAACTTGCACTTAGGCCGCATCCCACTTCGCCGGCTGCTAGACACCGAACACGCACAGACAAGCAGCGGAATCGACGTGGTCTGCGTTGCGCACATCCGTCGCAATAACAAAGACGTTGCACTCGCCGCCATCTGCGTGAGAACTGTCAAGAACCCCTTCCACACATGCACACGGGTTCGTGAAACGTGCGTGCTTTTTCCATCATAACGGACAAGTATAAGCACTACATATCGGCTTACCGCCTCTGGTGTTCGTGAAAGCTATGTTGCTGTTGGCATCGTTACGCAACTGTAAACGGCCGGTTATATATGTACCGGCCGGTTATATATTGAGTAAACGATTTAATACTACTTGATAAATTAGAACGCTATGGTTTTCGAGGTAGGGCTTTGCGACTAATTAAAAGCTATTTAAACTCCCGTCAACAATACGTCGAAATAGACAAACATAAATCCAGGATGATGCCCATTGAATCCGAAATTCCTAAGTGAAGTATATTGGGCGCAATGTGCTTCCCCCTGTACATAAGCAATATCTTGCGAATTTATGATCAGTGCCAGTATCTCATATCTGCAGATGATTGCGCAGTCCTTATAGACGGACTAAATATGAAAGAAGTATACCTAAAGCTACGACGTTTTATCAGCAAGTATACGTGTGGTGCAAAAGCCGTAACCTAAATGCATGAAAAACGAAACTTGTTGTTTCCTACACAAGGATCTGCGTAAACGGCATCTGGGCGCATAACACTAGGTCCTTACCAAAGCACCATTGAAAAATTAGTAAAATTACTCGGAGTCATCTTTATGGAGTACATGTCTTGGAATGAGCACATAAAAAACTAACTAAATTAAGTAAAGCTGCCGGTGTGCTGAATCGATGTCGCCACATTCTTCCGGCTAATGTTAAAAGTACTTTACACTACGCTTTGTTGAATCCCCAGTTGTACTAGTGCGCATTAGTGTGGGGAAACACCGCACTTACAAACCTACACAAACTTACATTAATGCAGGAAGAGGCACTAAGGCCCATTGAAAGCGCCCCATTTCTGGAACACACAGATGCGCTTTTTCGTAAGCACAGAATGATGAAATCGGACAAAATTTACACCCACAAACTGTTAACAACCTATAAAAGTGCTCAACTTGGCAAACATGAAAAGTTTTTAGCCCTAGCAAGCTTAAAGGAGACCACAGCGTTGTGTCCCTTTAGGTACAAAACGCCATATGACATTCCGTTCTCTCGCACACAATATGGTACAGAGAGAGTTTAAACACTCAATGTCACTTACATTAAACGCATACTATATGCCCGAGATATAGATATATTAATACTAACAAAAAAGAAATATTCAATCTCTCCATGATCTAAAGAAAACTGTGCCCCTTAAATGGATCCTCTTGATCTAGTTATGCTGTCTGATTATCACTTACGGCATTATGCTAAAATGTTGTACTTGGGCTTATAGCAATGAGTGAATGCATGTCGCGATGTAGCTGCTTTATGTATTGTTCGTATCTATTGGTGTATTTCATGTTTATGTTACACAGACAATCTCTGAAGTGGTTTAACCGTAAATAGAAGAGAAATACTTTTTTAGATGGTCATTTTTTACATATGTATTTTGCTGTATATGGCCTACGTACGTTTGACAGGAGCTCTGTCAAGCTGGAACGAAGCAGCTTTTTCTTTGGCCACCCTTTTTCGTTCTGTCGTATAAACAAGAGACGAAAATAAAAAGACACGATTGATTGATAATGTATGCTCAAGCCACCAGATCAGGCGGTGACGGTAAAGTGAGTAGATTGAGCTCGTCACAAGAAGAAGCAGGAACCACGACTACTAACTACTAAAAAATGATGGTAGAAAACTTGTTCGCCGTTTTTCTAACGCAGAGAGCCTGATTGATTCGTCCTTGTGTGCCTGTGTGTTTCAGCAGGCCCGCGTAGGTGAGCGGAATTGCGGCGCCCTCGAATTCTGCTGTGTATCGTTATAGGCAGGTGTGAAATAGCCGTTTCGTAGCTTTTCGAACCCTATGTGAGACACCGGCCATGTTACTCCACGTATGCTTGCCCACAAGTCAAGCCAATCGAGTACAGAACACCTGAAGAGCAAGGCACAAATCTACAACTGGTCCCAGTGCAACAAGCATCTCTTGACGCCGTCCCCAGTGCGCGTACGCTCTGGGGATGGTGTGCGCGCATTTTGTCAGCACGCAGCAAGCGCGCTGACATCAATCAACCCTACGAAGATACCAATTTGCTTTTCGTCCCTACGGTACAGTGGTTACGGTGCTCGCCTGCTGACCCGGAATACGCGGGTTGCACCCCGGCCACTGCGGTTGCGTATCGATGGGGGTGAAATCCTAGAGGCTTGCGTACTGTGTGACGTCACATAAACGTTAAGAAACCACAGGAGTTCGATATTCTCAGGGGCGCTCCACCGCCTTTATTACGGCGTCTGGCATAGCCTGAGCGATACCATCCGAGATGCTTTGGGACGTTAAAACTCGCATACCAAGCCAAACCGACTCCGAATCATTCCAGTTGTGTTGTCCATAAAATTCGTTGATGTCCTCCGAACCTCGCTATGCAATTTTACCACCGCGACATATTAATAGTTCGCGCAGAACCGAGAAGAAACAAGCACCGTCCGAGATACATTGCCGATGCAGAGGTTGCCTATCCAAGGGCCGCTATGCTTCGCCGGTCATTCAGGAGATGGAAACTTGTGAAAACATACCGCCCCGTCATTCAGCCTCGCCGACGTGCACTGCTGGACTCAGGAACTGGACATATCTGGACACACACACATATATAATGTGAAAGCCATCATCGTCTCCGGTGTATTGCCCCGGTAAGCCGAGAAGTTTGCCTAGACTAGCAATCGCAACACTCGAAAGCTACCTATTTTCGACGCCTGCAAATCAGATGAGCGACCCGTGGTATTGTACTCACGAGCGAAAACGTGTCGTCCCGTGATTTGATGGCTGCGAGCAAGGGCACTGCTTGAAAACAACTTCCTCGGGGTAGTCGGTGCCTCGTAAATTTTGGAAAACACAGGAACTTTGCAAGCGAAATAGCTTTAAGAGCGCCCACTTTTAACCGAGACACTGGTACAAGCTCTGCGGGGAACGCGCAACGCGCACGACGGGGAATTGCCCGACATCGTTTATTGCGTCTTATCGGTCCGTGGTATCACACAATAAGCGGGAGGTCACGTGATAGCAGCGCGATAACGAGTCTGCTCTTAGCAAAGCGTGAGGTTCCGTTTCATTTTCTTTATAACCGAGGCTTAAAAAGAGAAGGAAAGACTACTTGTAGACGCGAGTCTGCGGGCGTTGCGTGACCGCGGAGCACCTCTAACATTCCTGGGGTCCTATAGGATTGCGTTGGCCTCAATATTTAGAAGCTGAGCTGCGGCACAGAGCACACGAAGAATCATGCGAAAATTTCAGATGGTGTGTGGGAATCTCGAGGTGGACTGAATGAAGGGACAACACTCGATGCTGCCTGTGCACTGCAGTTTACGACAGAAAAAACGAAGAACTTATGAAGCCAAAAGTCGAATCCCATTAACCTATTCGACATACACAAGAGATACATATTTAAAAACTTCTTTCAAGGAAATGCACACCGATGCAAAGGTGTCATACGTTACAGATAAAGCTCCTGCTGGGATTGACGTAAAGAAAAGGTTTCTTGAAAGGTATAAATTAGGTTTGTTAAAGAGGCCCTGCAACACTTTGCCGAGTAATCATCGAGTGCCTTCATTAAAATAGCTTATTGCCTCACGAATCGTCTGCCGCCATATTTTTTGCAACCCGTCAAGTACGAGTGCAGTTACGGCATTTGTAGCACCCTTTAAGCACTTTATCTATCCTTTCGTAGCAGCGAACGCAATGAAAACTACGCCGTCATGACGTTGAGCACATTTTCCTTTTTTTTTCCTCGAACGCGCGGCTTACATTCAGCGTGAGCACGAGCGTGCGCATGGGCACGTGGCGGCATCCCGCGGCAGCTCGCGATGTTCAAATCAGTCAATGGCCGTGGAAATTGGATTTATGGCGCGGTCATTTAGGTTTATGGCATGATTTGTCGGGACAAGAGGGAAGTATTTCTAGCTGACTTTGAGAATTAATTCTAGGTTCCAGACTACGTGCTGCGCTATAATGCCTGGCTCACGCGTTCTCAGGAACCTCGACTGTGGATCGACCGCTTTTTTCTGACTATGCTGGTGCAGAAAAAGTGTTGCAAATTGCCTTCAAACGAAGCTTTTATGAGTTAAAGATTTCGGTAGGGGCGGCGTCATAGTCCGCGAAAAACGCCGCGCCCCCGAGTGCACAGAAATGCGGCCCTCGAAGCTGTGCCGGTCACACGCGTGTTTAAATGCGCGGTGTTCAATAACTGATGTTCTTTCGATCGTGGGCTCGTCGGTGATCAGCACTTTATGGTACGGCTGTCCAATCTTTTATCGAGGTCAGTTGTCATTTCACGCTGCCGCGTTTCATTGCTGCCTTTCACTGTTGCATTTGATAGTTTCAAGCATGAACGTCGTCGCCCGTAGCAACAGAAATATTGCGCTAGTAAGCACCTTGGAGAAGGTCCAGTTGCCGGCATGGAGGGAAAAAAAACATGGCTGACCCTCTGTCATAGGAATCGGTATAACACGAAAGTGAAACGTGTCTTCACAGACGTAGTTGAGCGTAGCGTTTGTTGTGCATTCTTTCGCCCCAAGCGCGAAGGAATGAATGCTACAACATCAAATTGTAATGTGACGTGAAGAACGGCAAGCGGCTGGAAACTTGCAATGCGCTGCTCAAGCAGAAAGGACGCGCGGAACGAACATACACAGATTGAGCGCGAACTGTCACAGTTGTAACTTATTTCTGTGTGAGCAGCGCGCTCCTTTCGCAAAAGCGGCCGCTGCAGTGAGCGAGGTGACCTTCGTGATCTCAGCGGAAACTTGCAGGCAGAGCGCAAGACGTACACACCACCGAGATCACGAGATAAGCGCCCGCACGAGCGACCACGCCCTGTCGAGGCACGCGCTAACCCACGTGGGGGACGATTTTTAAAGCGCGCTCTTCGAGCCCTTCGCGCCATTTTGCTAGTGATGACGAAAACACGCTGTACCGCTGATTTCCGAGTACCGCCACCGGCAAATTGTGTACATAAATAGCTCGCCGTTAGCATAGCAGAGAGCATGCCGTCTGTGGCGGAGTCGTTTCGCGCTGCGCGCTGGCGATCGACAAGTCGTAAGTTCGACTCCCAGTGACGGAACTTTTTCTTATAGTTTTTTCTTTGCCATATGTTAGTCTTTATATTTTACAACGTCATATCCGTGACGGAAACGCGTCAGTGGAGCCGTGGTGGACCCCGGCATAAAACACTTTCGTCTTAAAAAAAGTTAGGAGGGAGCATTACGCAATGCGAAAGAAATAAGGAAAGAAAGGAAGGAACGAAGGAAAAAGGAAAGAAAAGACAGGCACGCACAGGCTTAGCTTCGCTTGCCACAATTTTGCCCAAGAGGAATTGTTGCCAGTTATTTTTGTTGTTGGTGTGTAGGCTAAGGGGGCTTCGTTTCAGTAAGTATCCTTCGTTCACTGTAAAATTAAAAGGGTATAAACTTGAGCTTGTTGAGAGCGCCAAGTCGTGAGTCTCTCTCTTGTCTTGTCAATCTGCGCTGTTCCATGCTATGGATTCTTTCACTGCTCTCCACTCCGCGACACCCTTTTTTTTCTTTTCATCTCGTCGCCCTCCCCGCATCTCTCATCCGATGAAAGGCTTACATTGCTCTTATGTCAGCAACGGGCACGAATTCTCGTGATGGAGATATAGAAACCTCTCACTCTAGAAGCTACTATGCGCCAATATGTGTGCCCTCCAATGTGCATCTTATTTTCTGCAAAGCGCAGCCTCACAGCTCGTAGCTAAAGAAGGCGAAAAAATATTTTCAGGAATGTGCGCATCGTGTAACTTGTATGCTTGACCTGCTAGCCGTTCGAGGCGGCGGCAGAAAAAATCAGCAGGCGCTGGCAGTGCCGCCTGTATTGCTCTACCGCCTGCTCGCTAGCGAAGTTACGTGAAGTGAATATACGACGACGGAAAGGCTACCAACGCTGCCCGAACATGCATGCCTCAAGCACTGTCCTTGTTCCGAAGAGAAAAGCGAAACGCGAGATATGAAAAATGATATTTTATTGCGATAGCAATCATATGCACACTCTCGACGGGTTTTTTCCGTTGACGTCGCCGTCATTTATTTTATAAAGTATAAATTGACAACATCACCCCGCGCATCGTATGTTCTACCCGCGAGTAATACACGAGAGCTGGCGATGAACGCGGCTGAAGCAGAGATGAAACGAGCCAGCCATCACCGTCGCACGGAAGGCGCATGCGATAACATCACGCAGCGTGCGAGGCCTGCCGTCGATGACTCATCAAGTGGAGAGTAAACGCCCCGCCCATCTTTCGTAAGGAGCATGAGGGGACGCAAGGAGAGGGATTAGGGGGCTGCGTTGCTTGAGGGGCGCGCGCGCTATCTCGACAGGCATCACGAGACGGCTCGTAAACTTGTTGTGCTCTCGACGATTACTTTGCGTTTAGAGAACTGACAGCACGAAAGCCGCTTCGGTCTCTGGAGTTCTACGCGAGATCGGATACCAAAGAGTTAGCTGCTAGCCTTCGTACAACATCACAATTTGCTGCTATCGCATCCATTGCTTCCCCCTTAAGCGAAACTGTGATTTTTTTTCCAGCCCCGTTTGCCCGAAGCACCATACAGGGCTATCGATGTATCGATAATCTGGACGGAGGTAAGGGTAAACACCGCCCGACAGTGCCGTGTTCCGTGAAAGCTGCGAATATGTGATCCCCTATTAATAAGTGCACAGTGTTTTTCTCTCGTGTACTATAAGGTACGCAAAGCGGCAGAAACTCCCATTGAAATAAAAGGCAGATTGTTCACTTACGTTAAAACTAAAGCCGGGCAAACATGTTTCGCGAACAATTAGGAGATAAAGCGAAAGTTTGTGAATTAGGCGAAAAATGGACCTTGGAACTACTTACCTTGAAATGAGTGGTACAACGACAAGCATTCACAGGGAGTAAATGTTTTTCACTCGGCCTAGCGCTTGCTAATAGATTAAACTAAAAGTCGTTCCCGTGCGATCGGATGGCACAGGACGCGAGGATATAAAGTGGAGCGGCGGCTGATGTGAATGCCACCGTAAAACAGAGGGACGAGGGAAGGAAGAGGAGAGATTGAGAGAGGAGAAATAAGCAATAATAAAAGAGAGGAGAAATGATGCACCTGTTCGACCTCATCGGTGTTGAGGCCTTGTGCGTGCAATGCGAAATGTGTTTCTCCCAAATGTTGAGTCTCTGTTAGAAATGAGCGAATCCCCACCCCCCCTTTTTTTTCTGTTTCTGCTGCGCATACGATATTTGTTATAGGTAAGCGTTTCGGAAAGAAAAGTATAGTTTCGAACGCCATAGAAAAAAATTCATCCAGGTCCACTCCGTGCAAGCCGTCAACACAGCGAAACAGATGCCTCCTTCGTCAGGTTTTGCCTTTGTATTGCATACATCGGGTGGCTTCTTCCTCGGCAGTACGAGCAGTCTTAGCCATTCTGGAAGAGCGAACTTCCGAAGAACCGACGCCATCCTTTATACTCCACCGAGCCCCTCATTGTCATACTTCGCGCGAACAGCTGGATTCTGACCGCGGTCACCACCGTGTATATATATATATATATATATATGCAACATTCCGTCCGATGCCCTGACTTCGTGAGATAAATCCCAGATTTCCCTGAAGGTCTTACCCCCGGCCGAAACGATGGAATAAAAGACTTCATGCGCTCGTCCGTACGATCGAATACAAATGAATCTCTGGATCCAATGAAATCAGTTACATGATATATATATATATATATATATATATATATATATATATATATATATATATATATATATATATATATATATATATATATATATATATTACACATATATATATATATATATATATATATATATATATATATATATATATATATATATATATATATATATATATCTTACACGCAGATACGCACACACGCACACACACATTGTGTCCCACCTATCACACAGTACGATTTAAAAAAATAGAACCGGCATTACGCGAAGCAAACCTACTGCATATTGTTCCTAGCACACTGGAGTACGCACTGCCATTTTTTTCGTTAATGAGGTTTAATAATTTGTCATATTTATATTTGTAACTCGACAAGTAACCACCTAATTGGTAAAATGTCAATGAGGCTTACCTAGGCATGTTCAAACGGCATCTAACTGCGCTATTTTCAACAACGTGGTAATTGCGCGCTTATCATTTTCGGTTGTTCAAGAGAGCCCGCGAAGTATGAAAAGCGATGCGTGACTAGGCCGCTTCGGGAACCACCAGGGCCCTCAAACAAGCTCGCGATGATGTAGCCAGTATGAAGGAAAAAATGCAGAAAAAAAATTCACAGCATTTCCACGAGTGAATGATCAAGAGCTTGGGCGAAGCAATCATGGTTACACCGTGAAATCTTCTGTGGTTTCGCCCAGCAGTAATCAAAGCGATAGCCCAGTACATCATCAAAGACGTAACAAACACTGTATATATTTATACAAGAAATTTTATTAACCGTAAATGGTAGCCAGACGTGGATTCCGTTCCCCCTTCATTATAACGGCTTCATGGTCGGTGAAGTGATGGATCTGTGATGGGTCGTAGTGGGATGTTTGCAAAGACGAAGTAGTGGGCAGTTTGCAAAGGTTGCTTCCGTTCCCCCTTCATTATAACGGCTTTATGGTCGGTGAAGTAATGGATCGGTGATGGACCGTAGTGGGATGTTTGCAAAGACGAAGTAGTGGGCAGTTCGCAAAGGATCGGTGATGGGTCGTAGTATACTGCCGGTTGCGCCTTACGCCGGACGCGTGACAAGGTTAGACTAAGAGGAACTTCGCCCTTAAAAAATATGGAACGCCCTATCTGCCAGTTCCCGGCCGAAGAAACGCACAGCTTGGCTTTACAGAGTCAAGACGCAATCAGAACATCACTCCTGCCGCGTTATTGACGAGAACAGTCGGTCGCGAGATAGAGATAATGATAGTGGCGTGCTATGGAACGGAATGAATATTGTTGGCACCCGACCTGTACCTTTGCTAAAACGCGGTATATATATATATATATATATATATATATATATATATATATATATATATATATATATATATATATATATATATATATATATATATATATATAGATATATATGTATATATATATATAGATATATATGTATATATATATATATATATATATATATATATATATATATATATATATATAGATATACAGGGTGTCTTTTAGACAATACACATTTACTATAAAATTCTATGACAGTCAGGCTCCTGTCGTTTTCGGCAGCGAAAATGACGTTCATATGACTAAATAAAAACTCGTTGATGACCTTTTTAATTATTGACTTGAGGGCAGGTGTTAATATTACAAAGTTGGAGTGCGCGCCAATTTATGGCATACCTATTTTTTTTATAAATCACACAAGTTAGACGTAGTCCGAGATATCCATAATCGAATTCCAAGGGCGAAATCAATTCATGGTAAAGCACAAAGCTTCTAAGCGCACATGAAACGAGGACCGAAGATTTAAGAACTTGACAGGACAGCGCTTATATATGACAGGATAAGCGCTGTCCTTTCAAGTTCTTAAGTCTTCGGTCCTCGTTGTATGTGCGCTTAACAGCTTTGTGCTTTAACATGAATGTTCACCAACTAGCCCATCTCACCGTCTTGGCGAAATCGAAACTGATCGTGCTCGGTGCGCACAAAGGGCGGCGGAACACCGGAATGACACGTGACAGGCAAGTGATGAAGTTTGAATGAAGGCGGGCCAAAGCAGAAGTTGGTCAGAAAAATCGGCAAGCATTTTGAAATACACTTGTAGACAGCTTCTAAGTCACGGCCCCCTCCTCCACCTCTGCTCTTTCGGCGGTGTCTTGTTCTTCACCGCCACAACTACGCGACAGTATCTGCAGTGGTTACAAAGAGGCAGAATATCTGACGTCATTAGGATAATGTGCGTAGTTGGCTAAAATTTTCGTCTGAGGTAAAAGCTGTTCGTTTTGCGTCAGCATTGTACTATTAACAATCTCAAAAGAACACAGAATATGAAGTGGCAATCATGGTGACATAGGTATCATATAAAGTGCACTAAGAAGTGGGGCCATTGATCAGCGACTACTGCATAAGGATGCGCAGGAAACGTGAACACTGCTTGGTGAAAGAGTGCGCCTTGCTCAACACCAAGCTCCAGGAGCAGCTAGGACTGGCCGCGATGGCCCAGGACGTGGCCGAGCTCAATGCATCTTAGCCTAGGACGCCTCTTCTCAGCCAGTTTCTAAAATAAAAGGCAGAAATTCAGAGCAATATGGGAGCTTGGAGAGGTGAAAAATACTTGAACAGGGGTTGTCGCTGGAGCCAACACTTGTCAAAACATCGGCTTCAGCCACATCCCCTGTTCAAGTATTTTTGATCTCTCCTCAGTTAAAGACGCTTATTCTCTCGCCCCTCTCTCTTGGTGAGTAAGTTAAAAGCCTAAGGTAAGTAGATTCGTATATATTACGCAAGACAACTGGTACTATGAGGGATCTTAAGTAGAAACCAGACTGCGTGTATTGCGTACTGCTTTTACTAGGGGCAGGTAATACACAGGGGAGGGCTTAACTACGATCACTATGGTGGCAAAAATAGCGCTTCAGCACGTTGGCTTCGGTATGCTAAATGATATAATAAGTACTAGGGTTTCACGTTCCAAAACAACGATATGATCATGGGGAATTCTGTGGTGCAGGGCTCCGTAAATTTTGACTACCTTGGGTTCTTTAACATGCACACAGGCTAATGACAGGCTAATGACAAACATAATCAAACCCCGGATATACTGTCGTACCTGGATATCCCAGGCGCACTTGTAGGTTTTGATCATGAAACAGCATGGGGACCATAAGTTAGTTCGTTATATGCGATATTCGTTGTAACAGTACAAATGAACATCGGCACTAACAAATAGTTAATGTGGCTCACGCAAAAATCTTGAATACCAAGACGGATTTATTGTGGCTTCAAACCCACCACAAAGGAGGTAATCCTCACCAGTCTCTTCGTGACATTTGAAACTTCGACTCATACGATGGCGGAGCTATCGTATTAGGTAAGAACACAGAAAGAGAGGGCTGTTACAACGCCAAATAAACAAAATCGACAAATTTGTGTGCTAACAAGCGCGCCCATGCAGAACGAATGCGGGGCACATACAGACCGTAGCTCTACTAGCTCTACGTTTATGTCTACGCGGAGTGAATATGGAATAAAATTTCAATAGTAGGGCACATCTCAGGTAAGCTTGCTGGCTTGGTCAAAACATTGGGATAAACACATACTTTTCAATGGTATAAGTGACGACGCAGGGATGGCGGATTGTGAAGAAATTTGAGCTGAATATATGGCGAATTAATGTGAAAATCGAAGAAGCAATGAAACATTCCAGCTGTCTTGCTTACTGCGTCGATAAGGCGCATGTACTCGCAACTAGATCAATTAGTATTTTGAGACAGGGTCTGCTTGTATCAATAACCGAAGTAACTTGCAGAACATGGACAGGTAAAAATGACGGGAGAAAAGGGGCAGCTTCCCACTAGTGGTACCAAGCCTCAATGAAGAGCGCAGCTGAGTGGCCATTCTTGTTTGTCTTTATTTTTTACTTTCTTTCTTCTCTCTTTACCTTTCTCTCTGTTTCTTGAATGTCTTTTTTGTACCTGTTTATTTTTCTTTCTTTCTTTCTCGCTCTATTTCTCGTTCTATCTATATTTCTCTTCCTTCCCTTTTTTCTTTCTCTCCCTCGTTCTGTCTTTGCTTTTCTTTATTTCTCCCTGTGTCTTTTTGGTGCCTTTCTATGTCTTTCTATCTTCTTATGTCTATATTTCCTTTATTTCTCCCTATTTTCTCTTGAAATTTCGCTCCTTCTATCAATATCTTTTTGTTTGTTTGTTTCTTTCTTTCTTTCTATCACTTTCTGTTTCTCTGCTTCTTTCTCTCTGTCTCTCTCTTTCACGTGTATCACGTGATCCACTTCGCCGAGCGGAATTTCTATTTAACGCTCGCCCCTGCTGTACTAGGTAGTGAGTCTTGTCCAATTCCTGTGGGGCATACCTACCTGAGGAGCTTTTTTGCAAGCATCTACAGGACGCAAGGTCGCAGAAGAAGGCCCTGCAAGCGCTACTGCGCTTCTTGCAATCGACCGGCATTTCTGAACGACTGCAACCAGAACGCCCTTACTGTGTGTGTTGTTTTTTTCTTATCCTGTGTGGTGTGTATGTGCGTTTTTTTCCTCTACCTTTTCACTCTCTCTCTACACTCTCTTTCTTGCTCTGATTTCCCCACTCCTGTGCTGGATAGCAAACCGGATGCTAATATCTGGTTAACCTCCCGGCTTTACTCTTCACCTCTCTCTCTCTCTCTCTATCTGCTTGCAACACTAAACAAACTACAGCGAGGTACAAAAGCTTCGCCCTTAAAAGTTGAATAAGTGATAAAATATGTCGTGGCTGTGGCGGTAGCACGTATTTTAACAATGGGTTTGCCGTCAATGGGTTCGCACTCAGCTGACGACACGCCATGCACAGAAGGACAGATGGCTTTTTCTGGTGACTTGGTTGTCGTGTTTTCCTCGAATATCTCAAGGAAAACTTCGTTGTCTCTCGTGCGACATTGTTATTTTATCTTAGCTATCGCAACGCTGAGTGTGTGTTCGCGTCGCGCTCTTTCTCACAGAATAGAAGGTATTTTTGAAGCATGCCAACACTTAGTGATAAGATAAGATAAAGCCAGACGAGGTCACGTGGTTGCTATATACGCAAAAAGAAAACGGTCGTTGGAAGGGCAATTCTTTATCAACGTAAATAATGGTAAGAGAGGGGCAGATAAGAGGGGACTCGCAGAACATTCACCAAGATAGTGAGGAGTGCCTACTCTACCCCAGGGATGCAGGATAAGACAAGAATATATATGGAGTGTTAAAGAATACAGACGCAGCTGTTGCGAACCCACACGAATAGGAAGGTTCGAGAATAGTCACGAGCGTTCGGACAGCCTAACTGACACCTGGTGAAGTAGGACTTTGTTATCACTGTGAATGCAAGAATACAGAGACCAAGGTGTCATAACCTTTCGGTCACGTGCGGCCTGTCATCGAAGGAACTAAGTATAGCTTGCAGAGCGCGTAACCTTGCGCCGCGCGATCGTCAGGGGCACCAGCACCAGGACGGAGACTGCTACAATTCTAGACCTCTTGCTAGCACAAATGCAGGAGGGGCTGTCTAGGATAAGCCGGATCGGGTCGAAATCCCAGAGCGGGACAGATTTTTCAGCTTTTTAGATTTCTTTCTAAAAAATCCATAGGCGTTCCTTTGTAACTTCGTAGTGTAGAATCAGGAAATATAACTTGTTTTCTTTTGAAAACGTTAGAAACTGCTCATTTCACTAAGCAAATTCTTAAAGGACAAGAATGGGTCTACTGAGGTAATTCGGAACCTCCCGTAATACAAAAGAGCGCCGAGAAAGGCTTCTTTAGTTCTGATAGAGGAAGCACGTTTACATAAGAAGAGCGACACGAGAAGATTGTTTATAGATTTTCGCTGCCGTAGACGGTCACAAACTCAATGTCGTTGATAGTAGAAGACGTTCAAGTCGAAAGCCAGCGGGCCACAACGTCGACGTAGACGTTGTGGCATTCCAGATACCTCTCATTACCGGTCAGCAACGTTCCTTGCGTGCCTTTGCCAACGCGGCTACCAATAACCCATATCTGTTTTCATTGTTGATACATGCCCCAGCTGTCATATCAGCGCGCATCGACTATCTTCAGAAGGTCTATGTTCCCAAAATAACGCACATACTTTGGCAGTCAGTCGGCAGTTAGCGCTAGTTCTGTGTGCATCTTGTGCGTGTGTTCCATGCCCTGGTTTTAACTATGGATACGCACCAACTGGCTCACATTCGCTTGCTTTTAACACAATTACCCATTAATTGCCATATTATTGCTATAGCAATTATATGGACAGTCTCGGCTGGAAAATGTCCGTCCCCGTCGCCGTCATTCACCGTATATGTATAAGTATGTATATATATAGAAAAGCCATAAAGAAAAATAATTCAGAAATTCTTTCCGACGCGCGGAATCGAACGGGCGACCTCTCGCTTTGCAGCCCGCAGCGTTAGACGTTATGCCACGACAGCACCGTCCTTCAGCGTGCTAACGGTGCGCTATTTATATACATCATGTAATTCACCATGCTTTCTTAGTGGCTACATAGATGGCGCGACGTGCGCGCGCCGTTCCTGCGATCGCCGTTGCTCTTCGCTCTACAGGGCGTGGTCGATTTCGTGCGCTTATCTCGAGGAAAGAAGGGGCGGCCGGTGGGGTGCTTCGCTTCACTCGCTGCAGCGGCCGCGTTTGCGAAAGGAGTGCGCTGTTCAAACAGAAATAAGTAACAAAAGTGACAATTAGTTCGCGCTCGTCTTGTGTGCACCTGTTCGTTCGTTTCGTGCGTCCTGCTTTATGTTTCAGCAGTGCGCTTCAAAGTGTCGAGCTGTGACGCATTAGTTCGCGCTCGTCCTGTATGCGTTCTTTTCGTGCGTCCTTTGGGCTCGAGCGACGCGCTGGCAGTTTCGAGCTGCTTTCCATTCTTCGCGTTACATTACAATTTATTGCTATCGCATTCATTGCTTCGCCGTTGCGGCGAAACTGTGACTTTTTTTCTAAAGACTGCTGCAGATTGGAACCAGCTCCCTGGGTCTAACACAAGTATCGAAGATACAATTTAAAAATGTCTTGTTAACTAATGAATTTGCCGAACTTTCGCCATTGCGTAATTTTATCTCTTTGTTGTACTTCTGCGGGTTGTCTCATATATTTACTGTATATCATTCTACTTATGCACAGTTTTGTCCTCGTAGCTTTGAGGCTTCTTTCGTTCTTTAGAGCATGCTCAATTCTCTCCATATTATACTTTCTTATGTCGGCTACTTTACGCCTATTGACTAACTTCGAAAGCTCCACCAGCTCTATTTTGTCTGTTGCATTTGAGGCTTTTATGGCTTGACGTTTCTTAATGAGGATTTTCGTCTCTTGGGATAGCTTACCAGCTTATGTGTTTCTACTTATGTGATTCTACTTATGTGTTTATTCGTTTATGTTGCCGCGATATTGTGTGAGCCATATTAGGTTCCCAATTAAATTTTTGTTGCCTGCTAATGAACTTACATGTTCATGTACAATAGAGCGCCTCCCCTGTGTAGTGCACCGTGTACCTTGGGTGTGAGACAATAAAAATAAACATTACAATCATCCGGTGAGATGTGAGGCCCAGCGGACACTATCCTGGTTTCACTGAGGTACAGGCGGCGGCGCTTTCAACCGTCGAAGGTCTTTGTTGAAACAGACATACGTCGATGCCTGGTGTCCACAAATCATTACAGCGGAGCTGAAAGTGGCACGCATGCTTGAGTTCGCGGCGTCCGTCTTTGTGCGTTCACGAACTGAAAACCCATGTTACCTCCTTGGTGAGTGCAATGACGTCGCAAGTGGACACGGGCGATCGGTTCAAGGTGGGCAGATCTCGGAGCCAGTGCAGTACCACGTGAGGTGCAGAAAGTTTCAGTGGAGCAGTACGCGTCTTGCCACGTCAGTCGAGTCTACGTCCTGCGTTGGTGCGGTAGTGTGTGGCAAGTATGCACTATGACTGGTTGGTACATGGCTGAAGTTCATTTGAATAAGTAAAACCTTTGAGCGCAAATAAACGACGCAGGACCAGGAAAGATACACACACATACACCACAAGCGCTCTTAATAATGACTTAATCATGAGATACTATCATGAGATACTATACTGTCATGCGATAATCATGAGATAATTATGACTTAATCATACTTAATCATGAGGTACCAACTAGAGCACCTAACTATATTGTTCAATTGATTGGCGCGATTACTAAGACAAGGACAAGAAACACGTCTTGTGCTTCGTGTCCTTGTATTTGCGCCAATCAATTCAACCACAACATAGCGACCCGTGGACGCGGAGTGCTTAGAAAGCTGCCAATAAATGCTTGAACTCTACCCGAACGCATCGCGGCTTCTAGTCGAAGTTCCGGGGCTGGGCACTATCGAATATATATACAGTGTGTAGGCTGACACTACGTAATATACTCTTTGGGAAGGTATTTTGTATCTTTATCATGATACTTTCAGCAAGAGGTGTACCACTATGTGTGTTTTACTACGTAAATCATATTCTCGCATCTACAGCCTGCAAACTAAGTATTATATTGGATACGGAAGAAAGGACAAGCTACGTGTCCTATGGAGTTGCCAGTTCTCGCTTTCTATTAATGCGATTGCCTTAAGTGTCTCGTTGCCCGGTGACCTTGAGCCTAACACGGCAGACGAGTGCAGTGGTACAAACACCCATAGGGCCTTCAACGAGCGAGAGGCGCGCGAAGAGAGAACGATGACGTCTCGTTGTGGCGTCATAGATAACAGAGGTTAGAGATTTTTTCATGACGTCAGCGGATGATATTTCCGCTTGGTCCAAGGTGGGCCGATTCCAAGGGTAGTGCGACGCCAATAGTGAGGTGAAGGTTGTGAATGTAACTGAATGCATGTATCTCACACTACGGCTCATTGTACCCTTCAAGCAGTCTGGTCCACGACTGTATAACTGGATGTATCACCAAGTGGGAAGCAGGCCTTCAAATGCTACAGAGAATGTAACATGTTGATCAATAGTTTTACCATCTCTTTTGGTTGTCCACGCTACAAAGTGAAAAGATACATTAGGACAGAAGGCCCACTGAAAAATGACGAATATTACAAAGTTTAAGGTAACTTCAAACGAGCGAATACTTATCGTAGCGCTGAACCTATAGGCACGCCTGAATATAATGTAGTGCTTGACGTCGGTCACACTGCAAGTGGCATCCATCGGTACGAGTTCTAAACTTGAGGTTTCATGCATCTGAGATCCATGTTATCATGCAGAGATCAAGTCAAGTCAAATTTTATTCACAACATGCACGAAGTACAATGTTGAAGGCCACCCTAGCAAGAAATCTCTAAGCATACAGCTTGACGAGGTCAGGGGCCGCAACCAGGCAACAGCAGCAGTGCACACATGCGCAATACAAACAAAGCTTTTCGTTCTTGTAGCTAAATTGCTACAACACAGTCTTCTTTGGTGATAAATACATATAAATACATGCATGGGCACTGTGAACAGGCTAACAAACGTGCGAATAATATGACCACCAAGGAAATATGTTCTGTTACAATGTCAAAAATAGATATGAAGAAAGCAGCAGTAAAAAAAAGGAGTATGCATGTGATGAATACATCGCAAAAAAGCATAGACACAATGTAAAATTACAAGCGTCAGGCAGACAATTGAAATTTATCAAAGAGAAACACATCAAGCAAGCGCGTGCGTCTTAAAAACGTATCTGTATCAACGCACTTCTGTAATTCATTTAACTGCTTGGGTACATTGTAGCTGAGGGTTTGTGTATAGTAGTTTGTTCGATGGCGCTTTATGAACCATCTTTCGGGTGCCGCAACTGCCTCGGGTCCCATGACGCTTCGTCAAATGAGTGCCCCAAGAAACAGAAGGAAAACGAAATCCTAAAGCAGATGGTGCGAGACCGCTCGTCTCGTCGGGAAGCTGTTGCTGTTGTCACAAAGCGACGCTCCCGACGCCGTAGAGGGTCAACGAACTCTGTGAAGCGCAGTTCACAGGTGACACCTTATCCTCTGCTTCCTAGACTAGACACACCCGAGTCGATTTCTGAGGACAAGACCGCACCAGAGCACATGGACACTGAAGCATGGCCGGCATTACCAAAGCTGCAGCCAGAGCCACAGCCAGAACAACAGCCACAGCCAAAGCCACAGCACCATACACAGCGGCTCCAATGTTCACAGCAGACACAGACCGAGTAATCGACAGCGCTGGTTCCCCACGACTTGCCCGAGAAAGACAAGGACATTGCTGCAATGCTTCGCACTTTTCTGAACACCATATGCATGCTTTTGAATAAGCTAAACACTCCGACAACCCGAGCTGCCCTGCAACTGCTGGAGGTTCTCGATCCAGTGTTTTCAGCGCTGCAGTAATGACAAAGGCTCACCCACGGCCCTCTCATAGGCCGCGATTCCCTAATGGAATGTCAGAGCGCTGATGTCATGTAGGTATGAGAAGCTACAGCCTCAGTGACTGATTGTACCCCTTCGCACGTGCAGTGCTGTCCTTCTCTCTCTCTCTTCCTTTTCTATTTCCCGTTCCCTTATCCCCAGTGTAGGGTAGAAAACCGGACGTTCGTCTGGTTAACCTCCCTGCCTTTCCTCTTCTCTTTCTCTCTCTCTCTATCTTTCGGGTGCTCGTGTTCCGCGGGTGCTGGGTCGTTCTATGAGAGCTGACAAATTCTTTAGAAAGTGTGTAGTTTTCTTATCAGCAAAATGCAGTTGATGTAGGAGGTGGTATGTGTAAATATTTTTGAGGTTAACTATTCTGTTTTTTTTTGAAAAAGCGGTTTTGTGGGATGTAAATGCAACGCATAGCTTTCTTTCCGAGTAGGAATAACCTGTTCATATTCCGTTTTGTGGTTGTAGCCCACACTAAGGTGCTGTAGCTTATATGCGATCGAAAAAATTGGCCGCGTATCTGCGTGCTTCGCTGCAACTGTCGTCTACAGACGATAGAAGAGGCGCTGCGTGAGATATGAACGCCATCTGGCAATACGTCGGGAAACGTGAATGCTGTGTTGCGGGCTAGTAGTCCCGGCGCAGAAGCAGGCAAGACCGGCGGTGACCAACGCGACCGGCGGGGACGCCAGCCAGGCCGAACACGCGGTTTGGCGCGAAGCGCCGAAGCAGAAGAAACGTCCGCACTCAACGAGTACTCTCCACACACTCTTTTATATTCACGTCGCCTGGGTAAAGCAGGAATGCCAGAGCGGTGCCCCATGGCACTCGTACAGTGCAATACTGAACTGAAACCGAAACACAACAATGAGCTCGCGCAGAGGGCACGGAGGAAGCCAAGTTTCGGCGCAGTCGCATTTTCAGCGCAGCTTAAGAAACTAGGGTCTCTAGAATTACGTATCTATGTACTTTATATTAAAGGAACACACCACCTAATACTTACCTAGTGATGTAGCGCCTCAGATATGCGTAATGTTGGCTTTTTGATCAACCATGTACACAAGTATGAACCTAGTGAGCCGTTCACGTTGGCTGGCCCTTGTGCAAGTGGTTCAACTTTGGCCGAGTGGCTGAATTGAGGGACGTGCCGACAAACAGAAAGACAGACAGACAGAAAGACAGACCAAAATTTCTGCGTTTAAGTTCCCCAAGAAAGACTATCGTCTTTAATATCGTCTTTAAAAGTGAATGATAAAGCTGGAACATTACACGAGGCGGGAACATATGTCGGCATCTAAATAGAACAGAAGGCGCAGCAGACAACTTCTTCTCAACAAGGTCTATGTGTGAGTTCCACATCATGTGTCTAGAAAACACAGTACCCAAAATTTTGTGTTCCTGTACGGCATCAAGCGAGTGGGAACCTATGTTGAAATCGGCATAAGACACAGATTTGTTTTTCGCGGCGAAAACAACAACTTTTTGATTTTTTGACATTGATTTGTAAACTGTTGCACAAGGACCACTCGAACACTTTGGACAGCACATTATTCGCTTGTGAAAACAAGCGTGATTCAGTTTCAGAGGAAACGAACAGGCTAGTGTCATCTGCGTGCAAAACAAACTCTGTATGCTTGTCAACAAAGGTAAGTTATGCGTTAAAAGGTAACATGTGCGTTAAATAAAAAGGGCCCCAAGATGCTTCCCTGGGGCACGCCACTTAGTAATCGGCGAAAAGATGACGCAGAACCGCTGACAACTACGCACTGTTGCCGATCGGAGAGATATGATTGCAAAAGTGAATGAACGACACCAGGTATGCCAGATTGTTCTAATTTTGTTAAAAGTGTGTCATGATAGAGTGAGTCAAGTGCTTTGCTGTAATCAATGAAGATGCCAAGAGTTAACTTTCCCGCTTCCATGTTTCTGAGTATGATTCATTTTTGTGCCAGCAGCCCAGACTCAGTTGACCTGCCTTTTGTGAAACCATGTTGGCATTCAGACATAATTTCTTGCTTTAAGAAAAACTACGCAGTCGACATAAAAATATCTTTTCTAGGCCCTTCGAAACTGTAGGCAGAACCGATATGGGCCGGTAGTTCCCGACGTTGTTCCTATCGCCGCCTTCAAATATAACCGACACTTTGGCTCGTTTCATGTCATTAGGGAACGTCCCTGAACTAATCGCGAGATTGAATATATGGATCAAGCACGGGCAGATAACGTCAATGACATATTTTACGGGTGTTACCTGGATGTTGTCAGTGTCAGTAGCTTTACTGTTTTTTAATGAAGTGAATGCTTTATGGTTCTCGGAGCAATCTGTTGGATTTTTAAGATATGCATGGATATTTAGGATAACATGAATTAACATGGATAACATGGAGATAACATGAATATTTAAGATATACATGGATACACAAAGATATTTAAGAGGATTTTGCTCAGTTTTACTTTTAGCCAAATTCAGGAGCACATTTTTTTTCCTGGCACGTATGCACATGACGCTTATCTTACACGTGCCGGTAAAAGGGAATAAGTCTTTCAGCGCATGAAATAAACAGAGCGAGATAAAATGTAACGCAAGCCTGCCTTGTTAGCAAAGGCAATGAACTGAAGACAAGTGATGATAAGGACATAGGGAAGCATCTAAGAACATAACGCGAAGGTCTAACTAGAGGCCTGTGCGTAAAACACCTAATGGTAAATAATACGGGAGGGCTGGGTTGTTGCCCAGCCGTCCCCGGCAATACTTCGGCTTAAATTGCCGTGAAGGGCCTCATTCAGTGTCGAAATAAAATGGTTCGTCTTTAGTAGAGGCAAGTGGCAGCAGATGACATTTGTCTATCGCTTACTTATTGAGGAGATCGGCAGATTGCACAGTGGGTAAGTTTGGGGCATTGTTAGTCTGGAGACGGTGTTTCACATGATGTGCCAACCGATGCATTACTGGAGGCCTGAGCGTTAGCGGGGCACAGCATTTGTCGAGTTATATTGCGGCTGATAATAATAATAATAATATCTGGGGTTTAACGTCCCAAAACCACGATATGATTATGAGAGACGCCGTAGTGGAGGGCTCCGGAAATTTCGACCACCTGGGGTTCTTTAACGTGCACCTAAATCTAAGTACACGGGCCTCAGACATTTTCGCCTCCATCGAAAATGCAGCCGCCGCGGCCGGGATTCGATCCCGCGACCTTCGGGTCAGCAGTCGAGCGCCATAACCACTAGACCACCGTGGCGGGGTTATATTGCGGCTGAGGAAATGGCATCCTGTGAGGTGGTCTCCAGATGTGTCTCTCGTATCTTCCGAATGATCCCGCTGACACCCTGAGGCTGTCCGAACTAAATCCGGCGCGATGAAGGCATACTATTGCCAGTGATTTCAAGCTGCTCTCTGTGTTGTCTTTTTTTTGCTCGTTTGTTCTTGCGCTTGCCTTCCGCCATATCTTTGTGATGGTTGCGTTTTAGTGCTGAGCCCGAGGTAACTGGTTTTATCGTGGCGGCAGCGGGTTCCTTTAGAGTAGAGGCGAAACGAAAGACAGGGACACTAAGCGTGCTTCTGTTTAAGGGCACTTGAGCATATAATTTGCAATGGAGGAAAACTAGACGAAGCGCCAGCATTTTCTCAGAGAGACGCGTTTTCGCTGTTTGCGTTATTCATCTCCTTGTCTTATAACCTTAGATGCGCTTCATTTCTCTAACAATTTACATTATTGTATGAAGTTATGTTCCGCCATGCTGTTTTAGCGTTTTTGCAAGCCTTACCCTGCTTCATTGTTCAACGTTTGGGCACTTTTCAAACCATGCGGCAAGCTTCTGGCTTCTTTCACTGGACCATTGCTCTTTATAACGATGGGTTCGAGCAATGCGATTTCGCATTCTTTTCTAATAGGGTGCTTAAGCGCTGGATATCTTTAGAGAAGCACTGAATCATTTGCTAGCAAATTGGTGCTACTAAATGAAGTATCTTTCGTTCCTTCCGTGCCAATGTTTTTATATGTCTCATTCTCAAAACCATGAAGGTGTTCACGTCGCTATCATTTTAAGAAATTTCGTACTTGTTGGTGCCATTATTGTTGCGACCTGGGATGATGGCAGTTAAGACGCATTTTTTAGAATGGTAGAGCATTGTGCTGTTGGAGTAGTAGTTGAACGGTTGTTATATTATAGACTTGATGATAATGTTATTTATGTAATCAGGAAAAGAGTTTGATTACCTCATCTGCCTCGCCGGGGCATTGACGCGTGGGGCTACTTACCGCTGCAGAGATAGTCCAAGTCCAGACCCGCAGCTGCTAAGTGCAATAAAAAGACAAGGTGAAAGATAACAATCCAGACAGACAATTATACCTAAGTGGGGCAGTGAATAGCTGCTCAGACGTAAATGGCGCCGTCGGTTTGTACATCTGGCACGCCTGTCATGTAAAAAGGAAAGCGGCGATATCAGCAAGCTTGCGGCTTTGCAAATGTGGCGCTCACGTTATCGTTTAGCTGTACATCTGCATGCGGCGGAACGTCGACGGCAGTAGAAAAAGGCGGTTTTTGCTGTAGAGGTGGCCATAGAGAGCTTGATAACAGTGATAAGAGCACCGACCACTATGACCGGTGCTCGCGTAGCTCAGTGAGGAGCTCTCCACGTGTCAAATTGACACGAACGTGTGACCTTTGCTAAAAGGATGCGTAAGAGACTTGTTTTCACTCAGAACTCCTGCCTTTGATCTTCGGTGTTTTTTCATTAGTTGCTTTCTGCCGAGAAGCTCGTCTGCTTTGAGGAGACTAGGCTGGTGTAGGAGAGTGATGAATCCGGCAACCATGATTCTCAGGTCACCACATTACCAAGTCATCGACGGCTTCCGACGCTCCGCCATAGTCCAACCGGATATCTTGAGGAAAGCTCTGAAATTCACGCCAGCGAAAGGCGATGTCATCCAGATGTCGTATCCGAAGTGCGGTACGCATTGGATGCAGTATCTGACGCTCCTTGTCCTCAACGATGGGCGGCCCATCAGGACCTACCAAGAGTTTGCGAGCAGTGGCCGATCGCTCGAGTACGCCGGCGTCGAGGGTTGGCAACCTCACAACGGTGAACGCACGCTTCCGTACAGAGCTGTGTTGACGCACCTGGACCCACCGAGGAAGAAGAATCTCAACGCGGACGCGAAGTACGTGTATGTGGCGCGAAACCCATGGGACTGTTGCGTCTCCTTCTACCACCACGTGTCAAATCTGAGTCCGTTCCGGTTCCAAGATGGGACGTTCGACGAGTTTCTCGACTCGTTCCTGAGAGGCGACTTCGGCTACGGCGACTACTTCGATCACCTCTTGGCCGGTTACGTCCTGAAAGAGGAACCCAACGTACTGTTCGTCACGTACGAGCAACTCAAGAGGGATACGCGCTCGGTTGTTCTCAAGCTTGCTTATTTTCTGGACGAACGGTACGGCAGAGCGCTGGAAACGGACCAATACCTGCTCCGTACATTGCTGGAGAGGTCGACGGTGGAGAAAATGAAAGACGTGCTTGTTCTGGACTTTAAAGGTGAAGAGAATCCAGCTATGAACGGCCTTTTCAAAGGTCGACAAGTTTATGCGAAAGTCGGATACCGGGGAGACAAAAGCAAGTATTCGTTCGTTCGAAAGGGCGTAATAGGTGGCTGGAGGGAGCACTTTACGAAAAGGCAGCTGCAGAAGATGGACGCGAGGATTACTGAGAAAACAAGCGGTTCTGACGTTATGGACTTGTGGGCAGACATTGTGGGTGAAACAAAGAATGCCATGGAAGGTGGGGAGTATAGTAGGGCATAGCATATGGCGGTCTGCATGCATATACGCAAGACACTGGGGAAGGGCTAATTTTGTTTCATGAGGCTGCAATAGCAAGAACATTTACAAAAATACCAATATTAGGTTGTGACTGCAATGCTGAGAAAGTTTAAAATATCAAGGCAGCATGGTAGCAGACAACGCATGTGAGAAAAAAGACAGTTTTGTTTCTTTCTGACCGAAAATTTGCGTGAACATATCTATCACCGCTATCGCGTGTGGCTGACAGCTTCGTATTTTGTACAAATGCTGATTTTTTTAAAATGCCTGAACAACGCAATGTACAGAGGCAGCAGTCAGCCCTGCAGCTGCCTTACGTACATCGGGAAAAATAAACAAACAGCAGCACGCTTTATCGATTTCTTTTGTTCTGAACTCATTTATTTCCACAACATCGTGCCACAGTGAACACCACACCACAACGAATCTGTGGTTGGTTGCTTGCGATACTTTATGGATAAATACGTATTTTCTTTAAATACAACAACAAATGATTCATGCAACTTGTTTGGGCATTCCGGAGTGCAATGTGAGCTTTGTGGTTTCTGTTATGAATTGATGTGTGGTGAAATATAAGTTGTGTGTTATTCAATGAACTAATTTAGCACCGAGACATCCACCTGCCCGACGGGTCGAATGCGTGGAACTTCCGCGATTAAGGCTCCCTGCATCATGTGCGAAGACGTGTTTGACTACAGGTCCTGCTGCTAACCTGTTCGTTTTCATGTGCTCTTGAGCATATGATACTGAATTATTTATACGTGGTTCCTTTGCGACAATCAGATGGCGGTTATTGTGCATCTGTAGTTTTTATATGTATGACATTGAAGCTCGACCGTTCAGGAAAAAAAGCACACAAATTTAAATATTGTCACGGGGTCGTGACGTCGACGAAGACAGCAGTCGGCGCGCGGAAGATGAAACTCTTTATTTGGCCGAACTTGGGGCCGGGAAATGAAAACTCAAACCACAGCAATACACGATGTACACTGATAGCGGCGAACAGGGAGTCGGCCGTCGATAAACTGCTTATGGCTGGGACGCGCCGTCTTTTATACATCACGCATCGAACTTTCCAGTCTTTTCACTGGTGGTCACGCATGCTCTGCAATCATCTAGACTATTCGCGTCCTGCCCGCAATCTTAACAAAGTGATCTACTACAATCGCGAAGCTTCTCGGACACTGCGACGCGGTCAGCTTCGACCGTTCCTAACCGTCCTTGCTGGTCAAACCCGAATAAATAAAAATAAAACAAGAAGCGGGCGTGGCATTGCCCCCCTCTGAAAAAGCATCGTTCCGATGTTTGTGATAGAACATGGAGGAAAAAAAACGAGCTCATACACAAATAAATTATAATAACAAAGGAAAAAGTAGGGTCCCCAGATTCGCTAACGCGCAAAAAAAAAAAAACTGCTTAAGGCGCACGACATGAATGACTACAGGTCGTTCGCGGCGATGCTAAGAGTTCGTAATGCCGTCCGGGATGGCCTCGTAGTCGAGAGCGCCGAGATGTCGAAGCACCATGTATGGCCCGAAGTATCACCGAAGAAGATTTTCACTGAGCCAACGTCGGCGTATCGGCGTCCAGACCCAAACACGGTCACTGGGCTCGTATTCCATGAAGCGTCGTCGAAGATTATAGAGGCGGCTGTCGGCCACCTGCTGATTCTTGATGCGTTGGCGGGCGAGCTGTCGGGCTTCTTCGGCGCGCTGAAGGTAAACAGTGACGTCGAGATTTTCTTCGTCGGGGATGTTGGGTAACATGGCGTCGAGCATCGTTGCCGGGTGCCTTCCGTAGACCAATTGTAGGGCGTCATCTGCGTCGTTTCTTGCACGGCCGTGTTTATGCGAAGTACACGTACGGAAGGATGGCATCCCAGGTCTTGTGTTCAACGTCGACATACATGGTCATCATGTCAGCGATTGTCCTGCTTAGACGCTCAATGCGATCATTTGTGTGTGGTTGGTAGGCGGTTGTGCGGCGGTGACTTGTCTGGCTGTATCTCAAAATTGCCTGAGTTAGGTCCGCAGTAAAAGCGGTACCTCTGTCCGTGATGAGGACCTCTGTCGCGCCATGATGTAGGACGATGTTCTCAACGAAGAGCTTGGCTACCTCGGCGCACTGCCTTTGGGCAGAGCCCCTGTTTCGGCGTAGCGGGTCAGGTAGTCGGTAGCGACGACGGTCCGCCTATTACCGCAAGTAGACGTTTGGAACGGCCCCAGGAGATCCATCCCGATCGGTTGGAACGGTCGCCGAGGTGGCTCGATCAGCTAAAGAAGTCCGGCTAGCCTTGTCGGCGGCGTCTTCCGTCGGCATTGAGGCGAGGCCAGTAGTACTTTTCTTGTATTCTCGCGAGCGTGCGAGAAACACCGTGGTGTCTAGCCGTCGGGTCGTCGTGTAGGGCCTGGGGGACTTCTGGTCACAATTTTGAAGGCACCCCTAGAAGGTACAGCCGCCCATTGTTTTAACCTGAACGCGCGAGCGTCGACCGCCGAGTTGATAAGCGCCGTACAACGGAGCGCAGCGGCGAAAAGAACGAGAATACGCGCATGCGCGCTATGAGCAGTCGTGGGCAGCTGCCGTCTGCTAGGCTTTTCCTCAGAAAGCAGCTGTCCAAGACTGCTCATTGCGCGCATGCGCGTATTCTCGTTCATTTCGCCGCTCCGCTCCGTTGTACGGCGCTTATCAACTTGGCGGTCGATGCTCGCGCGTTCAGGTTAAAAAAATGGGCGGCTGTACATGGCTCGAAGTGGTCAGAAGTTCTTCTTTTGAAGAACGCCGTTGCGCAAGAAAAACGACGCCAGAGCTCGCTTGAATACTTTCGGGACGACGGTGGTCTTGCCCTCGAGGTAGTAACGCGGTAGCGTTAGAGAGCTCGTGTCGCAGAAATTCCGCTGTCGGCGTCGGCACCGTTGGTTGTGAGCGAAAAATCATCCGTGAGCGAAAAATCGAGAAAGTAGCAAATGAAATAAACGATAATATCTTCGGTCCCAATGAGGATCGAACCCACGCCGTTCGCGTGGCAAGCAGGTGTCTTACCACAAAGCCACGATGTTGCTTGCAGCTGCTTCGGACAAAAACACTACATAAATGTCATGTAGTGAAAGGAGTCTCGACGCATTTTGTTCGGCAGGTGTCACGACGAAAACGAGCCCATACGGTAGGCGCATTCGCGAGGCCATCAAACTACGTCGAAAAACGCCGGGATAGTGCAGCCATCGCCGCTAAAAACACACACGAACTTTCAAACAGCTCTAAAAATGGACAACTATGTCCATCTAGAGAAAAACATATCAAGCCAACGCAGCAAACGCTAGATAATGTGCTGCCATCTGTGAGGCATTGTGAGAAATATGTCTCGACTTTTCATGGCATCCGAGAGGGCCGGCGCGCGGCGTATATCTTGGAGGCCATGCGACTCCTGCTTTAAAGCCTGTAAAATTCGCGCGCGTGCATGCGTGTGTGTGTGTAACAATACACATTAATAAGTATGCACTTAGTGGTTGAAGTGCGCACTAGGGGCCTGATTTCGCTATCGCGTTCAACTCTTAAAGGCGAAGCTTAAGGGTCCCCCAATTTTTCAATAAGGCCTATGAGTTGCGGGTCGTATCGTCGTTCAGCGAAGTCGTCGGCACTTATGGTTCCCAAGAAACAGTAATCATCCTGGTCGTCTTGCGGCGGTTGGTCCACGGGGCACGAGACAGGCAGTCGGCGTCATAGCGTTTTCTTCCGGACTTGTAAACGACGGTAATGCCGAATTCTTGAAGTCTTAGGCTCCACCGTGCGAGGCGACCTGAAGGGTCCTTCAAGTTACCTAGCCAACACAAAGCGTGGTGGTCGCTCACAACTTTGAAGGGCCTGCCGTACAGGTAGGGGCGAAACTTGGATGTAGCCCAGATGATGGCACGGTACTCCTTTTATGTTGTGGAATAGTTGGCTTCTGCCTTAGATAGCGACCGGCTAGCATAACTGATAGCCCTTTCCACTCCGTCGGTCCCTTGCACAAGGACGGCGCCGAGTCCTGCGCTGCTTGCTTCGGTGTGGATTTCCGTATCGGCATATTCGTTGAAATGCGCAAGTATCGGAGGCGTCGTTTAAATTCTGCAAATGCCTGAACTTGCGCCAATTCCCACCTGAATTCGACGTCGGTCTTCGTGAGTTGCATCAGTGGCTCGGTGATCCGTGAAAATTCATTGACGTAACGTCTGTAATAGGCGCATAAGCCCAGAAATCGGCGTAAGGCCTTCTTGTCGGTGGGCGGCGGGAAGGCAGCAATGGCAGCTGCTTTCCGCGGGTCCGGGCGAACTCCAGACTTGCTAATGACATGGCCCAAGAACAAGAGTTCGTCGTACGCGAAGCGGCGCTTTTCTGGCTTTAGGGTGAGCCCGGAGGTCTTGATTGCTTGAAGTACAGCTTCAAGGCGGCGGAGGTGTTCGTCGAAGTTTGAGGCAAACACGGAAACGTCATCCAAGTACACAAGACACTTCTGCCACTTCAGTACTGCGAGCACGGTGTTCAGACCACGCTGGAAAGTCGCAGGTGCCGAGCAGAGACCAAAAGGCATGACCTTGAACTCGAAGATTCCGTCTGGTGTTATAAAGGTGGTCTTATCTCGGTCTCTCTCGTCGACATCGATTTGTCAGTAGCCGGTCTTGAGGTCCATCGAAAAAAAAGTACCTCGCGTTGTAAAGTCGATCAAGGGTGTTGTCTACCCGTGGGAGAGAGTAGACATCCTGCTTCGTGATTTTGTTCAGGCGGCGATAATCGACGCAGGAGCGTAAGGTCCCGTCCTTCTTCTTCGCTAACACCACCGGTGAAGCCCACGGACCTTTGGACGGCTGGATGATGTCGTTGCGTAGCATTTCGTCGACTTGTTTCTTTATGGCCTCGCGTTCTCGCGTCGAAACTCTGTACGGGATCTCGCGGAGTGCCCTGGCACTTTCCTCAGTTATGATGCGGTGTTTTGCGACAGGGGTCTGCCGAATTCTTGAGGACGACGAAAAGTAGTCCTGGTATTGCAGGAGCAGCGTTTTGAGCTGTTCTTGCCTATGATTCGGAAGGCTCGGATTGACGTCGAAAGATGGCTAAGGAGCTTGGTTTGCCAAAGTAGATTCGGAAGAATCGGCGAGGGCGAACGCATTGGTGGCTTCCACAATTTCTTTGATATAGGCGACCGTCGTGCCTTTGTTCAGGTGCTTGTATTCGTTGCTGAAATTCGTGACCACCACTGTTGCTTTCCCTCCACGCAGCTCGGGTATTCCTCTTGCGACGCAAATATCGCGGTTGATCAACAAGTGCTGGTCAATGACGCTTTTGAGGTTTGCTGATTTTTGGTGCTGACGGAAACTTTGTGATGATGCTAGTGCGAGGATGACATGGTCTTCCAGCACATTCAAGGCGTGCTTTCCTGGAGGTGTGTGCGATGTTAATGCTTTTTCTGTGGATAGTGTTATCAATTCGGATCTCAGGTCAATGACTGCACCGTGTAAGCTTACGAAGTCCATACCAAGGAAGACGTCTCTCGAGCAAACAGTAGCACAAAGAAGCTCGCGGGATAGATCCGGCTGTTAATGGTGACTCTCACTGTGCAGATTCCCGCCGGCGTTAGTAGGTGACCTCCAGCTGTCCGAATTTCGGGGCCTTCCCAGGCGGTCTTGAATTTCTCCAACTTCGTGGCGAATGGTCCACTGGTGAAAGAATAGTCGGCTCCGGTGTAGACCAGAGCAGTGACGCCGTGGCCGTCGATAAGAACGTCGAGGTCGGTAGTTCGTCGTAATGCGTTGCGGTTTCGTCGTGGCATTGGATCACGGCTACGTCGGTTTGTTCCGCTGCTTGCGCGTTGCGTCATCAGGTCTTCTTCCAGCCACGAAGTTTCCACGTCAGGGCCTCGTTCGGCTTGCGGCGTATTCTGTCGCGGCGTTGTGGTCGGCGGCGGAGGATCTTCGGTATTTCGTCGTACAGCAACCGCACCTCTATCGGTTGCTGCCCTTAGTTTTCCGGATATGGGCTTGCGGAACGGCCCCGAGTAGGACCGGTGTATGGCGGCGCTGCGGTGACATGTAGCCAGGGCTTGAAGTCAGGACACCTGAGCAAGAAGCGACCTGCTCGTGAATCAATAATGGTTCACCTTGGTTTCCTTAGTTTACCACTCAATTTTTATTTTTTATATGTGGATTACAAGTCTGCTGTAATGCCAAAGACGCCTGTATTTTGCCAACTTTTTAGGCAAGTAGTAGTTAAACTAAAATATAGCATTGTCGTGCCTGAAGTTCTCAATCGAGTGAGTCAACCAGTGTAATTTCCTTTGAGCCAACATATCTTTAATCCTTTACATCCCGAGTTATTTCTGAAAAATCGTTCCCAAGACAATTTCATTTAATGCTTGATTGTATTGCCAAGTTGAATAAATTCCCGACATACATTCGAAGTAATATATATACATGTATAGCATTCATAAGCATTTCTTCAGTTCTAGAGCCAGTTGGCTTTACTGCACTGTGATCGCCTCAAATACCTCTCCTAAAGGTGTGGTGACACAAAAATTCGGACGCAATTTGACTGTTGCATCACACTAATGGGTGCATATAGGTGCCATATGTAAGTATCAGCCACAAATACAGCCTAAACAGAATTGTAATTGAGTTTTAAAGTTCGTGAAAGTGCCGAATCGGAAATATGAAAAGGAAAAAACGATCATGTCATCGAGCGGGGCCGTTTTGTAAACAACGTACATCACGAGTTCACATCACATCACAACGTACATCACGAGACGGACAACGCTGGTGGCGACACCTGATGATGCATAGCATAACCAGAACCCTCGAAAATAACATTGCAGCGACATACCCGTTTACTGACTCTGTGTAAAGCATTAGCAGTGAGGTAATTAGCAACTCACAGTGTTCTCATTGCCTTTTTGCTACAAGAACAGGAACGCCACGGAGAAAACAGAAAGAAAAAATATTATAGTTGGACAAAACGCCACAAGAAGTTGCCAGCGGCTCCGCGGCTGCTGTTATTGCTGCAGCTGTCAGCAGCTCCGGCAACCAGGTATCCGCAAACGTTAGGAAGTCTACTGGCAAACTAAAGCTCTCTATTCTCGGCATCATATGTAGTGTATAGATAACTGCTTTGGCGTTGAGACATGCGTAGGTGGGATTGGTATGCGTTAAGAACGCAGGGTAGCACAATATAAATACGACTCAGCAAAGCGTTCATCAAGTAACTTGCATGTTACACATAAACACGGTAACAGAGCGCCAATGTTCTGATTTCCCTGCTTCCTTCGTCACTTATAGACCTGCTAGTAAACAAGTAATCCAAGCGAAAATGTTTCAGCACGTGTAATGCTGCGACTGCTCCAAGCCTCACGGAAAACATCGCCTCAGTTCCACGACGACGACAAGAACAATATCGCAGCCACCGGCGAGATTCGCGCAGAGAATCGAGCTTTCCTGACTGATTTTTACACTCCTCCCAGCTCTTTTGTCCATCGCCACATTGGATAAGCAACGTTGTTTGGCGATTGAGGAAACAAGCCCTCGCAACGCAACGCTCAACACAGCAGACGAAACAGCAACGCTGACAACATGGCAGAAGCTGGCCAGTGACGTCACTGGCGCTCGCGGTCACCTGATAGTATTTGTTAATGTGTAGGCCGACTACATGACGGGGTCACTGAATTCTCTTCGGAATCGAAACTGCCTCCGGTCGTAACATACGAGCATATAGAAACAATTGTCTCGCGCTGGGGCAAATGAGTTTCGTTGCCGTTATTGACGAGTCAGTAGCCAGTGATTAAGAGCAAAAGCAGAGGTTCACAAATTTTCTGTGACGAATCGCTTAAAGAAGTACTGACACGAATTTTAAAAATTTGCGGATTGTCGCTCCACGTAGAAGCACTGGTGTCGAGAACCTTAAAAAGAGTATTGTGGTGCCTGGAAATGCATCGAACATACATTTAATAGCGCTACCTTCAAAATACACTTTCGGTTTCGATATCGAGGGGGCAGCTTCTCAGTGACGTGTCATGGCAGTGTGACATCACAGGGTGACAGAAACTTGCAACGCACTAGCGGCAAACCCGTCATGTACGCGTGCTGCACGTAAACAACTATCAGTAAATTGGGGCACAGCGACCCCGACAGTGATTTCTGCGATTTAGGCTGCATGCAGGACGCACAGTTCTCAAAATTAGTGGAACTATGTTGACTCGCCGCGATAATGGCCATTGCGGTGGAGCTGGCTTGCTGATGTGCAGATACGAAATATTAAAAATCAAAGTAAAATATTTCCTATGTGTTGTCCGACTCCAGTGTTTGGAGAGCGTTAACACTGCACACCAAGGAAACACTGCGGCCGTCATCGTGCTTCTCTTCGTCGCCGTGGCTCTTGGCTTGTCCGCTAGAGGTCCGTAGGGGGGGGGGGCAGGGTAGTCCTTTCCGCTGATGGTGCCGGTGTCTTCTTCGTGACATGGATGGGTTCACGGCTTGACGGGGGCGTCCGGAGCATGAAAGAGCAGCACGTCCACCAGATGTCACGTGGTCGTGACGTCGACGAAGACAGCTATCGGCGTGTTCAAGATAAAACTCCTTATTTGGCCGAACTTGTGGCCGGGAAATGAAAACTCAAACTACAGCAATACATGCTCTACACTGATAGTGGTGAACAGGGCGTCGGCCGTCGATAAACTCCCCATGGCTTGGACGCGCCGTCTTTTATACATCACACATAGAGCTTTGCAGTCTTATCATTGGTGGTCGCGCATGGTCTGGAATAATCTAGACTATTCGCGTCCTGCGCGCAACCTTAACAAAGTGATCTACTACAATCGCAAAGCTTCTCGAACACTACGGCGCGGTCAGCTTCGAGCGTTGCTAACCGTCCTTGCTGGTCTAACGCGAATACATCAAAATAAATCAAGAAGCAGGAGTGGCAATCTCAAGAATACAATTCCATCAGTTGATTGTCGCAGAGAAAGGACACACAATATTTTGTACTCACGTGGCCCACTGGACGGCCAGGCGACAGGGCCGTTAGGCTAGACCTGCCGGTCCCAACGGGAGAGTAGCCGGGTGGCGCGGGGCAACCTCTGCGTCTGCATTGGACTCTTAATAAAGTTGTACTCTCCCTCTGTCTCTCTCTCTCTCTCACGTGGCCAGGAATATTATTGCAGAACAAGTGGGATATTGCAGATCAGTTCTGCGGAAGGGTTAAGAAAGGGAAAATAAAGGGATTGTTAGCTTCCTGGTTAGCTCAATTGCTAGAGCGACTGCACCGGAAAGGCGTTGGTCCCGCGTCCGAACCCCGGACCAGGACGACTTATTCGGCAACTACGAGGCTTTATTTCTGAGAAATCCGTATGGTTTTTCTTGAGGCTTTGTGCTACAAATGGGTGGTTGTCTATTTTCGCTTTCATAACCCTTCCGCCACCTTGCGGGATTCCTCAGAACTGATTTGCAATATGTGTCCTGTTGCTTGGAGTTGTCGATGAATTCGCCCTCGCGCTGCCAAGTGCTAGCTTCCCGGTTAGCTCAATTGGTAGAGCGACCGCCCCGGAAAGGCGTTGGTCCCGGGTTCGAACCCCGGACCAGGAAGAGTTTTTCGGCAACTAAGAGGCTTTATTTCTGAGAAATCCGTATGGTTTTTCTTGAGGCTTTGTGCTACAAATGGGCGGTTGTGCATTTTCCCTTTCTTAACAAGTAGGATCATTAACAAAAGAACTCTACCCGTAACTAAACACGCATATTTACGGGTAGAGGTCCCGTAAGTGAACCTCTTCACCTCGCAAGTATATTCTCAACGACACGACAATGAATAAACATCGTATATCATTCATATGCGACAATCAGCTGACAGATGCCTGTGTTGAGAATTTCAGTTTCTGTCCTCTTTTTTTCCCTCCATCGTCAAAATTTCTTGTACAGATAAAAAGTACCAATAGAAATGACTTCACCCAATATTTTTAGGTCTCGTGATTTAATCCTGCCAATGTCCCAGTGTGTGCTGCCCTCCCAATTATATTGGAACTTCATAATGCGAAGGATCTGACTGAAGCCGCGTTTGTACCTGTTTTCCCAGTAGGTACGCCGCGGCAGCAACTTTCTGCCTTCTAAAAGATTGGCGAATACTTGAACATATCACCAATGATGTGGTGGGGTGAGGTGCGCCTAAGGCCACCTTCGCAATGGGTAATGAAACCACGTTTCGAGATGGCGGTCCATACACCCCCGAGCTCAAGGTCGGGGTACTTCTCCTTCCATTAGAAGAAACCGCTGGGTTCACGGCCGGCACTGGGAATCGAACTTGGTACGTTCTACTTTGGAAGCGGGCGCTCTACCGTGCTGCTACTGACCCTGTGACAAAGTCGTGGTGCGCCTGAAGACCTTCAGAAGTGTCTCGGCGTACCGCATCCACAACAGCCTTGATGAAATAGTCGAGCATCCCCTACTGCTTTGGGAGCCAGAGAATTGCTACCATCGCGGGCACACAGCTAAAGGGGGTACGTGAGGTGTTCGGCAGAAGGAAACTTTAAGTCGCTTGTTACAAGGCTCACGCTCTGGGAAATTGGCTTCATAGGACCAGCAGACATAAATATTTGCTTTTTGCGTTAATTTTGTTGAAGTTATCATTTCTTGAATAATTAGAATATGTTTATCTAAACGTTTTTTACTTTCACGAGATGACAGCTCTTTGCGTTTTTTGCATTACCTTAACAAGCGTTCCATTGCAATTTTGATTTTGTGTTTCGCAAACACGCCAATGGTGTTTTTTTCCCTGAGAACACCCTATGACATAGCAAGACAAAACATCAATTTCAACAAGGTCACTTACTAATCTTTACTCGCTCACCATTACGCTATTACAGTCGCGATTGACGGTGTATCCGCAAACAAGGCATTATTTCTCGGTATAGCTGTCGAATCATGAAATGGAGCGTATTCAGTCTACTGTTCATTGGATTAAAGTCGTCCTCTTTTGTCGGTTTCAGCGGCCGCAGCGGCCTCTTCCCTTACGTCCCTCCAGAGCTCCATGGCGGAAGTCCAATTTTCCACCTTCTGTATCACAGCTTCCATCCGACGCAACTGTCCGGGTGAGAAGTAGCCTTTCCAGCTGCCGATCGTGCCTTTCCTCACGAAGCTGTACCTTTGTGGGTCACCTTGGTAACCGACCTTGAATGTCACCTGTCCGTGGCGCGGCTCGCCTGCAAACAAAGCAACCGATGGTCTGCTGAAATCGAGAACGAGGACGCGCCTCATATTGTCGGAAGTGCAACTTTCCAGAAGCTTGTGAAGGATGGAGTCATCGGCTTCTATATTTGCGACGTATTCCCCTCCGAGAAACTCAGCAAGCCTCATGACCACCACCGGAGTGTCTCTGAGGAGTTCCTCGTGAGAAAGAGGACGTTAGGCTCGTGCCTTAGAGTGTACCCGGAAGCCACGTGGTCGAAGTAACTTCTGTGACCAGCCCCGTCACCTTCCAGGAAATCGTCGAAGAACTCTTCGAACGTACCATCCTGAAAGCGGTACGTGCTGAAGTCCGTCACCGTGTGAAACAGGGAAACGCAAACGTCCCACGGGTTCCGAGCCAAGTAGACGTATTTCGCCTGCTCGTTCATGGTGCTTCTTCTTGGCGGCAAGTGGGTCGAGAAGAGGCGCAGAGGAAGAGCTGGTTTCCAGTCGGCGAAGGCCATACCTCCCAGCATTCGTGTGTGCTGGGTAAATTCTTCGTACGTGCGGGCACCTTCGCCTTTGTTGAGAATGCACTGCACGATGTACAGTAAGAAGTGCGTGCCACTCTTGGGGTAGGTGTGCAGGACCAGGTCCCCGCTTCCGGCCCGGAAATTTATGCTCGACCGGAACATATCCGCGTCGTAATTAGGATATCGGGGTACGCCATCAATGACTTTTGTGTAAGGCTTTCTAGGTGCCATTGTCGCTGCCTTGGAGCTTGCTTCCCTGTGAAAGTGAAAAAAAATGTAGAAGGAATGTGAAACAGGATAGACCGCAATAATAACTTTCAACGATGGTTAGATGAAGTTTGCGGGAACTAGTGGTTGCTAGATTACTCAGGAACAATGAACAACCATCAAGGTGGTCTGCACTCCCTCAGGAATTCAAAGGGGCTCTGCAACACTTTTTGACCATGCTCAGAAATTGCTTCCGATCGCTGGTCGAGCCTCAGAACATGGGTGCGAAACATTGTAGGGCAGCACGTGGCTTGGAATTCCCAATTAATTTGTCAAAGTCAGCTAGAAATAGCTCACTCTTCTCTCGACAAATGATGCCATAAAGACCAATGACCGCGCCTTATGCCCAACCTAAACGGTCATCGGTTAACTTGAGCATCGTGAGCTGCATAGTTAGCAAGGTCGCCGCGCGTTGGCGCGACATGCTCGCACGCGAGGTCGCGCTGACACTGAACATAATACGCGCGTTAGAAGAAAAAGAAGTGCCCAAGGCCCTGAGGCGCGCCGACAAACGGACGTAGGTACTTGCCGCCTTGTCACACCCTTCATGCGCAGATTTCGGCATACTTGCTGTTATGAAAGGAGAGAGAAAGCGTTTAAAGCATGCGACAAATCCTTGCAACTCTACTCGTACTTGATGGATTCTAAACATTCTTGCGGCAGTCAGTTGAGGCGGCAATAAACTCCTTTATGAAGTGATTCGATGATTGCTTGGAAAAGTGTTGCAAGGCTCTCTTAAGGGGATAGTGACACGAAAATTTTCAGTGGTCGTTTCTCTGCGTCATATGAAAGGCCAAGCCCTCAAGAGCCCAGAAGAGATACTGCTGAGCGTAGATGAATCCTGAAAATGTAATTACAGTATGTTTTTAAAAGCTCGTTTCGGTTCCTACTGTACATCGACGTCACAACAGCTTCTCGTCACGTGCTCGCTCAAAATATCATGACATTTCCACGACCGCACCGTGCCGTGGTCCGTGGCTCCGTTGCTGACGCACAATTCGCCATTTTTGAAGTTTTGGCACCTGACGTCCCGACAACTAGCGTGAAGTCACCAGAATTAGTAATGTAGCCTGAGGTCAAGCTAGTGTCGATGTCGGTAGGTGTATCATGAGAAAATTGACTGTAATATGGAAAATAAGATATCTTATGAGCATTTGCTGAGCTTCACACTTGCTCATAGCCGTCTCTGTATACAGGAGAGTTCTATGACAGAGTAAACTCACCTCCGAAGAATGGTCTTTAACCCTTTAAAGTGACTTTCTCTCCACTTCTCTGCGAACCGTTTCTCCGTAGCCTGACTGAGATGCCTCAGTCGTTACTCAGCGCATTCGTTTGTAGTGAACCCTTTAAAGTGACTTTCTCTCCGCTTCTCTGCGAACCGGTTCTCCGTAGCCTGACTGAGATGCCTCATTCGCTACTCAGCGCATTCGTTTGTAGTGCCCTCGTTCGGGCGGCGCGCAAACAGGAGAGCGCGCGATGGCGAGAGAAGAAAATAAAGGTGCTAGGCTGTGGCACGTGAAGCCACGGCTCACGTTCCCGGCTGGCATCGATTATCGTTCAGGCGTGTCTTTCCTTTGCTCCTGTGGCATAAGCCTACGAGTGGTGACCTAGGGCGAAGACAATGACTGACTCGAATGCACCCTCAACTGAACAAGCCTCACGTCTGCAGGACATCTCGGCTGTGCAACTGCGTCTCCCATCTTTCTGGCCACAGGACCCGCAAGTTTGGTTTCAAAAGGTCGAGGCGCAATTCTCCCTGTACCGCATCGCCTAGGAAACGACACGCTACTACCACGTAGCCTCAGTCCTTCCTCCTGATGTTGCCAGCCAGCTCTCTGACGTCCTCTCCAGCCCCTCGGACACTACGCCATATCAGCACCTTAAAACCAAGGTGCTGCAGCGATTCACGCCGTCGGAACGCGTCCGCCTACAGCAGCTCCTTGCAGAAGGGGACCTTGGCGACAGGCGCCACTCCCAACTACTGCGCCGAATGCGACAGCTTCTTGGGGAACACGACGTCTCTGCCCACTCAGCGTTGCTTCGCGAGCTCTTCCTCCAACGCCTTTCTCAGCCAATCCGCCTCGTCCACGCGACAGCCGGCTACGTCAACCTCGACCGCCTGGCGGAGCTCGACGGGCAAACAGGAGAGCGCGCGAGGGCGAGAGAAGAAAATAATGAATGCGCTAGGCTGTGGCACGTGAAGCCACGGCTCACGTTCCTTGCTGGCATCGATTATCGTTCACGCGTGTCTTTCCTACGTTCCTGTGGCCTAAGCCTACACGTTATTCGGGCGGCTTACGTACGCAAGTCCTTGCGTTCCTGTACTCCCCTAGGGTGCGGAACGCAAGAACGTACGTACGCAAGCGGCCTCGGTAACTCGGCACTAAAACTCTCTACTAACACAACCTTGTCTGCTCTATGCGTTCGAGCGGCCAAGACATATATTTGTTTTCTCTGCCACACCAAGGTCCTGGTGATTTCACCCTGGAATTTTGCGCTTTCAAGAACACTAGTCATGCCCGACGCCGCTAATACTTCTGTTCCCATTGGCCAACCGCGCGTTTGCCTCCTGTAATGTCAACAAGTTTCTTCTACCCACCACTTCACCCGGGAATCCCCACGTTCGGCATCACAAACGCTGCAGACGACATGCTTGAGGGGCACCTTTTGTCACAGCATACGACGCCTTCAAGTGCACGGTTCGGCAGCGCTTCGAGCCACCGCGACTGAGGAAGCTTGAGCAGTTGCTTTTCTGAGGAGAACTCGGGGAAGCAATGGCCATCGTAGCCGCTACAGCGGATGCCTTAGTTACTCTGGCAACATATAATGAAATAACAGATAGCTTCCTCTTTTGAGTGAAATATTCCCGGAACGGCTCCCGCGGTCGGCAAACACGGTACGATATATATATATATATATATATATATATATATATATATATATATATATATATATGGAGAACACGACGTTCCCCAAGAAAAATTTCAGCTGCGCCCAGTGCCATCGCCCACAGGGAATTTGCGCGAGTGCTCCCCTCCAATAGCGCTGCACGCGCCCCACTAACGCTTCGCGTTGCTGTCGCTAGCGTTGGCACGCAACATCAGCCCCCTATATAAACAACGTGTTCTTCGTAGTTGAGCGCGTCTCCAGCACCCGCCTGCTTATCACCCCAGTTCCCGGAGATCGCAAATGAACAAGTTCACAACCGCTATACTCACCCAGGAAACAACACCTATGGACTTTGGCCACTGACCTCAGGGGTGTAGCCAAAGGGGGGGGGGGGCTTGGGGGTTGAAACCCTCCCCCGAAATGTTTTCAGTTTTGCTTGCGTATATATACACGCACACATACAAACGCACGCACGCACATATATAAAGTATGGTTGAACCCCCCCCCCCCCGAAAAAAATTTTTGGCTACGCCCCTGCTGTTGAACGATCACGCTGCGTCTCCCTGTACTGTACGTACAGTATCTAAAACAGGCTTTCCAGATCTCACGTGGTGGGTGGGTCCTAAAATGCCGCATTAAAATACCGAAGCCATGGGGCAGTGATCACATGACAGTCATAATTGGTCTACACAAAAGATGCGTAAAGAAAATGAGAAGACCAGTAACAATGACGCATTGGGATAAATTTTGGGAACCGTCTATTGATAAAGTACCAATAGAGCCTTGAAAAATTCTTCCCACTTTACAAGAACTGCTCCGCAGTAACACACTAATAACGACACGTCACGAAGAACAGCCTCAATATGACCTCGCTTTTTTGCAACTTTGGGCAAAGCGACGTCACGCAGAAGTGTATCCGTCGAGGAATACCGATATACCATGCAGTAGTGCACGTGCTAGCTATACATAGCAGCAAAGGCGGGTCGGCACGAAAAGCCGCTTTCTCGACGACGGTGGTGCGAGAATCTTGGATCTGGCATGGAAAACAGAGCACATTGGCGTACGTTCTGGTCGATGGAACGCGGTCTTAAGCAACCTGACCCTGTAGCAATGGCTAAGTTAGCGATGCAAAGTACGCCACAAGAAATCGCAACACATGCTGCAAGAGCAGTTTTCCCGAAGTATGACAAAGGCACACCTCTAACCTGCCTCGAAATCGACGAGTCGGACCCAATTGCCAAGTCCGATATATCCAGCCCTTTCCACGTAGCCGAACTAATCGGGGCGATTGAAATTTCGAACAAAGGAACAACACCTGTCCCCGACGGTATCCCTTACAAAGTTTTCAAAAACATGGAAGGTGCAGCTCTTGACTAACTTCTTCAGTCTATTACTAAGGTACGGGTGACTGGTGACGTTCCATCTGATTGGAAGCATTCACGTGTTGTCCCGGTTCCAAAACCAGGTAAGTCTGCAAAGGATCTGGAAGCTTTACGCCCAATTACGCTCACTACAACTGTATGCAAGTTCGCTGAAATGATGCTGGTCACACGTGTGTCCTGGTGGCTTGAACGGCATAATAAATACTCTCCGGCTGAAAACGAATTCCGTTCCCACTTTGGAACAAAAGACGGACTTTCTATGTTGTCGGGTAACATTTTCCAGGTTTCACCACACAGCCAATCTGTACGCACAGTAGTAGCAACCAACATAACGAAAGCTTATGATACTACAGACCATGAAGTCACAATTGCCAACTTCAGCGATGTGGCACTTCGGCGGCGGGTCGTAATAATACTAATAATATGTGGGCTTTTACATGCGAAAACCGCAATATTATTATGAGGGACGCTGAAGCGGAGGGCTTAGGAAATTGTGACCATCTGGTGTTTTTTTAACGTGCGCTGTCGTCGCGCAGTACGCGGGCCTCCAGCAATCAGCCTCCATCCAAGTGGGTCCTTCGCGGACAGGATCGAACCCGCGACCTTCGTGGGAGCAGCCTGGCACCGTACTCGCTGCAATACCGCGGCGGGCCTCCGGGGGTCGTATGATTTATCTACTCCATGACCGCACCTTCTCCGTACGAGTAAATGGAAAGCAACAATGTTGCTTCACCTCGAACAAATGTGCCCCACAAGGTTCCGTTTTCGCTCCTATTCTGGTCAGCGTTGCTCTAACGCCTCTAGCTTTGCAACTACACCGGATTCCAGACGTGAAGTTTTTAATGTAGGCTGATAGTGTTACTTTGTGGTTTGTGCTTAAAAATGTCTCAAGACAAGCTGAATGGCTTCAGGAAGCCTTGCTCTTCTGCGCAACTATGCTCTGAACGCAGGGTTGGACATGTCCGCCTAAAATCGAGCTACGTTGTGGTAGCCAACAAGGTAGGACTAAGAAGGATCACGTAGGGCCAATTTACATTGACACTTGGTGCAGTGACAATTACTGAGGCTGCGGAAATCCGCAGCTAGGTCGTGTTTACACCGGTCAGGCGCTCACTGGCTACGTGAAGTCGCACAGAGTTAAAAAAAAACGCTTCGTCTAATTCGTCGCATTGCATCAAAGCAGCTGCAGCTCGTTGTGACGAAGCTCGACGGTTCGTACGAGCAGTTTCGTGGCCAACAATTCAATACCAGCCGCGCTTTCAACGGTTGATTTTGGCACAGCTGGCACCGGTGTAGCCTAATAACAGTCATACAGTACGCACAATAACAGCGCTACTCCACATCACTCCGACATCAACTTTACACGAACCTGCCCAGCTCAAGGCAATTGCAGTGCCAAATTCACAAAAGGCCAATGCATGTAAAAAAAGCAACTTGTTCCGGTTTTTGCCGCGTTGCGTGCTCCCTTTCAACTCAGCTCACACCCGCATTGAAAAACCGCCCGATTCAACGCTTCCCTGGGAATTCACCTCCATCACAACTAACAAGCAAATGAAGTTACGACGCAGCGATACCAGCACTATTGACGAAGGCACCATCATCGATTCATCACGCGCTAATACCTGCAAAGTCTATACAGATGCGGCCGGAGGACATCATTGCTTCGTACCGCACACCATTGCACCAGTGGTTGCCTGCGTTAATTATCGGTGGAAGCCAAAGCTCTAGTAAAAAAGCTTCAAGCCATCCATGAAGCTGTGCAAGAGGCCACCTATAGGTTGCCTACAATCAATCAACTAGACGTCGTCACTGATTGTTTAGCGGCTATTCAGCAACTCTCACAAAGCGATGGAAATCTGCGAGGCGATAGACATCAAGAATCTCAAAACAGCTACTTGCATCTAAATACACTGGATCGAAGGCCATGCTGCGCATCCTTACAGAATTACAGATGACCAGTAGGCGCACTGCCCTCCTAATGTACAGAACTTCCATTCATTCACTTTCCACCTCAACCTCTCAACTCACTCCAAGACCATAAAAATTCTATCCGGCAGGTTACACGCACTCTTATCCCACCGTGTGTCTGCCCTGTCCAGCTCCATCTTACTAAGGCGGAGGAAGTCGGGCTGAGGAGGCTTCGGGCCGGGGTGGCCCTTACACCGGCTGACCTCTTAACGTGGAACATGTCGCATTTACCGATATACACTCTAAGCCAAAATGAAAAAAAATGAGAGTAATGGCGGGTTTTAGTCCTAAAGACCAACTGTTACTCCCCAAAAAGACCAACTAGAACAAGATTGCTCACATGTCTCAAGTTGGGGGAGTAACCGTTTAGTGTTAGGCTGGAAGGGAGCAACACAAGGACGAACGACAAAGTTGCTCTCGGCGCGCAACCGTTGCTCTCCTGCAGGAGGCACCCTGTATCGGTCGATGCATGGGCTACATTTTCTTGCGGGCTGGCGTAAGGAAACTACCTTTTGTAAACTGAACAGAGAGATACGCACGCTAATAGGGACATTTAGCTTGTACGTATACTTTTTAACGTTATCGTGTTACCGGAACACATGTTTCAGAAAAGTTTTAGCTCCCCGTACGTGAACGTTTACGCACGTACGTAAACGGATACCTTTACGTTTGAATAAACAATGAAATGGGGATGATAACAGCATTTAAATTATGTTTAATTGAGATAAGATTATATCACCGCTGCAGCAAAATCACGAGGGGTTTTTAGCGGGTAGAGTATCCCAGTGTACGCAAAGGGGTGACGATGGTGTCGCCATCTTCTGACGCTTCGCGCAACATAGTCATGGACACGTTTGTTTTCGCCTAGTGTTTTTGAGGAGAAAAGTGATTGAAAACGTACCTTATTCGTAATTATGCCGCGGCAAGGCATCTACACCAGAAGTAGAAAAGTGGAACGCACTATGTTTCTGCCATAACAATGATTTGCTTGCCTGGTTCATGTTGTCGCCGCTAGATGGCGTCACCCTCCAGCCTGTCCGGGTATTTATGTCAAGGCTTCACACGTTTTTTCGGTTTCAGTATTCTATTTCTAGGTTACTCTAGTTACTTTAGCCGCTGAAACAAGGTGATCGCAATTGGCGCTCGCACTTCGGTTTATTTTTACTCGGCGGCTGCAGCCTCGGCAAAGCGGGTATTGCGAGTAGCCGCGAACGACGGTGTATTTGCGAGATAGGGCCGTAAACGCAAAGCCAATCCGGCGAGTAGTTCAAGCTCCGTAAAGGCTCGCGCATGCGCAGATTCCTTCCGACAACTCGTAACACGGTAACGTTAAGCGAAAAGCCCCTAATACAAGCTAAACGCTCCTAATAAAAGGAATGGTTGCACTAGAACGCCAGCACCTGAAGCTGCTGTCGTCGCAAGTTAAATGGCGTGTTTGCGTATAACATTTCGCATAAATATATAGCCTGAGAATGTGGCAATAAAATGCGAAGCTTCGCGAGACGCCGTGTATACTTCACGACAAAGCAGCGGTTGAGGGAAGTACACACTTGATAGACTTTACATTTGCGGTTTTACGCTGAACGGCGGTCTCCAGTACAAAGCAGCAAATGCCCCGACCCCAGGGTTGCAGTAGAGATCCCGCAACACACACTTATATCGCGATGCGCAGAAAGACTGACAACGAACTAACGCCGCTGCCTCCACCCCCCCCCCTCAACTCTACCTTGTCACTGGCTGATTTTGGCGGGAGGGCAGCTATCGCATTCGTGTCCGGTAGTTTTACTTTGTGTTTAATCGCAGAGGAAATGGACGTTATCAGCTCGGGCGGTGTTGCCTTCCTAAAGGGGGGGGGGGCGACTCGTCCGCAAAAAAATAGCATTATTTAATACTGATAATAATAACAATAATGATAATAAAGAAAAAGAAAACACACCTCCGAGCAAAAAAGAAAAAAAAAGGAATGACTGGCCTTTTAGCTAGCGCAGAAAAGAGCACTGGCAAAGCCTGTGTTTTCGCGAGAGACTCATTACCTTGACGCTTTCAGATGTTTATATTGTTACTTTCTATTCTCTTCCTAGCATCACCACTGGTTCTGCACGCCTATGCTCATTTCACTAACGTGTCAGAACGCACAACGACCCGTGGTTACCTACACAACCCTACACAACCCCGTTTCCTTTCAGACGGCGCCGTAGCGTGTGGTGGCATAGTGGTTAACGTAACGCGCATGGCGATTAAGTGGTCGCGAGTTCGAGTCCTATGTGTTTGTTGCAAATTTTCTGAAACTTATTTCTGAATAAGGTGTCTGTATATCGTTTTTACATCCAAACAAATATATGTATAAACCTCAATAGGCTCTAGAAGTAAATCAAAAACGACTTTTTTTTGGCCCAAGAAGAAACTAAGGAGTAACGGGAAGGAGCATCCGTTGCTCCCTTGAGGAGCATCAGGAAGGAGTAACAGTTGGTCCTCAAGGAGCAACTGGGGGGACTAACCATTCATCTTCTGAAGGAGCAACTGAAAGGAGAGCAACGGTTCGTCCCCTTGCCGTTGCTCCTTTTAGGAGAGTAATGGGAGTTGCAATGCACTTGCTCCCTCAAAGGAGGAACACCTATACCCCCGTTGCTCTCTTTTGGCTTAGAGTGTAGTCGGTGACAAGCTAAGAATAAGAAGTAAACTGTACCACTCTTCATTTGTATTATGCGCATCCAACTACGGCCGCTCTTTACCATGACGTAACGGTAGAGACGAACCGATGAAAAGTGAAACATAGCGCCGTTCGCGACGAGAGGCGAGGTACCGCTGTACCGAGACCGAGAGCCGTCATTTCGATTTTCCTGTGGTGTTTTATAGAAGACGCTCTTTCCTACTGTTAAGCGCACGTACTCAGCATCACCCTCGCCGGTCGTGATTCGATGCAGTAGCAGCTTGTGACTGTGCCTGGTTTGAAATACACCGAAGCGGTAGCAGCTCGAAGTGTTTTACAACGCTTCATCGCGTTCCGTCGTTTCGGTAGAGTAAAGTTGCAACACGGCGTGTGTTACCTCTATCGCTCGAATACAGCAAGCATATCACCTGAGGGTCACCACATCGGCGTTTGTCGTCGCGTTCATTCGTGTGCACTGGGGGGAAGGTAAGGTCGGAGTGTGCGCGTCTGCGTACGAAGACCAACTTGCAGGAGGCCGGGCCCACGGCGGAAACGTCAAATAAAGCTTCTTTTCACTTTCGCGGTGAAACACCTTGTTTATATACCTTTGCACACACACACATATACATAGAAGGTAGGGGTCCTTTTTCCAGCAAAACTGGGACCCCCTGCTGTAATGCCCACCGAGGCGATGCCGGTATGTAATACATCACTAAAAATAAATACAAAATTCAATGTTCAAGGGCTGAAGGGATCATGACAGCGACAGTGCAAGTTGCCGAAGCAAGAAACAACACCACGTAAAGCTTTTAGTCACCTGCATTTAAGCCGCGTGCATCGTCTTGGCGTGAACGTTACGGCAACGTATGCAATGACCCCCACATTAAAACACCATGTGAGCTACGCGATTTTACTTCGTTGAAAGAAGGCGTCAAATTAAGCCTTGGCATTTAAATCAAACACAATGACAAGCACGGCGACTAGAGACGCAAATGCGGTATTTAAGGCAACACAAGAGTGGAAATTCACGAAGGCAATTAGACCACTTCGCCATAGTTCGCTTTGATTCGCAGTTGCCATAGTTACAGCGCACAGTGAAGAAAACTGGCGGCGGAAGCTTGGTTAAAAAATTACAAATGGCCTTATGAAATGCGATTAAAATTCCTGCTTTATCTTCTTCAACCGTAAATAAATCATTCCTTCATTTTAAATATTACGTTAAGTCTGGCATTCTTCGTTTGAATGCCATGTATAATAGCTACTGCGCAGAAACATCACCTTTGAGATGTACAGGCTGTTTCACTCTTATGGCGAATTCCATTGAGAGAACAGGAGTAGGGGCGCCGTGCAGTGAGGAGTGGGGGGCAGAGCACTGAGAGCAGTGTCACTCGATCTGCACACTGGAATGCAGCACGCTTCCAGAGAGCAGGTGGGAGGGAGTAAAAAAAAAACGAGTGAGGAGAAGTGTTATGCATCCCAGCATCCTCCGAAGCACGTGTGATCTGAGCCGGACCAGCCGGGCGGTCGGGGAAAGCACATGTGGCAGTGATCGGTATGACGCACTCGCTTGCTCGCCATCCTGCAAAGTTGCCGCTTCCTACTATTACATGATGGAATGGCAAGCTTAGCGCATCCTGCTTTCTTTGATGCAACGTCAGCCACCGTCTACTACAGAAGTTAAAGTGAATTTGATTGCTTTTTTGCTTGTTTGAGCGCGCACGTCGCTCATGCATTTCTGCGCGCGCGGCCACGCGTTTAGTGATTGTTTGTAGGGACACTAGCCCACTAGTCTTACCGTAAAATGCCGAGCCAGCGCCCCCCTTGCGGGGAAGGATAATCCGACCAGATTTGAAGGGGAGGGGGGGGGTCTCGCTTGTCCCGAACCGACATTCAAGATTGTCAAGTATTTCGGCAAGACAACGACGCTTTGCTGCCACCGTCCCCCGTGCATTTGACGACAGGCAAGGTAGACGAACACTACCAGAATCTACCGCAACGACGTCAAAATTGTTGGAGCCAGAGCACCACACACGCTTCGCTGCCGCCATTGCCGCCGTACACGAGCAAGCGAAATACAAACAAGTGAAGAGGATTGTTGGGCGGGTATGAGCAGATATGACGTTAACAAGTCACGTGACTTCCTGCGTTCTCCGCTCACTCCGCTTTTCAACGGGGAGCAGACTGAACTGCTCTTCGCTGCTGTCGGCGCAGCAAAAGCGCTCTCGCTCTACCAATGGATGACGGTGTTCCAACGCCTGTTCGACCACTGAAACACGCCGGCTCTGAAGAGAGCACTTTCAGCGTGCTTTTGAGTGCTCCTGCTCTCCCAATGGAATTCGCCATTAGGGGAAAACTCGGCACACGTTGCAGTGCGCTCCGAGTTTTCCCCTAAGTGTGCAACAGCCTGTACATTACTACTTCGTATACTCCGAGATGACTGTGGCGGGGGGTGGGATTTAAAAAAAAATGCCGCCACCTCCCCGAAGGGAATCGTGAGGAAATGCGATTGCATTTCTTGCGCCGAGAGTACACGGCGTAGTAATTTTAATGGCGTAAAGCTGGACAAATCGACGCGCTCAAGTGTCTCCCTTTTGGGCGCCTCTTTCAACGAACGCTTCCTACGTGCGTTCGTAATCACCTCAGGGATGTTGCCGCCGCCTTCAATGCAGCACAAACGCTTTTAGAACGCGCTGTTTTCAGGCTATGCCAAGGCAGCACAAACGCTATAAACGAGTTTCAAACGCACTGCATTGAGGCGGTGGCGCAGGGAGGAGAGAGAGCGAACGGCAAGAAAAGGAGCGGCGAAGCACTGCACCTGCCCTCTCCTACACACTCTCCACACAGGCGGGAGCTCGGATGCGAGCGCCCTCACACGCCAGAGCGCGCTCCTCCTCTCCACTCACTCTACGCTACTCCGCCCGCACCACCTGCTCCGGTTGCTAGGGGCGAGGATAAGCGTGCGCGCCCGCAGCTGTTGCTATGGGAGAGGGTGTGACAGCGGAGAGGCGCGCGGACAACGCCGGATGCCTCACATAGCCCGACTAAGATATGCATTCGCATTTAAAACAGATAAATTGATAAGCTGACGCTGAACACCGTGCCTTCACATATTCATTGATCCAGCTTTCGTTTTTTTATTTCAATTTCAATGCAGTATTGCAAAGTAATGTTTATATGCCTGAAAATTATTACCAATATTCAGGAACTACTTTGTAGCGCGGAGGCATGCAGAATATGAGTAATGTGGCCTCGTGGGCGGAGCTTACATTTATTCTGAGGCTGTCACCGATTATAGGTACTACGTGTCCCTGCTGCTCTGTTCCAGCGAGGCAAGTAGGTGCATACTATGTTATGTGGACATACCAAGCGTTACAGTCGGAACGCTCCCGTCACTTCCTGCAAGTCGGTCTTCGCTACAGTGACATGGCCAGTTATGCCCGCTGGATACAAAGCAGACCCCACACGACAGTGCTTCACCTCGTACGCAACACCGGCGTAACAGTGCACATATAAGACACATTATACGCAAAATATTACGCCTTCAGGGCAAGGCTATGTCGCAGTAAAATGAAATTAAAAAAAAAAAAACATTCGACCCGCTAAAGAGACACAATAAATAATCGGGCTGGCGGAATTACCCACACGTCCTCTTTACATGACAACCAATCGGCCTCGATTTCTAGTGATTTATTCTGAAGTCGAAGAAGTCCATGCTCTGACAGGAAACGGGTACACTGAGCGCTGCTTTCTTGCTTTTTGTGCAAATGTGCTGGGCGATATTTTTCTCAGGGGCTGCAGATTGAAGTGATCCCTGACGTCTGCTGTTGCCTTCGCCTGTACATAATTTATCATACAACCTGAACACTTCACACCTGCTAACGATTTAACTTGCACAGACTTCGCATCTGTTCGACTCGATCATAGTCTAGACATTGAAACAAATGGAGTGATCCATACCTATAAGAACGCCACATTCTAGAGTAGCTGACTACTGAAGAAGATGAGATCGTTCAGCTAAGCATCAACTCGACAGTGCCCTCGTAAGACCGCAGTAGCGCACTGATCTATGCTAAACACCCTGATAAACAATCGGACTACCAACCTGATTTCCAAAATTTTCACTGGGCTCCCCGGGTGGTCGATGCCCCAGTTAGAAACGCCTGGCCAAGTATATGGTACTGGTATAGCTTCAAGTTGTGCGAGCGACGTGAACTTCGTGGTTCTCCCTCTTTGAAGTGTGCCGTCTCGCCGTCGTCGTGCGATATTTAATGCGGTTATTGCTACTCTGCTGTTAGATGTGCATGTTTTTCTTCTGTTTTTATGTCAGCTGTCATGATCCAAAAGTTCGAATGCCGTGTGTGTCTGCATTCATGTATATGTTATCGTGTGTCTATACTTCCATTGGCGGCATCCGGTCCCTCTGTGTTATTAACATTTATCCAGTGCAGAGTCTGTGCTGAAGGAAACGCACGAGCACTTTCGCTTCTACGTCCTGTTTCCAATGAGCCTGAATATGAAACGCTGCAGCTGTAATGCGTTTGTCGAGTATGCTAATAACTGAAGCCGTCGTTCTACTGCTCCTGTATCTTTGACACGTAATGAATAAAGCAAAACTAAAAGAGCCACCGTTACTCTGCAATATTAACACAGCGGCGTATTTTGTTCCAAGAGATTGCTGAGCAACTGCAAGATTGATTGCAAATTCAGTTTCTAGAACACAGTGAGCAGGGCGCATATTAACTGTTGATGTTGACCCCGCTTAGTTAGACCCCTTTTCAAGGGCCTACGTTTCTTATTAAAACAAGATGGGAATCGCTTTATTGGATTCCGTATTCTCGGTTTGTCAAGAAAATGTCAGGTAACGTTGCATTTGAAAGACGGCCATTCCCATATCTGAGATACGGATCATTTCTAAAGGGGATTTGACGTAAGATGTCGAGAAATATAGCGATACCGTTCTCCAGGGTGACGGAAACCTGTACAACGCTTCTGAAATATATAGTTTTTCTTCCACGGTTATATTTTAACACATACTTCCGCATCGGGTGCCCTGTGAAAAAAAACAATGCTTGAGACCAGTTAAGCCTGCGCAGCCTATCCGAAGGAAACGTTATTAATTGCAACAGACGAGAAACTAACGTGAGTACCATTCAACAAAGTCACAAAACTTTAATGCTTTCCAAGCGCAACACTTCTAAGGTTCTAAACACGCTGGCTTTATGGTTGGCCTTGATGCATTGATTTTCATGGTTCATCGCAGGTGTTCATCAGTCATCCTCGACATCACTTATTCACCTTCAGCAAGAACAGGTACAGGTGTTCGCGCAAGTAGGTACTTCCGAACATGGCTATGAGACTAGCAGCCTGTCGACGTCGCGCGGCGAAGCATGCATTGTCGGGAAAGTTGGACTATTAAGAAATTACCTCTTGGGCAAAAAAGATTTCAAGAAAAAACCGGCGGTCGGCCTTGCCCGCTAAGTTGTTTCTGATGCGGACAGCTGTTCATTGCGGGTTGCATGCTCATGAACATACTTATTAGGAATATAAAAAAATCTACGTGCATTCACTTCGTGAACAGGGCCTTACAGGAAAGTTGTCTACGCGCTATGATCCCACTTGCGGCATTCCTTGCGGTGGCCCTTGCTGCCATGAGTACTGGCGACAACCCTTCATTGCCGTGTTGCATTGCGTTACGTCAGGGCTGGACAGCAATGCTTCACACCTCAGTCTCGTATTACCCACCTCTTGTTCTGCGGTGTGCGTCCATATTTAAACTTTTTCAGCGCGCACAAAAGACAATGACAAGAAAGTGACACACGAGCGCTAACTCTCAACTGTTTATTTTTGAAAGGAACGATACATATAAATACCCAAAAAAACAAGCATAGAGAATGTGCGGCGCAAGTCATGAGACACCGTCAGAAGGGCTAAACAGAATAAATAAAAACTAACGCCTTAGCTGTTAGAGCCACCGAAGGATGACTGATGCATTTCTTTGCACACCTATTGATATAAAAGGCTTCCGTATCTTCACGTATTAGTTTGTCTTTATCTGAAAACAAGATATCTGTATCATTAAAAACGGGTTCACAATGGCATGATTTACAACGATCGGACAAGTGTGAAAATGTTTCTTTCCCCAGTGAGTTCAATTCTGTTTAGCCCTTCTCACAGAGTGTCACATGACTTGTGCCGCACATGCTCTATGCTGTTTTTGGGGTGTTTACATGTATCGTTCCTTTCAAAAATAAACATTTGAGAGTAAGAGTTAGCGCTCGTGTGTCTCTTTCTTGTGCTTGTCATTTGTGCGCGCTAAAAAATTTAAATATGGATACATACCAACTTGCCCAGTTATCTGTCTTGCGGTGTTAGCCCTGCATTCCCATGTGATGCGGTAGAGCGTCGGCGTGCTCCCACGCCACGAGGATATGTCTCTGCATGCTGTGGGGTAGTACGTGTGTAATCTATGGGTGTTTGTATATGTGTCCGTTTGGAGCCAACGTAACAGGGGCGTATCCAGGGGGGGGGTTCAACTCCCCCCCCGCCGGAAATTTTTTAGTTTTGCTCGCGTATATATACACGCACACATACAAACGCACGCGCGAACATACATAAAATATGGCTGACCCCCCCCCCCCCCCCCCCCCCGAAAGAACTTTCTGGCTACGCCTCTGACTCACCCGGACATCGGACTCGCTCGTGCGCCAACACAGATGTGATTTTCGATATACTGAGGTTAAACTTGTCCCGCTGTTTTAACTTGAATGCGATTATTCGCTGTCGCAGGCTAATGAATAATGTCACATCTGTCACTGTACGTGGCACGCAGTGCAGCCTCAGTTCATATGGCATCCGTACATTTCACCCGGTCTCAATGAAAAAATACATGGGGAGTTTCTATCGCTGACTGAGCCCCGCAAAGACTAGCTGGCAGTGGCACACGCGTGACTCATCATATTACCACCGGTCGACATGTATCCGCCCGTCCATAGAGGCTCCTTGAAGTGGTCAGAAGTGCACCGTCATGAGTTCTAGCACTCGCCTAAGCTGGGGCTCATTAGTTGTTCTTGAAACTGGACTTCCCCTCTCCATACAGCACGGAATGGATCAGGACAAGGTTGAGTGGCGGCCCTGTGCCAACTTCCGAGCCTTGAATGCCATAACAACTTCGGATCAGCACCCCATTCTCTAAAGAGACTGATTTAGCGGTCGTCTCGTAGCAATGAAATCCCACAAGATCGAATTGATGACCACCTACCACCGAATTCATTTGGATACTGTGACATTCCGGAGACAGTAATCATCGCTACACCTTTGGAAGCGAACGCCAGCACCTTTCAATCAGTGTGAGCAGCCTGTCTGCGTGTGTACTGCTTCTAGCACTCGGTTATGTTCGCTAACTGTTCGCCAGTGTTCGTCATTGTTGCCAATGCATGTGAATGACAGCTACTTCTTTGCAGCTTTTCTTAAAGAAATTCGCTTCAAAATTTTTTCGCACTATGGCTCCTCCGCAGTTTGTGCACCAGTATTTATTTTTCTTTGTGGTCGTGAATATATTGTAACGCAGCTGCATTTCTAGCACTGACGTCTGAACCGAGTAGTACCTTTGTAATTAAGCGTAGACTTAATGTAATGCCGCCGCGAATGTATTAAATCTGCTAGATCACAAGATGGCTTGGTGATGCGCATATGGTAGGGAGACGTTACAAAGTACACAGGACACAGTGTTAACAAGACGAGCGCAATCCGTCGTCCTGCGCTAGTCCTGTTAGCACTGTGTCCTGCGTACTTTGTAACGTCTCCCTGCCGTAAGCGCATCACCAAGCCAACATGAACCAACTAGCCCCTTTCGTCGCATTAGATCACAAGAAATATCGAGAAACAAACATGTCCAGCCTTTTTGGACTTCAGAGCTTTAGTTCGCGCAAGCGCTGGGATGTCGTGTATTAACATTGAAGATTAAAAAAATTGCCAGAACACACACTGACGCACTGGTATAAATTAAGCGATAGAAAACAAAACAACACTCACAATGAGAATATTGTTTTACGTCTGTACGCTGCGGTATTCTGGGGACGATCACCTACTCGACTGCCAATGGATGAAACATTTTTTTTTAGTATATTGAGTCAAGTCGGCTCATCGGATACCGGACGAGGCGCCTGGCCATAATAACTGTTCTCGCTACGCATCCGGCCATTACTTCTTTCTCTAGTAATTATTTTTCTTTGCTTACCCACCACCCTGGACACGGGATTTTACGTACGTCTGTGTTCCGCTTATGAGTTTGCTAACAGCCGGCATGATAGACTGTTCAAGTTGCGGTACTAACAATATGTCTATATTTTTGTTGGATATGTCTGTAATGTTCACCGGCAAAATTACTAACGTCCTTGCATCTATCTACCGTACACATAAATTAGAGGAGGCTACAGTTACGCGTAGAAAAATCGGGAGTTCTATCTGTGATGTAACAGGGTGTGACGAAGGTGCACACCGTTCAAGCGAAGCTTCTATGAATCAGAGCAGGCCCGTAGCCGGGCGGGGGGGGGGGGGGGGAGGCAGGGGGCCCGGGCCCCTCCCGAAATTTTGATGACACATGATGTTTTATCGAAAATTAATCATGGAAATTGAGTTTTTCTCAAATAGTCAAGGCTTTCAGCAAGTGGGCTCCCCCGAAAAAAATTCCTGGCTACGGGCCTGAGTCAGAGTACTCGGTGGCGGCGACAGCGGCAAATTACGCAAATCACCCGGCGCAGGCTAGTGTACATAAATGCGGGTGTACACATATAGGCCATCGAAAGTGCGCCGCTCACATGCGTGTTTTTTTGCGTCGTTTTCCAATAACTGATGCTCTCTCGATCGCGGGCTTGTCTGCGATAAGCTGTTCTTGATAAGAAAATGTGATATTTAACGAAGGTCACTTGTCATTTCAAGTTGCCACCTTTCACTGTTACATTTCTTTGTTTCACGCATGACCGTCGTTGTTGCATGTAGCTACACAAGTGTTGCGCTGCTAAGCACGGGAGTGAAGGACCAATTACTGGCATGGATGAAGGAAAAAAGAGGGGGCATTTCGCTATGCCATAGAAAAGAAAGAAAGAAATGAGAGAGATGAACACAGAATTCTAGGCCACACACCTGCGCGCCAAGCTCTGCTTGCCCCCATTTTACCGATAGGAGAATGGCTCCTCATTTTTTATTCGTCCTAGTGCTCTTGAGAACTTCCACGCCGCGGTGGTCTAGTGCTTATGGTGCTCAACTACTGACCCGAAGGTCGCGGGATCGAATCCCGGCCGCGGCGGCTGCATTTTTGATGGAGGCGGAAATGTTTGAGGCCCGTGTACTTAGATTTAGGTGCGCGTTAAGGAACCCCAGGTAGTCGAAACTTCCGGAGCCCTCCACTACGGCGTCTCTCATAATCATATCTTCGTTTTGGGCCGTTAAACCTCAGATATTATGAAATGCGAAGCATTTCTTAGCGAACTTCTGCGACTTTGAGCTTATCTATCTATCTATCTATCTATCTATCTATCTATCTATCTATCTATCTATCTATCTATCTATCTATCTATCTATCTATCTATCTATCTATCTATCTATCTATCTATCTATCTATCTATCTATCTATCTATCTATCTATCTATCTAGCCGCCTACGACTTTGTGCTCTCCTGGTCGCTTGGTTAATCGAATGTACACCAAAATTGGTATGGCGTAACATGACTGTATGACGAACATAAAGGACAAGTCATAACATGAAAATCATGACACGCATGTAGTGTACAGCATGATTTACATGCCATGCTCATGGTGCGCTGGTGCCCGTTTCGCTAGCTTGATATACACCAAAATTGGGATCTTGCGACGTGACTGTGTGACTAACATAAATGACACGAGTTAACGTGAAAATCATGACACGCATGTCATGTACAGCATGACTTACGTGCCACGCTCATGGGGCGCTGGCGGCCGTTTCACTAGCTTGATATACACCAAAATCGGTAACTTGCGACGTGACTGTGTGACGAGCATAAATAACACTTGAGGAAAAACTGCAATGACGCAAAGAAGACGGGGACGAAGCGAAGACACGAACAGACAGACACGGGCGCCAACTTCCAACTTTTTTTTATCAGAAACCGCGCCGATTTATATACGCTGCCGAACAAGGTAATCCCATAACAGATATTGAGACATCGCAGAACTAACAATTCATCATGTGCCATAAATACAGAGACAAGGCATGCGCCGGAACTGCACTAACGCGATCGAACTATGAAAACATGCCAGCACCTATGAACACGTGCCAACCCTAGTGAGAGGCAAAGGTGGAAACACCGACGCGCCACCGACGGTGATTTTGGGTCCGGCGCACATGTATACTGTGGACACAACAAGCCGCATCATGCCCGCCTGGGTGAGTGTTATTCTTTCTTCACATATATGTTCGTGCTGTTAGCGTTCACGTGTTGCATGCTTGCGCTGATATATATGAATGACGGTACTGAACTGCCAGAATATTCTTTTGACGGCTTTTGAATTAACTATACGAGTATGCGTACGAGTAACTATTCGAGTATATGACTACTTATCTTTGTTGTAATCGTCATCCGTCTGTATAGTCGCACATGTGTTGTGCTGGTCGCATTTATTGTGAACTGTCATACAGTTCAGACAATTTCGTCGCTCTTGACATGTGTCACTGAGATAACCACTTCGTGTTGCTTGACAAGCTCTGTAATTTTAGCTTTCGCGTGGCTTCCTTCGGCCAGCAACTGATCTCTGCATTTATGGTCAATCACACAATGCGTCAATCAAAGAAAGCATATTTTTGCTAGCGGTTGAATGATGTTAGGATCTGCTTTCATAGTAGGTCGTTATACGTCGCATTTACATTTCTTTTTTTAGCGTTGCGAAGTGGAAAAATTTTCTCACAATCAAAAAGTAATATAACTGCACTTACGAGTACCGAAGACGCCAGTACCGTTTTATTGGATAATTCGCTAATACATACGAATAGCGGCATGTCTTGTTTTTTGGAGGCAAAGTCAGCAATTTGACTTTCTGAATAGCGACAGCCTTTAAAACGCGTATTGCTGCCTAATTTCTAACAATATTTAAAGCCAGTCTCTTTCATGCTCGTGAATGCATATGCGTATTTACTGTGCCCCTTCACTGATTTCTGTAGTTTCTGGTCGCATTTGCCCATTGGTCCGATGCAGTGCCAAGTCAAGTGTGGGAAAGTACATCAGTGCATCATGCACCAGCTGTCGTGCCTGTGCAAACTACAGATCTTGATGAAGGTAAAGTAATGCGTCATATGTAATTTAGATGTTAGCTAGTTCATGGCATTTATGTTCTCTCATGCATCATTTCATGCGACGTAACAGCGATATATAACCGTGGTTGTATAAAAGTACTTTTGTTTTCGCTGGCAGCTTATTATGTTGGATTCCTTATTGCTAATTTTATTACAGAGAAGTGAAGTGCATACAACAGTCGTAATAAGGGATATAATTGTCGTTCATCCTTGTGATAGTATACACAGAATTTGAATACGTCTGTAGGTGACAAAAGCTTCTGACACAAGCGCCAGGCGCAGTTTTATCGAGCAACTGGCCAGGAGATCACACCTTGCAGGTTTTCCAGCAGCAGCAGCAGCAGCAGCAGCAGCAGCAGCAGCAGCAGCAGCAGCAGCAGCAGCAACACCGGCCGTGGCGTTGTTTACAATGCCGTAACTGAGCATACGATCTTTCTTTTTGTGTTTTTAATTCATTTTCTTTTGTTTTTTTTTGCTTTTCACTCCCATCTAAATATCGCCGCCGCAGCCGAGCATTGACCCGCAACAGCGAATTAATTTGTAACCATGCATTGGCTGCTAGCATTCAAATATTCGCCGTGACTGGCATTCAGCTGGTATTGAAGAAAACTCGTTTGTAATATTGTGCTATTCCAATATTGTGCAATATTGTGCAACCAAATCTCAAGCCAAGTTTGCCTGCCACTTTATTTACTTAACGAATGAATCGTGAGTCTATTGTAAAACTGCTTATCTTGTACGTGATTCTCAACAAACTGCGACTGTCCTGTGGTTTTTACTTGCAGCCGACATTCGAAACAGAGCTTCACTTTTAAGAAAACTGGATGTTTCATAGAGAAGTTCAACAAGGTCAAAGTCATACTCGCTCAGATGTGCAATGCCCGCATGCATTTCGTGGAGATCGTTGAGTATTTCTGAGGAAATCATGCTAAGCTTTCTCCCATAAATGTAGTAAGTTTATGGTTAAAAGACTATTAGAAAGCTTCATTAGCAACTTCTGAAAACACTTTCATATTTGTAACTTCTGTGACGCTGTCTACACAAAATTCGACAAGGTGTATAACACAATGAAAACGTCCGTTTACGAGGTAGGAGTTTTTGTGTGATGGGCAAGAACACCAGATGACCTAAGAACATAACGTCGTACGTATGTGCCCTCTACGTTTCTTTTTTTTTCCGTCAGGATGACATGCCAGCAGCCCGCCCATCGCCTGACTGCAGAATGTGGAGGGAGTGCGACAACAAGGCGTTCTACTTCGATCAAGTGCAAGAGAATGTAAAACTTTCGGTTGGCACACTCCTTGAGAAAGCCATTATTTGGTTCTTGACGGTGTACTATATTAAGAACCCCCCATACCTAACTGGGTATGCTCAATACTTCGTCTTGTGCAGAGTATAATGAACCCAGTTGTTTGCCAGGTGTTTTCCAGGCGGGAAGCTGCTGAAGACACATTGAAAAGATCAAATGGTATTCGTTAAGCACCAGAATATCTATGTCCGAAAAAACATCGGATTGCACGTTTATCGTTTCCTTCAGCGCTGAGCATTGCTTTTAGCGCTGTTTGTATTTTTTTACAATAAATACTTATTTTTACACGTGAGCAGTACCTGTTTCTCGCATGCTTATACACGCTAGACACAGCAGGTACTGTTGAACTATGAAGCTGGTATGGTCCGTCAAGTTATTCTGAACCGAAATAATTCCGCTGAACGGTACATTTATGGGGAACGCGGTGCGTCCATGCTTTAACCGCCGCTGCTAAAAAAAAGAAGGAAAGAAAACGATGCAAATTTTCATGCGCATGTCTAAACACACTGCATGATTATAGTTTCCAAGCTGACTGTTAATGGTTAATCTTGGTACCCATCAAGGAGGAACGGAGCGCAAAAACGCTCCTATGTGATGTAATCGGTTCACGTTAAAAAATACCAAGTGGTTAAAATTAGGCAGTGTTAGCATACGGTACCCAGAGCTTCGTGTGCACAATTTACTGTGTTTGTTGCCACTGCGCATCTGTCAAAGACTAGGCACTGGTATACGCACGTTAATTTCCGAATACATTATAGTGTACGTGCCTAACCAACGCAACGTCTGCGTACATAATTCTAAAACTCTGTTAGCCAACAATCAACCACTACACGGCGTGCCACTTGACGTCAAGGGCGTCCGCATTAGGGATACCGCAACCTGACTGCTTTCTTCGTTCTTGTGCATGCCACAAACACACAAAAATATGAATGAAGACGCTGGATAGGATCAATGGGGGATTAGTGAAGAGACCTTCGTCCCCAAGTGGACATAAGGTAGGCTGATAGTGATGAAAAACAAAATGCTTCCTTGGAGAAATGCGCGAATCGTTTGCCGTGAAATGTACATATCTAATTTACAATGTACATATCTAATATTAGTAACGACATGCTGTCGAAATCAATTGCGGGCTGTAGCATTTCTGCGAGTTTTGTATATTTCGCAAAATCGTTCACCCTTTTCTCTTAAATCCACGATAGGTAATGCCTAAGTCTGGAAAACAATATTTTCATAATTACATTACCGTATATATGCCAGCGCGAAGTTCGCACGGCTGTGAGTGTACCTCGTAATAGGGCTGACGCGCTGGAGTTTTGAGTACTGTGGCGGAGCCTGGTGGCGTGCGCCGAAGTTGCTTGGGTAGTCAAAAATGGACGCCGACCGGCGAGTTACGCAGTTCTCAGTTGCTTTAAGCGTTTTACTTAATTTTGCGCCTAGTTTTTAGGCTCAAAAAGTGCTTAAAACGTACGCAGGAACTTGTCCGCTATGCCTGCAGAGTCTGACATGTTTCACAAGCGATCCCTGCTTAAACAAACCATGCCGAAAGCAGGTGGTCCGGGCGACGGCTCTGAGCAGCGCGCGGTCCCGAAGCGCGGTCGCCGCCGTTATTGTTGCGTGGTTAATTGCCTCGAACATGGGGGTAAGTATCCTAATGTGCGGTTTTACTGGTTCCCCTGAAAGCCGTACGAAGTGGAGCGACGGAACCGCTGGATACGTGCCGTCCGACGCGTGAAGTGAGTACGCGAGCAAAACGTGGTTTGCAACGTAACGTGCTGATTACTTTTCGTACGCGCGTGCACGCGTTTATATATGTATATATTCCCTGTGTGCAGTCCAGACGGCACGCCGTGGCTGCCGACGGCGATCACGAGGATATGCAGCCGGCATTTCGTGGGAAACGAGAAAAACGATGCCATGAGTCACCCTGCGTATGTGCCTACGATTTTTCCGGCAGCTTACAGCCGGCTGCTTCCAGCGGCCGGCTGTAAACATTGCGCGCCGTCGCTTCTTGACCGCCACCGCACGCTTACAGAATTTGACGACTTCCCTAGGAGAAAATGTTGAACATTACGACCGTGCATGGGGGAAAAGTGTGTTTGCGACTGAATGAGGCAGAAAACGGCACACGGCGCGAATGCGCTCATTCGGGCCGCCGACGGCTACCCTTCGTCACTGGACCTTTCTTGATTCCGTTTCGTCGTGTAATGCAAATCATTTCGGCTTTCTTAACAGCAATCTTTTCGTTTATGCACTGTCGTTAATCGCGCGAACATGCCTCGTAAAACTTAACCCGAGTTCAACGTTGTATGAGATTCGCTGCACTTGCGAGTTGCAGCGCGCCGAAATGGTTCCTTCAATCTCCTGCACGTCGTAAACATACTTGACGTTGACGAGCATCTTGCGTTTACGCAGATTGCTTGGCCTGAAGAACTCAGCCACGCCAGAATTTGGCCGAGATTCAAAGCGCAGCACAACCGACAGCGGCGGCTCCATTGCGCATCTTAGCTTAGTGCTGCATGCGGCCGCCTGTCTGACTACTCGATACCAAAGAACTTATCGTAGGGGGCGCTTTTTAGCACCGTTTTCGCAGCGCCGCCTGGGCAGCCAGTCAGGCCTATAACATCGCTGCATTGGCTTACAAGTTGAGAAATCGTTAAACACCCTCATGTTCGACAAATGGCGACTCTACGTTAACTTTATTGCGGTAATATGTCATAATTTAGTAGTTTAAGTTCCTAGTGACGACTGCCACTGTGAGGCGCAAGCGCTTTGTATTTGCGCAATAAAATATCTGCGCATAGCTCTGCAACACTGGCACCTATTACTCAATGGTTTCAAATTCATTTTCCATTAGTGCACCCCTGTACTACCTTCTGGATTTCTGCTGTACGCAACGCCTCTCAGTAATCCGCACATAAAAATTGAAGTGCATCTATACGTAAAAAACTCCTGAAGGCTATCCCATGCACCAGGCTCGTAGCCAGAAATTTGTTTCGGAAGGGGGGAGGGCTGAAAACCTTGACTATTTAAGAAAAGCACCTATATTTATAATTTATTTTTGGTAAAAACACCTATATCACCAAAATTTCGGGGAGGGGGGGGGGTCCCTGGCTACGGGCCTGCCATGCACTCTAGCACAACAAACTAACATTTCCCAGTCGCGTGCGTATGCAAATACAGCTGTGCTGATGTAGCTCGTAACTGTTTGCGTGTTCAGCCGTATTCATCACGGCGAGATTTGTCAAAATTTTATCAAAAGGTGAAACTTGTACACAGCTAGGCACTGCATGCCCAAGAAAGTGCCTTTCGCACCAATATTATATTAGTACCTTGCATGGACTCGCGCTTCCAGAAAATGTTTCAGTAAACTTATGTCAAAATACAGCATCATCCAGTGTGACGGCTTTGAGAGGAGTATGAGGTGATTTAAACAGCGCAGCGGTACCGCTATATGAGCGTGAATCCAGACGTTCTCAAAAATATGGCCACTGATGCAGTCGTAACAGAACGCCACAAATATTTCTGCGATAAGTGCTGCCGGATATAAGATCAAGTTCAAGTTAGCATCAAATTCCTGTCTGCACACTGCGTACCTGAGAACGGTGAACGGCGAGCCGCGTCTCCAGCGTGCACAGCCCAATTCACGAGTCACGTATGTCGCGCGAGTGGCGTCCAACATAAACGGCATTTCCGACCCGGACTTGGGTTTCGAAAATAAAAGTTTTTTCTCTTTCTCTCTCTCTCTCTGGGGCGCAGTCCGCCGGGCGACTGCGTAGCTGCATGCTATCAGCGCCAGCTCCTCGTTTCCCTGGTCGACGCGAACGTCGGCCACACTTGTTATTGAAGCTAAAATAATGTCTACTGGAATAGTGTCATTCATGTGAGGGAAGCGACGTGCACTATCCTACGTTTAGAGCCAAGATGAGTTCCTTTACAAGTGAAGTTCATCTGCAGTGCGTGCACAGCGTACCGCACCTGCTCGGGCATGTTCGCGTATTGTATATATGGCTGATAATACCACGCATGTTCATCTCAGTGTGTTTTTATTACGGGGAGAGGGTCGAGCCAACGACGGTAACCGGTAAGACATCCTGTCATATGAGCGTGAGCGGTTTGTTCTGAAGCATGGTCGACTACGGCTTCGAAATAAACTGAATAGGCTTAGTAACGATATCGGCTACCGGCCCGGTAACCGCCGGCGGTGAAGCGGCCAGCGACGTTACTGGGAACACGGCGATTCTCCGTCGGTAATCGGCTACGTCGCTGTGCAGTTGCCGCGGATGGATTCCGAGCATATACGTTCCACGGCGAGCGAATCTTGACGTTGAAAACTCGTTCAATCCACGAAAGGCATCAGGCTGACTGCTAACATGAATAGAACTCGGGTATTATGCACGCCAAGATTCTTTAAATGTCACTGAGGCGCCAGTGCCAAATATATGCGGAACAGTTTTATCTTTTATACCGAGCACGCACATTCGCTTCAAGCATGTTCCCAGCAATACCTTGATTGACCCCGTATATATTTTCACGAATGTCATTTAAAAAAATGTGTCCTTAGGTATCAGCGAACGCTACAAGCATAATAATGACCTCCACTGCACTAATAATCCAGAGCGTGTAGCGACGCATTGGTGCATATAAACCCCCGTTCTTTTACCATCGTGGCCGTGGAGTGATGTGGTGTAGTGGTTAGTGTATGCGCTTGCTGATCGAGTGATCGCGAGTTCGAATGCGGTTGTGTTTACTGTGAATTTTTCTGTGGTTTATTTCTGAATGGTAATACGTGTATGTGGATTATGTATGTCATAAAATATGTGTCCAAGCCTCCAAATCACCGAATGGAGGTTAAAAGGTGACCTGAAACCAATTTCTTTTTTTCGCCGCTTCGTACACCGCCTATAGCTAGGACGCGCCGCAGCTGGGTCGCAGCGTCGGTAGGACTCAGCGTAGCCAGGACAGCTGGTCACGTGGAACGAGAAATTCTCCATAGCCGGCCTACAGCTAGCCAGGATTCGAGACGCAAATCTCCGGCCTATAGGGAACCGAAGCTCAAGTTTGCGGCGCCGACAGCGCCGCGCCAGCCGCGCTGCGGCTTTCACGGTAGTGGTAGCGCACGTGCGCACGCGTTCTTCTCTCGGTGCGGGTAACTGGGGGGCCGTCAGCTGGGTACGTTGAACCGAGAGGCTTGCTGTGCGAAGCTGCGCATTTCCGCGATGGCAGAAGCGACCCCGCGGAAGCGCAAGCGTGGTCCGAAGTATTGCGGTTTAGTGGCGAGCCACAACAGTGCAGACAACACCAAGGCACGCGATTTACGTGTGAAACTGTATTGTTTCGTGTCGCACGAGAAATACAGGCGGCAAGCGTGGGTAGCTGACAGCGCTGTCTCGCCTTCTATTTTGGTTGTCTGAGTTCATCGCTTTCGTTCGTTTCGACTACCTGAATCGGTAAGAAACGCGGCGCATGCACGCAGCGACTACAGTAATGATTACACGCTGTCTTCTCGCATTGTGAAAGTCCAGTTACGGTTGTAGGTGAAACAACTTTGTGTTTTGATTCCCCGTGTTCGTGAGACCTACCCGTCGTTGTTGAACGTTCACACTCGCGTTATACCGTTAGCGTTGCGCGGTTGGTTGAATTCAACTGAACTCGGCACATTGTCAGAAGTTCGGCGCTTGCAATTCACGCGTTGGAAAGGCTACTTTATCACGCCGGAACGGACGTCCGTACATATTCAGCAAGCTTTGACAGCGTTCTGCAGGTTTGCTTTGTTTTTGTCACTTTATTAGTGTGATATATATTTAAGCCGCTAAATACAACTGGCACTTAATACATGCTTTGCAATTGCAACCTTGAAGTAACCTTCTGTCACCTTCTGACTTCCGTGCGATTTCGTAGCCGCGTTCGCGCAGCAGGTTTTATACGCCTGTCAAGTCGATACCATAAAAAGAGACTGCAAACATGACACGAGAGCCGAAAAAACGAGGCGAGCAGTTCATCTTGCTTCACAGTGGTTAAAGCTCAGCTAGCTGCCTCGCGTCTTAATCGGCGGGTGATTCTCCAGCGGCACGGAGCACTTGACTCTAACCTTCTCAGGAAACAGGGCCATGGCCGTGTAAATTTTTTCTTTTTCGCACGCCGCAAACGTTTGTTCACGAAAGTACGCGGCTGCTACTGTTAAGCATGCCATATCAAAACAACACTCATATGATTCGTAGTTCACACCGCGGAACATCGATAGCGTGTACGGCTTCATTTCGGAGTGCATGTTAACCATTATTCATCCATTAGTGCATTAACCATTATTCAGAATGAGACTTACCTCGAGCTATACGTCCTACACGGTGTAATCGCGACTTGGGAAATGCATTTCGCTTTGAGTCGGTCGTCGTTGTCGTCGATCGTCTGCTCTTCACCGTTAAGGTGATTGACGAGCCTTTCTCCTTTTATCAAGTTCGCTTTTCGGAAGTGCCAGTCAAGCTTGAAGATCCTTTTGAAGCCACACTGCACGCGGTACATTATGAGACGCCGCAAGTGCACTGCGAGAGCTCTGCACGTGCACGGAAGCGAGCGGCAACGCGGTGGAGAGAAGGGAAAACGCTCGCTACTGACACCCCAGTTTCTCTTTTTCTGCCAGAGATGGCGCTGCCTGTCAAGAGCAGCAGCGCCGCTAAGCGTTGCTTGGGAAGCCTATAGACAATTTTCCGCAGCTGGTTCGTTCAATCAAAACTAGATGGCGCTACCGCACCGTGTCAGTCCCCCTACCGTGGCCGTCTCCATGGCCATCCCCCTGCCGTGGCCTTTGGCAGCGTTGCTCAATATGTCTCCATTCGCGTCGCGTCGTCTGCTCGGCGTTCCCATAGCGTCTACGCGCACGCGAGTAAAAGCAAGCAGACGGCAGCGCAGGCAAAGTAAGCACGGCGGCACCTGTGGATGCAGTTTTCCTCCACCTCGAATTTATCACGTCGTCGTCCTGCGCTGTGTAGCTCGTAAGTTGAAAACCTATGCATTTATTTGCTTTATATTCGCGTCCTGAAGCTTCGCTAGCAATGTACTCGTCGGTAATTTGCAGTGTTTCGAAGATTCATTCTCGTATTCTCGTAGACAAGGCTTAGCAGGCATGGCTAAATAAACACAGCTGATCGTAATAATAAAGACAGAGCATACCCGACGCTTTTTCTCCAGTGTGAGCTGACACAAAGGGATGGCCGATTTTGCCATTTATTTATTGCTGTGAGGAAAGTGGGCAAATAGGAAGCGCGAGTTCGGATCGAAACGGGCTGTCTCGTCTGCATGCGTGCTGCCACGTTGGTTTGTAACCCCAGCTACTGGCGGTTGCTAATACAACAATTAAATGCATATACCATAAATACGAAGTAGATTAAACATATCGCTTATCGTTGTGGCGTGGTACGTACCAAACAAACACATAAGTCTCAACGTTTTCAACTTTGCGGCGATTACATGTAGAACTATGTTTTGCTGCGCAAGCATGTGACTTGCTTACACCCTGCTGCAACCAGCTTGTGTGGTATGGCCACGGCCGTTTCGCTGGCCGAGGCCCAATGCGGGCTGGAGCAAATGGCTGGGGGAACGCCAGTTACAGTCACGTGATCAAACATGGCAGCGCCCATGCGCTGCTGCGGAAAATCGTCTATATTGAGTCCCGCCTATCAGATGAGCCGCTGAGAAACCTACTACGCCGAGGGACGGCTACGGGCGCCGCCGCCTACAGATTGTGCCAGCTAAACAAACAGTCTATAGGCGTTAGATTTTTCGTCTCGTTTCCATGCTATAGACTGCCACTTTAAACAAGATATGATTGAGAGTGTAGGGTAAACACGGCTCAGCGTGACCGCGCTCCGCGAAGCACCAGTGCGTCTGGCGCGGCCGCGCATCGAAGTGACGCTGAGCAGGCGCACCGGGGTGCTTGGCGCCGTCTGCTACCGTTCTAGAGTGTGCAGTGCTCTTGCTTTGCTGTGGAATACATCATGAACGGCGCGTTCCCGTGCGCCTGTGCCGCTTGGGTTCGATGTGCCGCTTCGAAGGATGCGCTGGCACTCCGCGGAGCACTGCCAGCTGAGCCATGTTCACCATAACGGGTTACGAGCCGTACAGGATTATAGCTTGATGCCGAGATATCGAGAAGTGTGGTTGGTGGTCGTCAAGTGAACGGTTTTCTGACAGCTGTGATCGGTATGTAACCGGCCAAGAAAGGTGCGGGTTGATGCGTTCAATAGTGCAGAAAAATAAGACCAGAAGAAAAGCTCAAGCAAAGCTCTCCTCAACTACCAGTTCGCCCACTCAAAACTTGTGAACAACGGCATAGCATAGTCCTGTATAGCGCACTACGCGGGCTCGGGCCTACCCGAAAACCCGGCCCGGCCCGGCCCCCGGGCCGGGCCGGGTTTTCACGTCGGTAGTTTTCACGTCGGGCACGGGCCGGGCTCGGGCCTGAGGCTCCGGGCTTAGGGCTGGGCCCGGGTTTGAGGGGGCGGGCTCGGCTCGGGTCCGGTTTGGACTTTGCTACGTTCTTAAAGGGACACTAAAGTGAAGCACTGAATCGGTTTGGACTGATAAAGTGTACTCTGAGAACTCGAATGTCATTCATTTTACCATTATGAGTTTATTATTTAGGAGGAAATCAAGGTCAAAGTTCCATTTTTAAATTTCGCCCTGACATCTCCGCGCGTGACGTCACGGATTTGAAACTGCATTTGTCGTATTTCGGGGACTATTGCTACACGAAATCTTCTAAAACTTGGTATGTTAAGTCCATGGCCCCCTCACAGGTCAGTGTACTTCATTTTTACCGAATAGCAACTACGTAGGCCGTAGTAGAGACCGTCAAAATCTATGACTTCACGGCGTCTGCTGCGCAAATTCCAAGGTGGCGTCGTCACCCGCATCTTCTTTTAGTGCTGTTCATCCCTTACCAAGAAGAGCCTTGACGCGGCGAGCGTCGTGATTTTGGAAATTATAAAAGAGTAACTTTACTGATAATGGAAACATCGTTTTTATCTTCAGTGTCACTTTAGGTTAGTTCCACATACTTTGTGCATAGATATACGTTTCACGTTCTATCTAAAAAAACGTTATTCTTTATGTGCGGCAATTTATTTGGAGAAGCTTTATGAAGGACAGGTAATAAACTTTTTTTGCTTCTTGCATATGGGGCTACTTGATTTATCTGAAACAGGCGAGTAGTGAATAGACCAGGCGCTTATATGGGTAATATATCGCTATTCCGTGCTTTATTTGCATTCGTTATTATTTTATATCTGAAATGTTATTCCGTAATCGCAGAAATAAATGTAATATAATTGAGAAGAGCTTTATTGGCGGTGCCTTCCTGTGGTGACGCTTTGAACAAACACAGCGAGTCGGGGCAGAGCACCGTCCAGAAAGATGCCAGCGACCAGCAGCGCGAGGCGAGCGTTCGCGATACTGCTGACCGGCGACGCGTGTTCTTCTTCAGATAATAAATTTATACCTCTAAATTATCATCGCAAGAGCGATCACAGAGCTCTAATGTGGGGAAACGTACTTGAAAGCTTTGAGCCTTAAATAAAGGGACTTAAAGAAAAGGACTGCACGAAGTCTCGCTACATGGAATTCTTTTAAATACACCTTCTCTTTCCATGGTTCCGTCACGGCTTCCAGTAGTTATGTGACGCGAGGTGGACGTTCGCAGCCTGCTTTTTGTGCCCACGTTGTTAACTTCTGAACTTTCGTCTTGTTCCGCTATATCAGGGGTCTCAAACTCAGACCAGCTAACGGGCCGCATTCCCGAAAATTTACTCCCGCAGGGAAAAGGACAGTGACGAAGATAAGAGGTGGAAGGGGGGAGCCATGAGCGGGCCGCGGCCCGCACATGATTTTGAGACCCCTGCGCTATATAACTAGTGCGACAGCTGCATGACGCTGCCGCAACAGCGTTGTAATGTGCAGGAATAGCATAAGTCCATTAAACAAGGCTTGGGGCACGGTATATTCGCTTGACGAAATATGTGGCTTGAAAAAAGACAATTACGAATTTCGTGCCGGGTGATACAAAAAACTTATCGACTGCATATACTAGCAGTGGTGTGGCATATGAAAATAATGCTATGACAACTTGTTTTTTACTTCCCTTTTGGCTGCTTATACCTATTTCTAAAAGTACACGTGGTGCACGCGGTTCATTAAAATGTTTATATATAGGTTCGCGTGTTTACAACAACGTAATAAATTTGCTTTCTTCCTCTATTTCTCTTCCTGAGGAGAGGTGCTACTATGCTGAACACAGGTGCAACTTATCCAGAAGGGCGCACGATCACTTTTGTCGTTAGGGCGTGCTTTAAACTTCAGCAGAGAGTGCAGTCAAAACAAAGTGAAGAGGGCGTTCTGTTCTGTCTCTTCTGTTTTTATTGCGCTTCATATTGAAACTGAACTTATGCTGCAAATCACCTTCCTTGCTAAAATATTATCTGCTACAAAACTTCCTTGATGATCCCCATTGTATCTGCAGAAAAAGTAGGTTCAGTGTACCACTGCTGAACAAACATTCATTGTACACAGCATGTTCGCTCAACTGTTTCCACCGTGAGCCCCTTTTTAAAAGAAATTCCCGTAGGTTAAAGCATTATTGTTAACGAAACAGGCGCCAAAAAAGCGTAGATATTTGCCACTTAAAAAACCTTGCTATGGAATTCCTGTTCGGTCAACACCACCTAGTTTAGTGTCTCGGGCCCTTGTCGGGCCCGATCTGCGGTCAGACCGGGCCGGGCCGGGTAGGCAAATTTTTTTCTCGGGTTGGGGCCGGGCCCGGGCCTCGCTTTGAGTCACCGGGCCGGGTTCGGGCGGGTAAGCTCCGGGCCGGTCCCGGGCCTGGAATCACGGCTCGTGCAGTGCTCTAGTCCTGTATCCTTTCTGCCTTTACAAATTCTTGCTCGCATGTGGTAGAACACCCCCCCCCCCCCCCCACCCAAGAAAGAAACATACGAATCAAAGCCGTGAACGTGTAAGAGTCAGGCTATCTCTGCTCAGTGATTGCAGCTGCCGGTTGTTTGGTTAGTCAAATTTTGTTAATATTCCTGAAAAGCGCGCCCAGCGCGCACTGGGCTCTTCCCTCGTTAGTATTGGCAACTTAAGCCTGACCCGCCGCATCGCGCGCTCGCTCGGTGGCCTAAAGCTGATCCCCGCTGATGTCGGAGCACCACTCGGCTTGGCTGGCTTCATCGCTGACCAGTAACGAGGAGCATCGCCACAGCATGCGTTCTAAATTAGTTACTTCCCCCACAATGGGTGCGCGAGCTGCTAGTGTGAGTAGGCGGATAAATTTTGTGAAATAAAGCCACAATTTTGGTACGAACCCGTCTCTAGGAGTACAAGTGTCGTTGCCTGGGCTCGTTGTAATGCAGTAGCTGGTGAAAATCGCTTAAAAGCGGGCAAGAAAACTGTTTGCCGTAGTTCCTCGTACATATGGCGTGACCGATCGTTTAAAAGAAGTGGCATCAAATTATGAGGCCACTGTGCATTACTCGGCCAAGAACAAGCTGAACGGTGTTCGCCCACTTGTTCAGTCGCAAAGGAAAAGGAAGGTGCGCAAATTTGCTGCGGAATCAAGCACGGCATTCAGTTTGTGCCATGCGTACAAAGGGATGTGTATGAAGTCCCGATCAATTGTGGCAAAAAGTACATAGGCCACACCGAGAGGTGTCTCAATACCAGACGTCGGGATAATTTTAGCTCGTTAAATGATACTCCCCGCTCCAATTTGGCACTGCAATGCAGGTGCAATCCCCTGTTATAAGTAAAACCGTTTTTTTTTAGACAGAATAATCAATTAATTGGGGAACTGACACAGGCTTTTCATAACCGGAAGCAGGGGACCAGATGCATGAGCCAACATTCGGGGCACCTTTTGAACAATGACATGCCATTGCTTAACACGTGATACCAGGGTTATAGAATGGAAAACTGAGCTAGTTGGTGAGGATTCATACTTATGACCTGTGCAGCGCTCACACAAAAAAAGACGAGGACTGAAACTTGTGCATTCGACATGCGCGTGTCGTGTACACTTGTGTCGTCCTTCGTCCTTTTTGTGCGCGCTGCAAAGTTCTTTGTATGAACAGTGTCATGCTGATGATTGTGAACCCTACTTTTTGATGTTTTTACTTTTGTTAACCGACTACTTGTGCGCCTGCGCTTTTGATTGTTTACTAAAAGATGATTATGTAGCATGACTTGTAACCATTTAACTAATATCTGACATAACTGGGATTCCAACAGTATAGATTAAATGCGTACGTGTTTCTGAAAACGCGTCGCTTTAAGTGTGTTGATGCGCTATTCAATGAGCTAACATTCAACGTTACCAACCTGCGTGATGCGCTGCTAAAGAGGCATTCGGAAGTGAGCACATAAAGAAAACATGGTTGATTAAAAGTGAACCGTGTCCATAACACGGAAGTGAACGGTGTCTGCACATGAACATAATTGATTGCTTATTGTACATTGATGTATGAGAGCTTGCACAATGTCTATTGGTGTTTTTCAGGTATAGCACCACCGTGTGATGTGGATGCACTAACGTTGACGCCTAGTGGCTCACCTCCATCCCGAAGACAAACGCCAAACATCATACTACAACCCTTCTGAAAAACGACAGGAAGTAGATGATGGAGGCTTGCGATGAAAAAATCCGTAAACAGGGGGTGGGTGCTTGAGCCGACATATCAACAAGTGGAATTGCCTTCTCCAAGGCTGCAACTGATTTCCTTAGCTGTCGTGCGTATATGCTTCCTGCCCTCTCCACCACAAAGGGGGAGGGGAGAGCAACTGCCAGAGTGACGGTGGGGGGGGGGGGGATGCCGCCGTGACCAATTGGGTGAGTTATAAGGAAGGGGGAAAAAACGGAACAAAAAGCGGGAGTGGGGAGGGTGTACGTTTCGCTGAACGATTGTCAGTGGAAGCACGTAGCATTTCAAGAAAAGTACGTTCAAAGGGCCCATGTTGCACAACCCAACGAGCCGCCAGCATTGAAAATGTACCCAAGTCAATTCCACACACGCGAATATTTCTTAAAATATAGGGTACTGCCAGCCACAACACTGTATGATTACCGTTTGTGTAGGGCGTATAAACAAGAGTTAAAAACTAGATCGGATTTTCTTAAGGACCTTTCCAGGTTACAAGAAAACACCACTGTATATGCAACACGTAAAAAGGAATACTGGAAAGTACCAACAGTGCGAACAACATATGGAAAACAAACACTCGGAAATAACTTACCAAGATTATTAAACAGATTAATTTGAGAAGGGCTACAATTAGAGAACATGTCTTTTAAAGCTATACGCAGTTTTTTTGAACTCAAGACAGATACTCTTGAAAAACATTCTTCTGATGGCTCTCATTTGTAAATTTTTCACATGTGTATGTGTTATCTTTCTTTTTTGGTGTTCTGCAATAACCAAGGTTACGTGTGAATAATGTTATTATCTTGGGTTTTTTTTTCTTTGTCTCTGCAAAGGACTGCAATTTTGTAAAGTTAGACATAATTGTACCTTTTTCTATATGTGTCTTGTTATATTGCTGATTTATGCTGATATATTGTTATATCGCTGCTGTTTAGACTGCTGCTTTATTTTTATATGTGTCTTGTGTTATATCTTGCTATATCATGTTGATATATTGCTAATATATTGCTGCTGTTAGCGCCAATGAGGGGGCCGGCGGCTTCGTCAAGCTGTCTAAATGACAGCTTTTACCGCCCGCCCCTTCGTATCAATCACTGTATTGATGCGAAAATAAAAGTCATTGTCATTGTCATTTATAACCAAATACTCAAATGCGCTACCAAACATAAATACAGTAAAACCTCGGTGATACGATCACGGCTCGTACGAATCTCGGGGTGATAGGAATTATTCTGTGGTCACGACCAAGGCCCATTAGCCTGCAGTGTATTGGAGTACGGTTGTTGCGAACCGATTTGCACCCCGCGACGTTTGATACGAACGTACACAAGCGCACAGGTACAAACAGGTGCGGCCCGCGCTGTCGCGGAAGACGCGGCGGTCACGCGCGTGCGCGGGCATGCGCGCTGCGCGACCATCGACGGTGCGTCGTTGCCTCCGAGATAGTGCGCGCGAATCATGGATGCCTTTATGCGGCTTCGCCTTTAGAATACAGATGACGTTGACGTCGGCTTTTTTTTTTTTCAACGCAACGCGTTGACGCGTGCTCATGTGCTCGATGCAGCAGCGTTATTGTACTGTGTTAACACGTGCCTGCCACGTCGATCGGACGCTCTATGAAACAAGACTGAAACAAGACTGAAAATCAGACGCTCTATGAAACAAGACTGAAACTTGGGCTGAGGTTCGGTCATGAAGTCCCACGAAACGTGGACGAAGACACCAAGAGACAAAGCAGACGGTGTGCTGCTGCTCTTTTAAGTACCGCCATCTAATGTGCTGACGACGACGCCAACTTCTGGTCCCGGAGCGTCCGGGGGGAAGTTGTTGAACCACTCCTTCCGTTTTTTTCTTCCATCTTGTTTCTGCGCACGCATGTGCACACGCGAGAAAGCAAATATTTCATTCTCCGTTTCGCAAGTGTTTTCGTTTTGAGGTTTGTCGTAAGCTGCCTGCTGCCGAGCGAGTTTTCGCTCGGTGTTTCTGTGCGGACATCACGGTGAAAGGTTGAAACATTCCTCTTGCCCTCACCACGAGAAAACCACGAGAGCAGACAGCGGGAGGCCAAGGTTCTCCCTGCGCAAATATAAGAAGAAGCGAGCGAGCTCGCGGACGACTTTTAAATGCGCCCGCCGCGCTCCTAGCGCCATCTCGCTGGTAATGAAGAAACACTTATAAGCGCCGGCCGTCTCTGAGTCCGTTCAGCGGTAAAGGGTGTGTATATAACGCTCGCCGTTAGCTACGTGGAGGACATGCGTTCCGTGGCGTAGTGGTTAGCGCCACTCGCTGCGGAGTAAGAGGTCCCTGGTTCGATTCCGTGCTTCGGAAGCATTTTTTCTGAATTATTTTTCTTTGGGGCTTTTATATATATATATATATATATATATATATATATACTTATACATATACGGTGCATGACGGCGACGGCAAAATCCAGCCGAGACTGTGCATATAATTGCTATCGCAATAAAAGGATAACAGCCTGTCGTGAATAACGCATTCAAAAACCTTAGATAATCTCGTAAGTACTGATACTGGTCTATAATTTGGCATGTTGTTTATGCCACCGCCTTTATAAATTGGGGTTACCTTTGCAACCTTTAACTGTGCTGGAAACACGCCTGTTGTCAGTACAAGGTTTACTATGTAAGCAAGCACCTCAGATATTAGTGGACATATCAGGTTTAGTTCAGCTGCGGTGATGTCATCTATACCTGGCGCTACATTGATTTTGAGTTTATTTATTAGTTTAGATATCTCAGCACTGTCAGTGGGAAGCATAAATATGGAATTCTGCATCGCTGCCGTTTCTTCGAAACAAGAGTCGTGTTCGCTTTCAGAGCAACTACTGTACGCGCCGGATTTGTCGAAATGACGATTGGCTAGAGCCTCACCGCGCAACACCGCCTTTTTTTCCTGTGATAGCATATCTTGCTTTTTTTCCTCCAGTTAGGGCATCAACCATTTCCCAGACCTTTCTTTGGTTATCCTACATGTTCTCAAACTTTTTCTGGTAATATTCTCGTTTAGCTTTCTTTAAGTCTGATGTAAGTGCGTTGCGGTACTTTTTGAACTCTGTGAATGCTTCGGGATCTCGTAAGCTCAAAAAGTTTTTAAAAAGGTCATTTTTCATTTGAATACGATTATAAAGTGTGCCGTTTATCCAAGGTTTCCGGCATTTTTTTCTCTTTCGGAACCATGCTTGTTCTCTAGGAAATGCTTTGTCATAACAGTGACATAATAAATTCAGAAACCCATTGTTGGCCTCGTCAGCGTCTTTTATCTTGTATATTTTATTCCAATCTAGCGATTTAACCAGCTGAAAAAAGTAATTTGTTTTTCTATCGTTATTTATGCTGCGTCGGACGAAGGTTTCCTTCTCTTGCTTTTGGTGTTTCGATGGTATGGGTATAAGACAAAACACTCGCAAATGATCGCTAACATCACTTGACACGATAGTGCATATGGTCTCCGATGGGTTCGAATTAGTGACACATGTGCCGAGTAATGTTGCACTGTCTATAGTCAATCTAGTAGGAGAACATATATGATTTGCCCAACCAAATGTAGAAAGCAATGTCTCAAAATGTGCAGCGGATCGTATCTTTTGCAGCAAGATTAATATTTATGTCCCGCATAAAGTATAAGATGTGCTTTGAAGTAGTGGGAAAGATAGTAATGAGTCTATAAATTCTAAAAAAAACGTGTTTTATGAACTTGAGGCGGCATATAAACGACAATTGCTACAAGTTTATCCACTTTTACAGCCAGACATTCAAAATCTGCTGTGATTACAGACAGTTCTAACTGTTCATAAGCGTACTTTTCTTTTAAATAAATTGCGACACCACCTCCTTTTCTATGCACTCGGAGGTCATGTATACCTACATTTGCATCTGCGCAGGGGCGCAGCAGCTGCATAGGTTCACGTGTTGCCTTGCAGACGCGTAGTGGGCCATTCGCTAATTCACAAAAGGAAGAATTATGGTGCAGTGGGAACTGAGCAACTGTACTTGCAGTAGGCGTTCTAGGATTCTTTGAAACGGCCAATGTTACGTGGACAAACGTTGTTTTTTTTTTTTTGCGGCACGGTTGGGGCATGCGCCGAGAACCGATACCGGGCTAGCAATTCAGAAGCCGAGGCACATGGTGCCCGATTACGCTATCGCGTTCTATACTCTTGAAGGCCAAGCTCAAGCGTCCTTCAAGTTTTCTTTATATTTCTCGCTCTTTCTACCTCCTTTCTCTTTCTGTCAGTATATTTCTATCTCTTTCTTTCATCCTCTTTGTGTCTGTCTTTCTGTTTTTCTTACCTTTCTTTTTCTGTATTTGTCTCTCTCTTTCTTTGTACGCTATGCTTTACTCTCTCTCCCTCCTTTCCCTCATCCTCACATCTCTCCTCCTCACATTTACTTCTCTTTCCCACCCCCATGGTATACTAGTCCGTACAAGGCAATGTTATGATGTGCTAGCGTGCCGCAGGTTCTGTGTTTTTCTTATTGATGTGCATAGTTTGTGGAAGACGCGTATGCAAGACCCTAACGCAGAGCCGACCATCTCTTCATGCGCACATTTCCTCCGAATGGCTATTCACTTAAAGGATGTTTGCGATGAACTTGACATTAGACCGGACTGGTACCCCATCTTGGTGAAGTGCTTAGCCTAACCATCTTTCCTGTGCAACACACTATGAACAACACTCCCTTGAACATGGGACTGTAAGTTAGCCTTAGAGTTTATTTCTTACCAGTGCTTGTAAGCATGTCATCGCTATGTAACTGCAACATTTGTAACTCTGTGTGATACGGTGTGTCATTGTTTTTTCAAATACGTATTCTGTTAAGTGCCGACATAAAAAAAGAAAGGTGCCTGGATAGCCGAGTTGTTACGATGCTCCCCTTCGAATCTTGTGTACTCGGGTTCAAATCCCGCATCATGAATAAATATTTTCGCCAGGAATATCTTTCTTTTTGCTTCTTTCTATCTCGCTCTCACTCATCAGAGTTATTCCATCCCAAGCAAATCTGCGCACGTGTTCTGGGAAGGAAGCAGAAGATGAAGAAGAGGGCGAAGGTAGCGCTTGCCGTTTCAGGTTGATGATAGTTTCTACTTGAAAAATGCCACCTTTCCCTTTCCCTGATTTTCTTTTTTAACTCAATGTTCCAATTGACTGTAACCGCCGGCTTCTTGGCCAATCCCCCGGTGTGGGTGTGAGCCAAATGCAAGGAACAAGCAAGCAAGCAAGCAAGTTTCCTCTTCGCGGATTAAGACGGAAGGTTGGCATAAACAGCTCCGCTCCTAAAAACCAGCAGACTTGAGCGATTCCTTTCGTTCTCATCTCACATATTTCGACAACACTGTGTCAAAGTGAACGCCACACCGTAACAGAGCAATTGTTGGTTTCTTGTGAAAAGAACGTCTTCTCTTTAAATACAGGAAAAAATGATTCACACAACGCGTCTACGCTTCCCGCAGCGTAATGTGAGCTCTGTGGTCTGTGTTGTGACTTGGTATAAGTGTGGTGAAAATCTTATGTACATGTCGTTTAATCAAGACATATTGCACCGAGATATCCACGCGCCCGGTGGGTCAAACGCGTGGGACTTGAAATGAACTCCCAGGGTTAAGGCTGCTCGCATCTTCTGCGACAATGTGTTTTCTTACTTAACTTTTGTAAATAAATGCTTAAGTCACCGCTAGGCCAATACGAAAGCGATGAACTTCAATGAACCTGTTTTGCGTTACAATTTTGTGGTTTTCGCGGAGAAAATGGTTCATATACACTGTATCAGACGGACCACGTTAAAGATAGCTTTCTTGTAAGCATGCTGTACAAAGACCCCGCACAACGTGGTCGCCAAGAATCGTGCGATAATAAACGCTTCTGTAATTTTGTGTGTTGCGTTGTTTGTATGACGAACTTGTTAGAATTGACACCTAGCACAGTTTAAACATTGTTCTTCCGAAATTGTGTCTCCATTGATCCATGCTTCATTATCAACCTTTGCGAGGCTTGTCAGCGTCATCTATGCATGCAATGTGTGTAGGGGTCAATTTTTCATAATACAGACAATCCTCAAATTTGGAAAGTATGTCATGGTTATTGTTAGGGATATTGCAGGCATATTACGTTTGCTTGATCTCTTGGATAGTTGTCAAGGCCTTCACATGTGTTTCAATTAGAATTACATGCCATGAAGCCACTGGGGTTTGAAGAAATTAGATGTCATACACCCGACATGAAATGTCATACGTTTCTTAGAATAACAGAGAGCTGAGCTAGTTGGTAAGTATTCATTCGTCTTAGGCGATTGCATAAGGAAACATATGACTCTGGAAAGACAGGGCGTGCAAACAAGGACACAAGAAAGAAGTCAGGACACCACAAGTCCGCGGTTAGTCGGCGTTTGTGGTGTCCCGACTTCTTTATTGTGTCCTTGTTTGCACGCCATGTCTTTTCAGAGTCATACGTTTTTATGCAATCGCCTAAAATGACTCGAAGGCGACAGCCGCAATCCTTTTTTCCATCTCAGTCGACTGTTCTGATCTGTGTCTTCGCTGCTTTGGCTTCATAAGCGTTCTAATGAAATTATACACCCTGCAAGTGTGCCAATAATGTCTTTCTCTTGAATGCAGGTAATGACATAGCCAGACAAAAGATCGCGTAGAACTAGTTCACTTACTGAACTTTACTTTCCGCTAGTGCAGTGATTCTGCTGTTACAGCTGTAATGGACTGCGTATCCGGGAACAATCCGTTATTTCTGGCTGTAGCTGTCGAATCACGACATGAAATGGGTTCGGTATACTTTCCTTCAGATTGGACTTTTTCTCTCTTGTCGGTTTCAGCGGCCGCGAGAGCCTCTTCTCTTATGTCGTCCCAGAGTTCCATGACAGAAGTTCTCTTTTCCACCTTCTGTATCGCAGCTTCCACCCGACGCAACTGTCCGGAAGAAAAGTGGCCTTTCCAGCTGCCGATCGTGCCTTTCCTCACGCAGGTGTACCTTTGTGGGTCACCTTGGTAACCGACCTTGAATGTCACCTGTCCGTGGCGCGGCTCGCCTGCAAACAAAGCAACCGATGGTCTGCTGAAGTCGAGAACGAGGGCGCGCCTCATATTGTCGGAAGTGAAACTTTCAAGAAGCTTCTGAAGGATGGAGTCATCGGCTTCTATATTTGCGGCGTATTCCCCTCCGAGAAACCTAGCAAGCCTCATAACCACCGCCGGAGTGTCTCTGAGGAGTTCCTCGTAAGTGAGAAAGAGGACGTTAGGCTCGTGCCTTAGGGTGTAACCGGAAGCCACGTGGTCGAAGTAACTTCAGTGACCAGCCCCATCACCCTCCAGAAAATCGTCGAAGAAGTCGTCGAACGTACCATCCTGAAAGCGATACGTGCTAAAGTCTGTCACCATGTGAAATAGGGAAACGCAAACGTCCCACGGGTTCCGAGCCAAGTAGACGTATTTCGCCTGCTCGTTCATGGTGCTTCTTCTTGGCGGCAAGTGGGTCGAGAAGAGGCGCAGAGGAAGAGCTGGTCGCCAGTCTGCAAAGTCCATACCTCCCAGCATTCGCATGTTATCGGCAAATTCTTCGTACGTGCGGGCACCTTCGCCTTTGTTGAGAATGCACTGCACGATGTACAGTAATAAGTGCGTGCCACTCTTGGGGTAGGTGTGCGGGTCCAGGTCCCCGCTTCCGGCCCGGAAAGTCATGCTTGACCGGAACATTTCCGCGTCGTAATTAGGATCTCGGGGTACGCCATCAATGACTTTAGTGTAGGGCTTTCTAGGTGCCATTGTCGCTGCCTTGGGTCTCGCTTTCCTGTGAAAGTGAAAGAAAATATAGAATGGAATCTGAAACCGGACAGCGTACAATATTTACAATGATGGTGGGAAGAAGTTTGTGGGAACTAATGGGTGCCAGGTCACTCACGAACAATTAACAATCATCGCGGTGGTCTGCACTCCCTCAGAAATTGAAAGGGGCCCTGCAACACTTTTCAAGCATGGTCAGAAAATGCTGCCGATCGGCAGTCTAGTCTCCTGAGAACATGTGAGCGAAATAATATAGGCCGGCACCTGGCTTGGACTTTCCCATTAACGGTCAAAGTCAGCAAGAAATAGCTCGCTGTTCCCTCGACAAATGATGCCATAAACCACAATGTCTGTGCCATAAAGGAAATGTTAACGGCGATCGGTTAACTTGAGCATCGTGAGCAGCATAGTACCGCAGTCGCCGCGGCATGGCGCGACAAGCCCGCGCTCGCGATCACACCGAACGTAACGCGCACGTTGAAAGAAACAAAATGTGCTCAAGGTCATGAGGCGCGCCGAGAAATGGACGTAGGTTTTTTCCTCCTTGTCAGAAGCCCCCTGCGTAGCCTTCAGCGTACTTGCTGGTGTGAAAGGAGAGAGAAAGCGCTTAAAGTGTGCGACAAATTCCTGCAACTCCACTCGTACTTGATGGAGTCTAAAAAATTACTATACCTTAAAGGGATAGTGACACTAAAATTTTCATTTGTCGTTTCCTTGCGTCATATGAAAGGCCGAGCCCTTATGAGCCTAGAAAAGGTAATGCTGAGCGTGAATGCACCATCAAAAACTAATTGCAGTATCTTTTTAAAAGCTTCTCGTGACGTGCACTCGCAAAATATCGTGACGTTTTCACGGCCGCACAGCGCCGTGGTCCGTGGCACGTTTGGTGACACACAAGCGGCCATTTTGGAAGTTTTGGCACCTGCGTCACCACAAGTAGCCAAATTGCTGCGTCAAGTAACCAGAATTTCTACTACTTTGAAGGGCTCGTTTTTTAGTGAGACACAATATTAACGAGAACTAACAGACAACAATGTCAAACAAAGTATAGGTGATGTTATTCGTTGTAATTAGAATAAAGTGTAAAGAAAGTAAAGTGGACTAAATGATAACTTGCTGCTGGCAGGCACCGAACCTGCGACCTTCGAATAACGCGTCCGATGCTCTGCCACTGAGCTACGACGGCGGTCGTCCTCCCGTCCACTTTATGGGGTATATATGTGCATTTATATATTGTGTATAACTGAGCAACGAGCCCTTAAAAGTAATCATCTTTCCTTCATTCATAGCGAGGGTCTCGCTCTGGCAGACTTGATGCCTTCAGGTTGTATGCGAGGGATTATTGGTCAGCTGCCAGCTCGTCAAGAGATCACGTGCTACATGACGCCAACAGGCAGAAAAAGAGTGTTCCACACTCGCCGCCATGGCTGCAACCAGCGCTGACAACACTCCGAGGTTTAAATACACATATATACCCCATAAAATTGACGTGAGGATGACCGCCGCCGTAGCTCAGTGGTAGAGCATCGGACGCGTTGTTCGAAGGTCGCAGGTTCGGTCCCTGCCGGTGGCAAGTTATCTTTTCGTCCACTTTACTTTCTTCAAACTCTATCCTGATTGCAATGAGTAATACCCCCTATACATTCTTTGGCATTATTGTCTGTCAGTTCTCATCATAATTACTACTGTAGCCTGACGTCAAGCTAGTGTCGATGTCGGTAGGTGCGCCATGGGAAAATTCACTTTAATATAAAAAAATATCTTAACTGCATTTGCTTAGCCTGACACTTGCTCACAGCCGTCTCTGTATACAGGAGATTTCTATGGGAGAGTAAACTCGCCTTCGAAGAATGGTGTCTTTACCCCTTTAGGGTGACTCTCCCCACATCTCGGCGAACGGGTTTTCCGCAGCCTGACTGAGATGCCTCCTTCCTTACTCAGCATATTCGTTTCTAGGGCGGCTTACGTATGCAAGTCCTTGCGTTCCTGTACTCCGCTAGGGTGCGGCTGGGAGCATAAACGAATAGAGTGCCTCGATGCGCGCGCCCCCGCTTAGAGTGGTGTCAGCTTTTGAAAGGGCAGATGCCGCCTCCTCGGCCTTGGCGGCAGCGTGGCCGCCATTTTGAATCCCCCGCCCGGTCACTTGTGCATGGCGCGCGTGCTGTTTTTCGGTCGGTGCTCGTTTCCCTCCAGTTTTATGCGCTCGCTACCGTCACCATGGCCGGGTGTTGCGTGCCGCAGTGCACCAATCATTCCAGAAACGCTGGGAGCTGTATCGTTTTAGAAGATACGAGGTTTCTTTGGACAGTAAAAATCAAACGCGACAAGCGGCATCCGAAGAACACATTATGCACTTGCAGCGTACGTTTCCGGCCGGTATTTCGAATGCACATGCAAGAATAATTCTGCCGGTGTTAACCTTGCGTAAGAAATGGACACACTGATATCAGCTACATGCTCAAAATGCTTTGGTTCACGTGTGCATGAATCCTGCATTTTACTTCGCAAACATTATTTACTGCACTTGGTTGGTCCTGTATCTGCCTTTGATTTTTGCTTTCGCTATTTTTGTGATTTGAAATGTATCATGGAATATATTATGCGTGTTTGTCTGCAGATCAGATCCTTCTTTTTTCTTAATAATAATTATTTGTGAGAATTTACGTCCCAAGAACCCCGACATGATTATGAGAGGCACCGTATATGGTGGAAGGCTCCCGAAATTTTGACCATCTGTTGTTCTTTAACGTATGCATAAATCTAAGTACGCGGGCCTCTGTCATTTCACCTCCATCGAAATGGGGCCGCTGCGGCAGGGATTCCATCCCGCAACCTTCGGGTCACCAGTCAAGCACCATAACTAAAAGCACGGTGGGTTCTTGTTTTTTATATTCCTTTCCGTGTTTCAAATACGCCTTCTGTGCTGGTCTGATGCCCATGTATGTATGTGTGCAGTTAAATGTTTTTTATCCTTCCCTGTTTCTGTGTTTCAAGGTTACATTTTCGTCATGTCTTAAATAATTACGCAGTTCCTGTTTTTTTAATCATTTACGATCACTGTGAATCGACTAGTGGCAGTTGTGTTTTATTATGTAATCTGCGTTTTATTTGTGCAATTGCTTCTGTCAGCGCAGCGTTAATGCGCACAAATAAATGGCCTGTACACTAGATAATAACGCGCGCGCGCGCGCGCGCGCACACACACACACACACACACACACACACACACACACACACACGCGCGCGCGCGCGCGCACGCACGCACACTGAATATCTTATTTCTTTGAGCAAGCATAATTTATTTATTAATAATGAAAGCCCTGAAGGCTCATACAGGAATGCGCATACAAACAGTTCTCGCGAAGCGTCTATGCAAAGAAGACGCATGAAAACAAGAAGACGGGGAAGCATTGTTTACAGTAGACACGTAATGTCAGTAAAAAATACAAGAAACAAAGTCAAGTTGTACAATGAGTACGTCATGGAAAACCAGTTAATGAAATGAAAACTCACAGGCTCCCTTATGCGTTCGCTTAAGACGGCTCGAAAGCGAAAGCCATCTTCTTCTTCTCCGTTTTTTGCGCACAAAGCGCGGTTTAACATTGCCTTCAAGATCGGAAGCACCTCACCTGGTTTTGCACTGCCTTCGTGATCTGCCCACTTTTGACCAAGCTACGATGTCATGCGATAACGGCATCATATGACGTCACGCCAAGTTTGTGAAGCTATGATGACGTCATATGGTGGCGTCATCACGTGACGATGATTTTTTTGCATCCCTCGTCCCCAACGTCGCGGTACGCTGACGCCGTAGACGCGGGACGCCGACGGTCAAATTTCGCGTTTTAAAAAAGACGTCCGCCACGGTGGTATAGTGGTGACGGAGCTCGGCTGCTGACCCGAAAGTCACGGGTTCGATCCCGGCCGCGGCGGTCGCATTTAGGTGGAGGCGAAATGCTAGAGGCCCGTGTACCGTGCGATGTCAGTGCAGGTACCAGATGGTCAAAATTCATGGAGCCCTCCACTACGGCGTGCCTCATAATCATATCATGGTTATGGCAAGTAAAAAAAACCCTCGATATTATTAAAAGAGAAAAATAAACGACGCCGTGCATCTGCCGCACAACGTGTAAAACAGTATTGGAAACACTCAATGATATGTGCATGCAATTGGGCATGCGAGAAAACCTACAGAAAAAGAAACTGCAGATACAAAAAGAAGGAAAAAGGCACTGATACTGCGCGCATGCAAAGTTTTACGGCATACTACTTAACGTATTCATCGTTTTGATAAGGACTCAAGATGCAACTCGAGTGCCGATACAGTAGCGGCTACAGATTGTGAGCAAGAAATGTCAGCAATAATAATGTTAAAGAAGCTTTCGTTTCATTTTAGCAGGATATTCGCACCATACTGCCCCTCGGCCCTTTATTCTGTGTACAATATGTACGATGCCATTTATAATAAACGAGTAAATTGTTCGCAAACTTATCAAAATGAGCCGCCGTAATCGCGCTTAGGTACCTTCGCAACACTAAATTGTGTATGTTCAGATACATGTCTGCTGCTGCTGACATGTATACAAAGACTTTAAACGAATGTTTGTGTATTTGGAATGCAGAGCTTACGAGAAAATTAAGTAAGGCTTTAGACTTTATCGTATCCGGCGTAAGGAAGAGGATTGGTTGTCAACATAACAGTCTACGTCCACCTCTAGCGCATAACACATGCACAGGCCGTCAGCTTACATGAATTACATGCTTCCTTAATAAACATTTAGGCGACAACACCAATAAAAGCTGCCCAAGCTTCAAAAAAGAAAAGAAAAAGAGAAAGCTCACTAGCGTGCACTTATTTCCGGACGTATCCGCGCACCGCAAGCGCTTTGTGTAGCGCGTTCCGCATGCTGCCGAGCTGCGGCGGGATTCGCAATGGCGGCCGTCGTAGCAGACGACGCGTCTGTCCTCACCCTCAGCGGAGCGCGCGGGCATCAAGGCACCCTATAAACGAACGCAAGACTGTGCGTGCGCAAGCGGCCTTGGGAACCCGGCACTAAAGCCCTCTATTATTACGTACTTGTCTACTCTACGGCTTCGAGCTTTCAAGACATATATTTCTCTTCCCTGACACACCAATATCCTAGTGACTTCGCCCTAAAGTTTATCGGTTTCAAAAACGCTAGCCATGTCTGGCACCGCTAGTACTTCTGCTCCCATCGGGAAACCACGCTTTTGCCTCGCTTAATGTCCGCAAGCTTCCTTGCCCACCATTTCGCCCGGGAATCCCCGAGTTTGGTTCACACAAGCAAAGGCCGGTTTATAATTCCAACGCATCCTTTTGCAGACGCATTGTACCTACCTGCACGTTGTCGACAACGTTAACGCGTGACATCACGAACGCTGCAGAGGACGTGCTTGAGGGATATCTTCTGTCACAGCATGCGACGTCCTCAAATGCACGGCTCGGCAGCGCTTCGAGCAATCGCGACTGAAGAAACTTGAGCAGCTGCTGCTCTGAGGGGAACTCGGGGGAACAACTGCCATCGTAGCCGCTGCAGCGGACGGCTGAAGTAAGCGCGAGACAGACGGTACAATTTTCTATGCGATGCGACGGCCGACGTGGCGTTGCGGCAGCCGGAGTGGTGACCTTTCATAGCATCGGACAGCCACCATTCTCGCTGCCGTGCCGCCGCGTCGGACGTCGTATCGGAAGGAAAATTGTACCGCCTGTCTCGGCCTCTAATCTGGCAACACTAATAAAATGACAGCTTCCTCTTTCGAGTGAAATGTTCCCGGAACGGCTGCCGTAGTCGGCAAATGCAACCTAAGAAACAATGCCAGGTCCCGCAAGCGCCATCGCCCACAGAGAATTCGCATGAGTGCTCCCCTCCAATTGCGCTTCACGTGCTCCAATAGCGCTTCACGTTGCTATCGCTAGCGTTGGCAGGCAACATCGGCCCCCTATACAAGCAACATATTCTTCGTAGACGACCGCGTCTCCAGCACTCGCCGGCTTATCCCCGCAATGCCCGGAGATTGCAAATGGGCAAGTTGACGACCGGTATATTCTCGCCGGAAGCAACACCCATGCACTTTAGCCACTGACCTGGATATCGGACTCGTGCGCCGACACAGATGTTTGTTCGTGATCGCCGACGTGATTTTCTCCATACTGAGCAAAAACTTGTCCCGCTGTTTCAACTTGGATGCGATTGTTCTCTATAGCAGCCTAATGAATAATGTCACATCTGTCGCTGTACGTGACATGCAGTGTAGCCTCAGTTCATCTGGCGTCCGTGCGTTTTACCCGGTCTCAATGTAAAACAAAATACACGCCGAGTTTCTGCCGCAGACTGAGCCCCACAAAGACTAGCTGCCAGTGGCACACAGCGTGACGCATCATGTTACCACCGGTACACATGTCTCTACAAGACCACGGAGGCTCCTGTGGAGTGGTCGGAAGTGCACCGCCACGAGTTTTAACACTCGCCTATGCTCGGGATTATTCGTTGTTCCTGTTGAAACTGGCATTCACCTCTCCACATAGTACGTATTGAATCAGGACAAGGGAGAGTGGCGGCCCTGTGCCAACTTCCGAGCCTTGAATGCCATGACAACTACGGTTCACCAACCCATTCTCTTAATACACGCGATTTCGCGATCATCTCATATCAATGAAATCCCACAAGATCGAACTGATGACCACTACTACCAAATTCCTTTGCATATTGTGATATTCCGTAGACAGTAATCATTTCTACACCTTTGGAACCGAAAGCCAGCACCCTTCAATGAGTGTGAGAAGCCAGTGTGGGTGTGTAATGCTGCTAGCACTCGGTTGTGTTGGCTAACTGTTTGCCATTGTTCCTTATTGTTGCCAATGCCTGACAATGACAGCTAATTCTTCGCAGTTCTTCTTAAATTCGCTTCAATTTTTTTTCGCTCTATGGCTCCTCCGCCGTTTGTTCACCAGTATTTATTTTTCTTTGTGGTCCTCAGTATATTGTAGGGCAGCTGGAATTCTAGCACTGACATCTGAACCGACTATTACCTTCGGAATTAAGCGTAGACTAAAAGTAATGCCATCGCTAATGTAATAAATCTGCAAGATCTCAAGAAATACTGAGAAACTAACATATCCAGCCAATTTCGACTTCAGAGCTGTAGTTCGCGCAAACGCTAACATGTCGTGTATTAACTTTGAAGATTAAAAAATTGCCAGCACACACACTGACGCATTGGTAAAAATTAAGCGATAGAAAACAAAACAACACTCACACTGAGAATATTGTTTCACGTCTGTAGCTGCGGTATTCTGGAGACGATCACCTACTCGACTGCCAATGGATGAAACATTTTTTTTAGTATATTGAGCCAAGTCGGCTCATCGCATACCGGACGAGGCGTCTGGCCATAACTGTTCTCTCTATGCATCCGGTCATTACTTCTTTCTGTAGTTATTATTTTTCTTTGCTTACGCACCACCCTGGACACGGGATTTTACGTACGTCTGTGTTCCGTTTTATGAGTTTCCTAACAGCCGGCATGATAGACTGTTCAAGTTGGGGTACTAACAATATGTATATATTGTTGTTGGATATGTCTGTAATGTTCGCCTGCAAAATTACTAACGTGCTTGCATCTTGGGCTATCACCGTATACATAAATTACGCGTTGAAATATCGGGAGTTCTATCTGTGATGTAACAGGGTGTGACGAAGGTGCACACCTTTCAAGCGAAGCTTCTATAAATCAGAGCAGGCCCGTAGCCGGGCGGGGGGGGGGGGGGGGGGGGCAGGGGCCCGTGTCCCCCCGAAATTTTCATGACACATGATGTTTTAACGAAAATACATTATGGAAATATGTGTTTTTCTCAAATAGTCAAGGCTTTCAGCAAGTGGGCCACCCCGAAAGAAATTCCTGTCTACGGGTCCGAGTCAGAGTACTCAGTGGTGGCGGCAGCGGCATAATACGCGAAAAACCCGGCACTGGTTAGCGCACATAAATGCGGGTGTACACATATAGGCCATCGAAAGTGCGCCGCTCACATGCGTGTTTGCTTCGTTTTCCAACAACTGATGCTCTCTCGATCGCGGGCTTGTCTGCGATAAGCTGTTGTTGACAAAAAAATGTCATATTTAACGGAGGTCACTTGGCATTTCAAGTTGCCACATTTCACTGTTACATTTCATTGTTTCACGCATGACCGTCGTTGTTGCATGTAGCTACAGAAGTGTTGCGCTGCTAAGCACGTGGGGGAAGGTCCAATTACTGGCATGGATGAAGGAAAAAAGAGGGGGCATTTCGCTATGCCATAGAAAAGAAAGAAAGAAATGAAAGGGATGAACACAAAAATTCTAAGTCGCACACCTGCGCGCCAACCTTTGCTTGCCCCTATTTTACCACCAGGGGAATGGCTCCTCATTTTTTTTATTCTTCTTCCTAGTACTCCTGAACACTTCCCCGCCACGGTGGTTTAGTGGTGATGGCGCTCAACTACTGACCCGAAGGTCGCGGGATCGAATCCCGGCCGCGGCGGCTGCATTTTTGATGGATGCGGAAATGTTTGAGGCCCGTGTCCTTAGATTTAGGTGCACGTTAAGGAACGCCAGGTAGTGGAAACTTCCGTAGCCCTCCACTACGGCGTCTCTCATAATCATATCTTGCTTTTGGGTCGTTAAACCTTAGGTATTATTATGATTGCTCCTGAAAACTTGCTAGCGCAGCTGCAACTCGAATACTAAAATCAAAACGCAACTGATAAGTCCAAAATTAAGTGGCGACAGATAGTTATGCAACCGCGAACGCATTAAATCTACCAGATACAAGAAATATACAGAAACCAACATATACAGCTTTTCTTTAACACCAGCATCTCGCGTATTGATCTTGAAGTTCTTAACATTTCCTGCATATGCATGCACTGATACATCAAAAAAAAATTAAACGATACAAAACAAAAGAACACGCTCCCTGAAGCTATCGTTTCACGCCTGTACGCAGCGTTATTTTGTAGATCACCACCTACTAGATCAACAAGCAACTAATAAAAATTTTCTATGAAGATTTTGCGCCATGGCCGCTCGTCGCAAACCGGGCGAGACGTCTAACAGTAATACTTGTTCTTGCTGTGCATCCGGTGACTTTTTGTTTCTGTAGTTGTTACTTTCCTTTGCTTACGCACCGCCGTGACCAGGGGATTTCGCGTACATCTGTGTTCTGCTTCATGAGTTTCCCGACAACCGGCTTGATACATTGTCTAGCTTCTCGTGCTGACAATATATCGCTTGTTATGCAAAGGAATGCTGAAAGTTTACGTAGCCGTCTGTCCGATTTCAGACAGCTGGTGTTTAAGTATCACTTTCTAGTGATTGTTATCTGCGAGTGAAACATTGACTCTGCATTCCGTAAATCTGGGTATGTCCAAATTTGGTCTCGCAGCGGTGAATATGTAAGCAAAGTATTAGTTTGTATACGCCGCGATCTGACGTACTAAAGACACGATATCACGCTGCATACTACGAATGGTTACGTACGCTTGACTATAAGACATGGAGGGTACAAGTTCTCAGTAATTGGAGGGCACATCCATCCAAATGCGAAGATCGACTGCTCCCACCTTGGGTCCGTGCTTCAGGCTGCACATTGTGATTGGTGACTTTAACGTGCATCATCCCTTCTAGGGTAGTACTGTAATGAGTGATCGTGGCAGACTTCATGTGTAATTTTGAGCTAAGTGTGGTCAACGACGGATCTCCTACGTTCATTCGAGGAACATCTTGCCGCAGCGGCCTCGACCTGAAGTTTGTGTCCAACAGTGTGTCTTCTTGGTCCACGGATATCGAGACTTATGGTAGCGACCAGCTTCCCACATACGTTCAGTTTAGGTGGTTCCGCCGCTGAACCTCACGCTGCATTCATCAGACAGAGGGGAGTTTATTCAAGGCGTCTCTCAAAACCGGCTTTCAGCGCACAACTGTACCATCCGAAGTGGATTACATTTTTTGCCCCTTCTTTGCGTGACACAACAAGACAAGTTAACTTATACCGTTGCAGCGATCAGCGATCGATTCACAATACAAGGCCCTTCGTGCAATCCACCGCCGCGCAAATTGGCGATACAGAAGAACAATATCATCGTCACAACCACAACTCTGTCGCCAAGCTCAACGACACGTTCTTTGGCATCTCGACAAGACTGTCAGGCAGCGGGGAAGGGCACTCTGCGGATCTCTGGATCCAAGACAGCCTCGCTCTAAGATTTGGGTGTAGTACGAAGTCTGCAGGTAATTCCACAAGGTCAACCTTTCCGTGCCGTGGCTCTAGATCAAGGTCGGAGTAATTGAAGGTAGCTAATGACTACTGTAAGCTTGTCGTGGCCACCTCTAATACCATATGCCTCAAACTCTCACCACCATTGCGCCCCCGTGTTTTGATGACTGCCTCGACGTACTGTCTACGATGCAAGAATTTCACCCGCCAATTTCACTTTCCCGACGCTTATCGGCGCCAGGGCTGGACGGAATCACATACGCTGCGCTCCGCCATCTTGATACAGATGCACGACATACCTTGTCGTCTTACTACAACACCTCATGGGAGTCGGGAATTTTTCCAGTTAACTAAATGTGCAGTCGCATAATTGTGCTGCTTAAACCGGCAAAGTGCTCTAATGAGCTTTCATCCTACCGACCGGTCGTCTTAGCCAGCTGCGTCGGGAAAGTCATGGAAAGGATGCTCTTCTCTAGAGTGGTCGGAGAGGAATAATTGCTTTCCCGAATTAATGAGTGGCTTTAGGAGCGGTTGATCAGACATTCACGGCGTGGTTAACTTGATATCCAGCGTTTCTTAGAAAAGAACTTGACGCAGGGTTGTGGCGGCAGTTCTTCTGGATTATAATAGTGTATACGACAATGACTTGCACTAGAGGATTTAAATATCGCTGGTCGACTGTATGCGTGGATTGAGTTAAATTAGTGGCCGTACCGTGTATGTCGACAAGCGATGGAAATACCGATCGTTAGGATATTCACCATGGGGATGCTCAATGGTGTGTTCTTAGTCCGACCATTTTCCCCATCACGTTGACTGGACTTGCTACTGAACTTCCTGACGTGTTGAAGATTAGCGCATATGCGGACGACATAGGCATATGGGCATCCGGAGGTACCCGTCCCCAATTGCGTTCTGGTTCGTACCAGAAGACTGGTACGAACCAGAAGGTCGGTACCGCTGACTGCATAAATAGGACCCGGTAACGAGCTTCAGCGTACCTCAAAAAATAGAGCGACACATAACATGCGTGATCCACTGGATTCTTCTTGGCGTAGCTTTAACAAGACGTCATGTCCACATGATTGGCTGCAGTGACATAGGTACCAATTGTGCTGACTCTCAGTTGCCAGAAATACTTGACCATATATTTACGCCTGTGTAGCGTACGCAGGAGAAGGTCCAAAAATGGTTTCCTCGATTGCGCGAATACATAGCAGACGGGGGCGTAGGCAGAAATTTTTTTCGGGGGGGGGGGGGGGGCACCTCCTTGATCTGTAGTGGGGACGAGCAGGCAGATGTGGTCGACTGTCATTTTCTGCTCTGTATGCTATGGCAAAAAAATTTCGGGGGGGGGGGGCACGGGCCCGGTGTGCCCTAACGTGGCTACGCCCCTGATAGCAGACCATTAACCGATAAGGCTGTCTCAGGTCCTTCGCTTGACGTCAACAGCGCAAACGTGGTTATAGGAGCGGTCATAGCCTTCCTTCAAGGCACTCGACTGGATGCTCGACTTTAGAGTTGTCCCATCGGGACGGGACTATATTCTCACCTACGTAACTTGTGAATCGTGAATGGTGTTCGTCATACATTGAGCCCCTGCTGTGCCAATTTTGGTATATTACAAATTATGGAGGCGACCAGGACAGCGCCTAGACGTAGGCGGCTAGATAGATAGATAGATAGATAGATAGATAGATAGATAGATAGATAGATAGATAGATAGATAGATAGATAGATAGATAGATAGATAGATAGATAGATGCGGGTCTACTTCCGGAAAGCTCCCCGCTTGACGATTGGCTGTCCTCTTCCTCTCGGCGGGAGAGAGCTGCGCACCGCCCACTTTTGTGACGTAACACCGCAAAACGAACACGGAACGAACAGAGATTTCCGATCGCTCCCCTTAGGCAGTTTTTTAATAGCGAAAGCTCTACAACGCAATTTCTCACGAGGTCATTCACTACGTCACAGTGAACATGGGCTGGCGGAGCTCAAGTGACGTCACGCCACTTGTGCCTTGCCACTGCGGTACCACGTGACAAGGGCGCTCGGTCGCTCAGTTTCATCATGAACGGCGCGCAGGCTAAGCCACCTGTGCGCGCGCTTCAGCGCAGACGAGTGGCCGAATCCGATAATCAACTACATATAGCTAGACGGCAGAATGTGAAATATTAAGCGAACACATTGTTTCCTGCTGAAACACCAGAAAAAGCGGAGGCCAGATTAGCATGTTGACGAGGAGCTGAAGTTAAAAGCATGGCTAACTATTTCACGAACCAGAAGACCGTTTTCATTAGCATTCAAGAAACACGAAGATACACACGATCAGCTTCGCATTCAAACCTAACTTTAATGAAATGCGGTGTACATGGTCTCTGCAACACCCAGTCAAACGTAGTTTTCGTGTGTGATACCTAGGTTTACAAAAGGTAAATTTCAGCCATTTTGTTTGAGCGATTCTACTCAATGACGGCTGAATTTATTTGAGACTTGTTGGGTTGCGCACGTAGTTATAGACGATGATAGCTTGAGTGCGGGTCCGCAATTCATTTTGCCAAGAGCAGTAGGAATAATCGCACACTCGAAAGCAGTCCTAAGCGAATCGTTGTCCACGCGGCCAAGTGATGCAGCCCCGACTGTATGTAATGCGAAGCATGCGGCGGGAATGTGACTGTGGCGTATTTTTTTACATTGATGCCGTCAGGGCGCTTAGCAGCGGCTTCTTCACGTGTCACAAAGCGGCTTTCAATCAACCTGACGTCATACTCGGAGAGCGTGCGGCCGTCGCCCTGATTTATATGAAATGAAGAGAACACTGCGTCATTCTGGCGGACCACGTGGACGAGTGGATAGCAGTCGAGTGCCTTCCAAGGGTGTTCTGTGTTCAGCTCCCTGACTTGCCTTGCGTTTCAATGTCTATGTTCTCCCGTTATTATGCGTGAGACTCAATCACCAGTGGCACATAGCCGCATAACATAATTGTGGTATGCGGGTATGCGCTGTAGCGGTATTTCTGAAACATAATCAACAGCTTTTAGCAGACTAAGATACCAAGCAGGTGGGTCTAAATAGACGGAATTTTTTCTGGGCAATGCTTGCTATCTTTGGCTGTATACTGAAAACGGGGTGCAGATGTTGTCCGCATATATATTAATGTTCGCAACACAATATATTAATGTTCATATTCAACCATACGATATAGCATCACCAATACGAACATGAGACGAATGGACCCACTAAACGGGATTTCCGAGGCATCTGAATAATTGCAGCACTTGAGTTGCCTTTTGCAATTTACTCGGACATTTTTTGTCCTAATTTATAGGCTCGTCCGCTACTAGACTCTTAATCAAGTCCTGGCTAACGCATGCAATGTAGGCGGGACGCTTCAAAACTCAGGAAAACTCCCGGCTATAGTAGGCCCTCGAAAAGGAATTAGCCGTGACAAGTGAATATAAAAAAAACGTGCACACTTCACCGCCGCCTTATAGACGGCCTGCAGTATTAGTGGCGCGTCGGTGTGGGCCGCGTAAATGAGAATCCTTGCTATAGCTCAGCTTATGCTCCCGCGTGTTATAACTTGTCGGCGCAAGGGTCGGTGTATACGCATGCGCCGAGAGGGTAAGCCGCAAAGGCGAGCAATGCTGCGAGGAGGTACGCACTCTCTCTTGTGTGCATGAAAAGGAATAGGGGCCGCTACGCTCTCCACTGCTCTCCGCTTCTGCTGTTTTTGCGCAGAGAAAAGAAAGGAAGGGGGTAAAAACGAGAGTTCGAAGATATTGTGCGACGGGAATGGGGTTGCGTTTTTAGCGCGAAATGAGTTAGCTTTAGCGCATACCACGACAGCGGCGGATGTTTGATAGGTTGGTTTGGTTTGTTGAGCGTGCCGCGTGAGGCGGTACTCGGTCGCAATGAAAGACTTATCTTGTCTCGATATTAAGGGGCTGTTGCGAGGACATAGCGACATCCCCTTGCACGTGAAATGGCTACACGCAAGCTGTTGACGCAGGATTAGACGACGCTTTTGCGCCATTTCTGTCTAGCTAGTGCGCTCACTGTGGAGTCCCTAGGTTGCCCAAAGATAGCAAGGGTGACTGCCATCTACAAGGGAGGAAACTGGAATAAACTTGGCAATTATAGACCTATTTCTGTGTTACCACTGTTCTCAAAAATATTTCAGTGGTCCATACATGAAAGACTGACGAAATGTTTATATAAATACAACATTATATCCAACTCCCAGTATGGTTTTCTAAAACAAAAGTCCACGGGGCATTCCTCCATGTAAAGGAGAAAATTGCTCAAGGAATTGAGCTAAAGTATTACACGCTGAGTCTATTTTTAGGCTTACGAAAAGCATTTGATTCCGTCAGTCATGAAGTGTTGTTGTTCAAGCTTCAACAATATGGGATAAGGGGCATTCCGCTAGAACTACGTACAAAATATTTACATAATCGGTATCAATTTACAACAATGAATAACATTTCCTCTAGCCGAATAAATGTCACAACCGAACCGGAGTACCGCAAGGCTCGATACTCGGGCCAACGTTATTCCTGCTTTATATCAACGACACAGCGGATATAGGTATTAAACAAGATGTCGTAATGTATGTATGCAGATGACACCAGCGTATTTTTCACGGCAGAAGACATAAACTCACTAGAAGAAATGGCAAACTCTTATCGAGAAGAATTAAGTATATGGCTATATCAGAACACGTTACAGTTAAATGCCAATAAAACGAGGTAAATATTATTCGCACCGCCAAACAAGCGGGATGCAGGTGATATACGAATTAATTATGGATGCACAAAATAACACGAACAAGGGAACAGAAATTTTTGGGAGTATGGTTCCATGAAAACATGACATGGAATACACACATTTTACCTTTGACGGCAGACATAGCCAAAACCATAGATTGCATTCGTAGAATTCATTCGTGAATACCGCTTTGGCTAAAAGGAAAGCTTTATTATTCATTAGTGTATTAAAAAACTTCTATACTATATTTTAGTCTCGGGAACAACTACGAACTCCAATTACAATTGGTTATTAGTTTTACAGAGAAGGGTACTGCGTCTATTTGAATATTATGTAGGAGACATGCGCGACTTACCCACACGAGAATTGTTCACTAAACAGCATGTTGAAACCCAATCAGATCTGTTTATTTAAGCTATTGCTGCACATACACAAAACAAATGCTTTTAAAGAAAACACTCCTACCGAAAGAGACAGATATGAAGTCAGGAAAGTTGAACATCGACTACCTAAATTCAGAAAAAATTACGGAAAACAGACAGTACCTTATCAAATCGCGCATTTCCTGAATAAATACGAAGGCATAGTTCAGCTGGACTGATTCAGCAAAAAAAAATTGAAGCATATATCAGGACACTAAAGTCCTGATATATGAAGTCGTTATTGAAGTCGGAACTTCTGAAGTCGTTATTGAACGGTCTCTCTACTGTTTCCAAGTTAGAAATTCGTACGTAATAATTCTTGAGTTCCGTAACACTTTAAACCTATAACTCTTGTTATTTCAGTATGTTTCATGAAGTGATCATAAAATGGGCCGTTCTAAAAACTTCTGCAATCTTGAGTACATCGTATATCTCTTTCGGTAATAAATATGAGCAGCGGCGGAAAAGTATGAGCAGGACATAGAAAATTGTCTTGAACAACATTTTTCGTGTGACGAAATGTGTCTCTTGTGTGTTTTTTTCCTTCCACTGTTATCACCACTTTGTTACATTGTGACCAACGCTTTGTATCATAGTAATTACTACCAGGGTATAATTTGATTACCATTTCATCTTGTATTTTCTTTGTTATCTAGAAATGTATAGGTTTACTGTTTTGCTTTCTGTACTGCACCTGTTGCGAACCCCGGGGAGGAGAGGCCACCGTCAGGCGACTAAAGCATTTAGCGTTTGTCTCCTCAGGAAAGACCTGAAATAAAGCTGAACTGAATTCACTTGAATTGAATTGAAAGGACAGAGAAAGCGCTTACGGTAGCGACAAATTCCTGCAACTCGACTCACACCTGATGGATTCTAAAAATTACTATTCCTTTGTGACACGAAAATTTTCAGTTTTTGTTTCTTACAGAATCTTTTTAAAAGAATCTTGAAAGAAAACAGAATCTTTTTAAAATGTAGTTTCAATTCCTACTGTACATTGACGTCACAACAACTTATGGTCACGTGCTCGCGCAAAATATCGTGACGTTTCGACGGCCGCACAGCGCCGTGGTCCGTTGCTCCGATGGTAACGCACAAGCAGCCATTTTTGAAGTTTTGGCACCTGACGTCACCACAACTAGCCAAACTGCTGCATCAAATCACCAGAATGACTACTGTAGTCTGACGTCAAGCTAGTGTCGATGTCGGTAGGTACGCCATGGGAAAATTAACTTTAATATAAGAAAATATCCGCATTTGCTGAGCCTCACGCTTGCTCACAGCCGCCTCTGTATACGGGAGATTTCTATGGTAGAGTAAACTCGCCTTCGAAGAATGGTGTCTTTACTCCTTTAAGGTGAATGTCTCCCCACATCTCGGTGAGACGCTCTTCCGTAGCCTGACTGAGATGCCTCTGTGGTTACTCAGGAGGCTCGTTTTTCAGGCTGGTGGTCTAGTGGTTAAGGCACTCGACTGCTCACCCAAAGGTAGCGGGATCGAATCACAGCTGCGGGGGCTGCATTTTCGATGGGGGCGAAAATGTCTGAGGCCCGTGTACTTAGATTTAGGTGCACGTTAAAGAACCCCAGGTGGTCGAAATTTCCGGAGCCCTCCACTGCGGCGTCTCTCATAATGATAACGTGGTTTTGGGACGTTAAACCCCAGATATTATTATTATCATTTTTTTGGCGGCTTACGTACGCAAGTCCTTGCGTTCCTGTACTCCCGTAGGGTGCGGCTGTGAGTACATACGAACGCAAGATTGCGTACGCAAGCGGCGTGGAGAACGGCAGTGAAGTTCTCTACTAATACGAACTTGTCTACTCTACGTTTTCGAGCTCTGAAGACATATATTTTTCTTCCCTGCCACATTAAAGTCCTGGTGATTTCACCCTGGAATTTTGCGCTTTCAAGAACACTAGTCATGCCAGACGCCGCTAATACTTCTGTTCCCATTGGCCAAGCGCGCGTTTGCCTCCTGTAATGTCCGCAAGCTTCTTTTGCCCACCATTTCGCCCGGGAATCCCCGAGCTTGGTTCACACAAGCAAAGGCCCTTTTTTAATTCCAGCGCATCCCTTTGAAGACGCAGTGTACCTGCACATTGTCGACAACGTTAACGCGTGACATCGCGAACGCTGCAGACGACGTGCTTGAGGGGCACCTTCTGTCACAGCATACGACGCCCTCAAATGCACGGCTCGGCAGCGCTTCGAGCAATCGCGACTGAAGAAACTTGAGCAGCTGCTGTTCTGAGAGGAACTCGGGGGAACAACTGCGGTCGTAGCCGCTGCAGCGGACGGCTGCAGTAAGCGCGAGACAGAAGGTACAATTTTGTATGCGATGCGACGGCCGACGTGGCGTTGCGGCAGCCGGAGTGGTGACCTTTCATTGCATCGGATAGCCACCATTCTGGCTGCCGCGCCGCCGCGTCGGGCGTCTCATCGGAAGGAAAATTGTACCGTCTGTCTCGGCCTTTAATCGGGCAACACTATTAAAATGACAGCTTCCTCTTTCGAGTGAAATGTTCCCGGAACGGCTGCCGTAGTCGGCAAATGCAACCTAAGAAACAATGCCAGGTCCCGCCAGCGCCATCGCCCACAGAGAATTCGCATCAGTGCTCCCCTCCAATTGCGCTTCATGTGCTCCAATAGCGCTTCACGTTGGTATCGCTAGCGTTGGCACGCAACATCGGCCCCCTATACCAGCAACATATTCTGCGTAGTCGACCGCGTCTCCAGCACTCGCCGGCTTATCCTCGCAATGCCCGGAGATTGCAAATGGGCAAGTTCACGACCGCTATATTCACGCCTGGAGCAACACCCATGGTCTTTGGCCACTGACCTGGATATCGGACTCCTGCGCCGACACAGATGTTTGTTCGTGATCGCCGACGTGATTTTCGCCATACTGAACAAAAACTTGTCCCGCTGTTTCAACTTGGCTGCGATTGCTCTCTATAGGAGCCTAATGAATGATGTCACATCTGTCGCTGTACGTGACATGCAGTGCAGCCTCAGTTCATCTGGCGTCCGTGCCTGTAACCCGGTCTCAACGTAAAACAAAATAGACGCCGATCGCTGAGCTCCACAATGACTAGCTGCCAGTGGCACACAGCGTGACGCATCATATTACCATCAGTCCACATGTCTCCACCCGTCCAGCGAGGCTCCTGGGAAGTGGTCGGAAGTACACCGTCACGAGTTGTAACACTCGCCTAAGCTCGGGGCTTGTCCCGAGCTTATGAAACTGGTATTCACCTCTCTACATAGTACGAAATGAATCAGGAGAAGGTTGAGCGGCGGCCTTCTGACAACTTTTGAGCCTTGAGTGCCATAACAACTTCGTATCAGCACCCCATTCTATAATTAGACGGATTTAGCGATCGTCTCTTAGCAACGAAATCGTATAACAAGATCGAATTGATGGCCGCCTACCACCAAGTTCCTTTCGATACTGTGACATTCCGTAGACAGTGGTCATTGCTACACCTTTTGAACCGAAAGGCAGCACCTATAAATGAGTGTGATAAGCTGTGTGCGTGCGTAATGCTGCTAGCAGTCGGTCATTTTGGCTAACTGTTCGCCAGTGTTCTTTATTGTTGCCAATGCATGGCAATGGCAGCTAATCCTTTGTGGTTCTCCTTAAAGAAACGCGCCTCAGTTTTTTTCGCACTATGGCTCCTCCGCCGTTTATGAACCAATATTTATTTTTCCTTGAGGTCCTGAATATAGTGCAGCGCAGCTGCAATTCTAGCACTGCCATTTTAACCAATTAATACCGTCGGAATTAAACGTAGACTGAAAGTAATGCCACCGCGAATGTATTAAATCTATCACAATCAATACTAAGAAACCAACATAAGCAGCTTTTTTGGCTCCAGAGCTTTAGTATGCGCAAACGCCAACATGCCGTGTATGAACCTTGAAGATTAAAAAATTCCGGGCACACTCACTGACGGAATTATGCGATAGAAAACGAAACAACACTCACTCCGAGAATATTGTTTCACGTCTGTACGCTGCGGTATTATGGGGACGATCACCTACCTGCTCGACTGCCAATGGATGAAACATTTTTTTTAGTATATTGAGCCAAGTCGGCTCATCGCATACCGGACGAGACGCCTGGCCGTAATAACTGTTCTCGCTATGCGTCCGGCGATTGCTTCTTTCTTTAGTTACTATTGTTCGTTGCGTACGCACCACCCCGGACAGTGGGATTTTACGTGCGTCTGTGTTCTGTTTTATCAGTTTCCTAACAGCCGGCATGAGAGACTGTTTAAGTTCGTGTACTAAGAGTATATATATATATATATACATATATATATATATATATATATATATATATATATATATATATATATATATATATATATATATATATATATATATATATATATATATATATATATATATATATATATATATGTTGTTGGATACGTCTCTAGTGTTCATCGGGAAAATTGCTAACGTTCTTGCATCTTGGACTATCAGCGTATACATAAAGTAGGAAAGGATAAAGTTGCGCGTGGTGCAGTCGGGAGTTCTATCTGTGATGTAACAGGGTGTGACCAAGGTGAACAACTTTCCAGCGAAGCTTCTATGAGTCAGAGTATTCAGTGGCGGTGGCAGCGGCATCATGCGCGAAAAACCCGGCACTGGCTAGTGTGCAGAAATGCAGGGTGTACACATACAGGCCACCGAAAGTGCGCCGCTGACATGCGTGTTTTTTTGCGTCGTTTTCCAATAACTGATGCTCTCTCGATCACGGGCTTGTCTACGATAAGCTGTTTTTCATTGGAAAATGTGATATTTAGTCAAGTTCACTTGTCATTTCAGGTTGCGACATTTCACTGTTACATTTCGTTGTTTCACGCATCAACGTCGTTGTTGCATGTAGCTACAGAAGTGTTGCGCTGCTGAGCAAGTGGGTGAAGGTCCAATTACCGGCATAGAGGAAGGAAAAAGAAGGAAGCATTTCGTAATGGCACTGAAATGAAAGAAACAAATAGTGAGAGAAACACACAAAAATTCCAGGTCAGACACGTGCGCGCCGAGGTTCGCTTGCCCCCATTTTACCAACAGATAAATGGCTCCTCATTTTTTTTTATGATTCCTAGTGCTCCTGAAAACTTGCTATAGCGTAGCTACAAGTCGAATACTAATATCACAACACAACTAATACGTCCGGAATAAAAAGGCAACAGAAATTAAAGCAGCCGCGAACGTATTAAATCTGCTAGATACAAGAAACATTAAGAAACCAACTTATCCAGCCTATTTCTTTTAACACCAGTGCATCGCATATTGATCTTGAAGAATTAAACATTTCCCGCATATGTATGCATTGACGCATCACTAAAAAATTAAACGATACAAGAGAAAGGAACACTCACTCTGATACTATCGATTCACTTCTGTACACAGCGTTATTTCGCAGACGACCCTCTACCTGATCGACAGGCAATAAATAAAACCTTTCTGTGGAGATTTTGCGCCATGGCCGCTCGTCGCAAACCGGACGAGACGTCTAAGCATAACAATTGTTCTCGCCATGCATCCTGTGATGATTTGTTTCTTTAGTTGTTATTTTTCTTTGCTTACGCGCCACAGTGACCGCGAGATTTCGCGTACATGTGTTCCGTTTCATGAGTTTCCCGACAACCGGTTCCATACATTGTCTTGGTTCGAATACTGACAATACATCGCTTGCTATGCAATTGAATGGTCAAGGTTTACCTGGCCGTCTGTCTGATTTCAGACAGCTGATGTTTAAGTACCAGTTTCCATCTATTGTTACCTGCGAATGAAACATGGACCGTGCATTCCCTTTATCTGGGTATGTCCAGATTTGGTCTCGCAGCGATCAACATGTATGCACAGTAATAATTTGTATACGCCGCGATCTGACGTACTAAAGACACGACATCCCGCTGCATACTACGAATGGTTACGCATGGTTTCCTATAAGACATAGAAGGCGCACGTTCTCAGTAATTGAAGGCTGCGTCCATCCAAGTGCGAAGATCGACTGCTCCCAGCGTAGGTCCGTGCTTCAGGCTGCGCAAAGCTCACACATTGTGATTGGAGACTTTAGCGCACATCATCCCCTCTGAGGTACTACTGTAACGAGTGGTCGTGGCAGATATTTGTCCGACTTCGTGTGTAATTTTGGACTGAGGGTGCTCAACGACGGATCACCTTCATTTATTTGAGGAACTTCTTACAGCAGGATTTTTTTACACGAAAGTGTACACGAAAGTGTTTACACGAAAGCGTTTTTACACGAAAGTGGTGCGCCAACACTTCCCTGACGTATTGCCGTCACGGATAGTACCTTCGTGAAATATACACCAATGAATGACAAAGAGAATTAGCAGAAAAAGCCTCATTGACGCGATCTACCTGGGAATCGAACCCACGACCGCTTGGTTAGGTGGATAGGTGCTGAGCGCTCTAACCAGAGCGCCACCGATGGCCATGTACGACGTTTTCGAAAACCGCGCGTGATATCTCTAACACATTCTCCCTCACATGGTGATCTTGGTTTGCGAGGCTGTGTCGCCATCTGTGAGCGGCGAAATGAAGTACTGCGTCATGACATTAACGATCGCCGAGAGGGAGAGATTCGGTGACGACGCTGTTAGGGCGCCTTGATGACAAGGAAGGAACGCTCGCCGCGACAGCATGGACACACTGCGCTTCTAACTCTCCGGTGACGAGAACGCCTCTAGCGGCGGCGCACGCGTCCGTGGGGTGATAGAACCTTTCGAACGGTGCGGCCGGTAGCAGTATAGGCCTCCAACGCTCAAGTTTGCGCAGCGCCGTCCCCCGCCCCAGCGGAGAGAGGGGAAATCTCCGGTAGCTGGGACGGGTCGCTCTTGCTTGGTTTTCCCATTGCGCGCGCGGAGAACGTGCTCCCCGGGGCTTTTATCTCGCACTTTTCACGCTATGGGTGCCGTTCCTTCGTCGTACTCGAAAGCAGGCACGCAGTCCTGCTGCATTGTGAACTGTCACAAACGTTTAAAAATGACGAAGGGCCGAAAACTGCCCGTCAAGTTCTACCGTTTCCAATGCAAGCAGTGCGAGGAGCAGAGGCGTCAAGAGTGGATTACGGCAGTTCGCCGCGATGCTTTCGCGGTCTTGTCACCTTGAAGCAATTTTTGTCGTACACAATATTACGAAGTATTAACGGGGAGAAACGCGATGATCGTGCTCATTTGAAAGGGAAGTGCGTTTGTGAACCGAAGCTACAACAAATAGACAGCCGCTGTACGTTTCGAGATTGCGCGCTGGCTTTCCGAGTCAACCATTTGTAATGTGACAGCAGTGGAGCATGTGGGTTTATTACACCACAGTTTAAATAACGTACCGTGAGTACGAAGTGTTTAATTCAGCTGACTGCGGTACATTTCCCGTCGCGGCTCCCTGTAAACAGAATTAAGCTGCATGTTTGCACTGAGCGTTTATATTAGCCTTGCATACGACACGCCGTGATTGCTTAGCAGGCTGAAGTGTGGCGCTGCTAAGATCGTGGTCCTGGGTTCAATTCACGCATACGGCAGCTGCATTTCGATGGAAGCGAAATGCAGTAACAACGGCGTACTTAGATTTGCGTACACGTTAAATAACCCCAGGTGGCCGAAATTAATCCGAAGTCCCCCACCAAGGCGGCAATTAAATTTTCGGTGGCTTCGCGAATTCAGATGCGCTTATCATTGGGCACAAAGCTCGGCATAATCATAAACATGCGTAATCCCAGTGGGTATTGTATAGTATCAGGGGCGTAGCGAGAAATTTTTTTCGGCGGGGGGAGGGGGGTGTCCAACCATACTTTATGTTCGTGCGTGCGTTTGTATGTGTGCGTGTACATATACGCAAGCAAAACTGAAAACTTTCGGGGAGGGTTTGAACCCTCCCCCCAAACCCCCCCCCTTCCCTGGCTACGCCCCTGTATAGTATGATGCTGACCAAGCGAGCTGTCGAAACAACCAAAGCGACGTTAGAATAAGCGAACACGGTGCGTGATCAGGCGTCGATATTATTCGAAATGAAACACGCCTCTGCAAGGAACATGCATGGTCGAAGTGGGCATGAATTTTTTTTTTGTGCGTATCATTATGCTATCAAAGGGAGCTCTAAAAAAAATCCAAGGTGACATTAAACTTGCGATCCGACGTTGTTATTATTCTATGCAAACCTCGGCAAAAGTGAAACTCCCACGAAACTGAACACTGCGCATTGCCATGCAGCCAGTGAATCAACAGGACAGATGTAAATTTATGCTTTTCACACTGAGCTCATAATAAATTTAAAGCCGCACGACAAACTTGGCATCCATGCAATCGAAAAGTTGTCAATAGAAAACGCACGCGAAAGCGTGCTGGATGTTTGCTGACAGCTCTGAGTAGACACGACTGCCGCAACGAATGTGCGTTTTACCGGTAACATAATTACAGAACTCGCGCAGTCACCTCCCTATTCATGTCAAAGAAATGTGCCCGTTCAGCATCTGCACGCACGTAGCGCTCGCACAAACAGCATCGCCCTTGACGACCTGCTCGGTCCCGAAAAGGTGGTCGATCAACCGTCCTCCTCTGGGGAGATTCCCACCGTGAAAACGTTTTTTCCATCTCTGGGATCTTTCTAAACCTTCAGAGGAAGCGACACGTGAAGCTGCACGTGCGCGGCGAGCAGAGAACAGCGCGTGCAGGGTTCGGGAACGTGCTGAGACAGCGCAGTCAGAAGGCAGGTGCGGGGAGAGAAGCGACCGGTTTTTGCAAGAAAGGCGGCGAAACGCGTGCGACGCAGCGCCCCCTGGCCGAGCTTGGGAGGCCTATTTATGCCTGCTCCTTCGTGTTTTTCTGCAGTTTTGCCAAGCGTTTTACAGCGAAAGCTGTTATGAGATCATTTCACCGGCCGTTTTTGGCGCCGTAGTTGTCCGCCGCCGCCGCCGCCGCCGCTGCCGCCGCCGCCGCCGCCGCTGCCGCCGCCGCCGCCGCCGCCGGTGTCCGTAACCAGTATCGCTCGAAATAAGAAAAAAAACTAAATAAGAAAAAAATTCCAGGATGGAACGAGGTTCGAACCTGGGCCCTCAGCGTGGGAGCCCAGTATTCAACCTCTGAGCCATGCCGGTGCTTGAAACTGCTTTGCAAAAAGGTCCTATACAGGCTTCATGTCGGGAAGGAACCACATTAGCATATGCAATATAGCGTGGTAGAAGAGTAAAATAAGCACCAATTGTCGCACAATGCGAATTCTGTAAGCAGGCGTCACACAATGCTAATTGCGCAACGAGTAGGTTGTTGAATGCTTCCAACCCATTACAAAGGACTCTGCCATAATTCTTCATCGTCATCAGGCACAGCATCAAGTGCGCATAATGCCTTACAAGGGTTTAGCCGGTACCAACGCTCTCCGTAGAATGACGAAAAATGGCACAGTGCCTACTGCCCTACTTCTCAAAAATTACAATGATTTATAGCGTAGTGGGTTCCTCGCAAGTGCACTTGTATTGGTTGCCAAGGAAGCCCATAAGCGCATGATCCACTTCCTCGGGGTCACAGTAAAATTACAATGATTTATAGCGTAGTGGGTTCCTCGCAAGTGCACTTGTATTGGTTGTCAAGGAAGCCCATAAGCGCATGATCCATTTCCTCGCGGTCTCAGTAAAGTTCTTCGCCCCCCCCCCCCCCCCGTCTCTTTCCCACGTCAACGTATGTTATACAGCATGACGGGAGAGGGAAATAGCGACCGGGCGTCACTCAATGCAAATTACATAACTGGTGGGCCGTTTAAAGATTCCAACCCATTACAAAGGGCTGAGCCATAATTCTTCATCGTCATCAGTCGTCGCGTCAACAAAGTGCACATAATGCCTCACAGACGTGTAGCTGGTGCCTCGCTTCTCCGCAGAATGACGAATAATGGCTTAGTAGGTGCTTCCCAACTTCACAAAAGTTGTGATTTATGACGTAGTGGGTACCTTTCTAGTGTACTTGTGTTGTAGATCCAAGAAAGCTTAACGGGCTCTAGAAACGCCGCTCTTCCAGCTTTCGCTGTGACTGTGCTGCGGTTTCAGCGCAGGCCTGGCGTTTTTTTCTTTCGTGGTCGTTACATGGCTCAGCGTCGCAGCAAAAAGGTTTGTTGTGTTGTGGGCTGTCACAATCAGGGTGTCGGAACGAAATGTTTTTCGTTTCGGTTTTAGTTTCATTCCACCGCAATAAGTTCCGTTCCGTTTCTGTTCCGGAACGAAAAAAAAAAAAGTGTTCCGTAACGGTTCGTAACGTTTTTTTTATGTAAAAATTTGAAGTTAAGGTAATCATAAAAAAAAAACACTGGGCTTGTGATATAGTTACTTGCCCTCCCCTTAAGAAAGTGGGACAGGGGTAAAACACGTTCTTCAGAGGAGCGAAAGTAACTGTACCACGAATTCATACCAACTAGCACTATCTAGTATACCCTTCAAAGCAATAGTATTTATTTTCTCAAAAGCCAATTACGATTTTTTAGCGGCCTCAATGCTTTGTGTTAAGGGAGTGAGCACGATCAAGCAAGCAGCACGTCATTCAGTGCACTCTCTGATGTGCGAGACCGCTTTCTGATATAAAAAAAAATTGGCCGCGTATCCGCGTGCTTCGCTGCAAATGTCGTCTAAAGACGATAGAAGAGGCGCTGCGTGAGATATGGACGTCATCTGGCAATACGTCGGGAAACATGAGTGCTGTGTTGCGGGCTGGTAGTCCCGGCGCAGTAGCAGGCGAAGACCGGCGGTGACCAACGCGACCGGCGGGAACGCCAGCCAGCCCGAACACGCGGTTTGGCACGAAGCGCTGAAGCAGAAGAAACTTCAGCACTCAACGAGTACTCTCCACACACTCTTTTATTTACACGTCACCTGGCTGAAACAGAAATGCCAGAGCGGCGCCCCATGGCATTCGTACAGTGCAATACAGAACCGAAACCGAAACACAACAATGGGCTCATGCAGAGCGCACGGAGGAAGTCAAGTTTAACGCGCAGTCGCATTTTCAGCGCAGCTTAAGAAACTAGGGTCTTTAGAATTACGTATGTATGCATTTTCTATTAAAGGAACACACCACCTAATACTTACCTAATGATGTTGCGCCTCAGATATGCGTAATGTTTGCTTTTTGGTCGACAATGTACACAAGTATGAACCTAGTCAGCCGTTCAAGATGGCTGGCCCTTGGGCAAGTGGTTCAACTTTGGCCGAGTGGTTGAATCGAGGGACGTGCCGACAAACACAAAGACAGAAAGACAGACCAAAATTTCTCCGTTTAGGTATCCCAAGAAAGACTGTCGTCTTTAAAAAAATATCGAGGCTTGCGCGGAGCACGCAGCACAGTCGCAGCGAAAGCTGGAAGAGCGGCCTTTCCAGGGCCTGTTGTAGACTCTCTTGGGAAAACTAATACAAGTTGTGGGAATCGCCGCCGATAAACCCCCTCTCCCCCAATGACAACGACACGAGTTGTGATCCGACGGCAGTGCGCATGCGCCACGCGTCAGGAGGAACATATATAGAGCGACCGTGGACAGCCATGGAGGAGTGGCCGACAGAGTGTCACGGAGAGCGCTTGTGCACGCGGCGTGGGCCCCGCCGGGGCCAAGGTTAGGGGCCGGAAGTTTTACTGTTGTTTTGCCTAACCGCTGAAGTTTCATTTAACTAATAAATGTTCTAGTTGCCCAGCAGTCTCCGACGGCGTTCTTTGGGGCGGACGACCACGAACCCCACATCTGGCGCCCAACGGGTATTGTCGTCCGCTACCAGCAAGCATGCAGGCCGCACTGAAGAATTTGCTGGAAACTATAGAGCGCCTCGACATCACCTCAGCAAAATTTTGCGCGGCGAGGGGAGACGCAGAGTCGGCAGCCTACCTTGCAGCGAGGGGCGTGGCGATCCCGACCGCCGGCATTGGACAATGGCGGGTGCCCCAGTTTGGACAGCTGGGCACACCGCCGCAAGCAAACCGAGAGCCCGAGGTCGTGACTGTCGATGGCGCTGAAGACGAAGAGCGGAAGGCCCCGGTTTGGAAAGGATGCACGTCGGCGCAAGAGCCCGAGCCTAAGTGCGGCAAGGAAGAGGTCGCCGAGGACGAGGAAGAGGTCGACGGTGGTGGTGCTGAAAGTAGCCGCGTGGAACCCGATCTCAAGTGCTCCAGTGAAGGGGTCGGCGGCAACGCCGAGGCAGAGCAGCTCCTGAACGGCGACGATGACGTGGACGCCGACATAGAGGAGGACCAGGCCGCGGCAACGAAGGACAAGGCGAGGACAGATACGCCGACGCCTGCCGTGAGTGCTGACAGTGAGAAAAGGGCCACGAGAAAGGCAGCGGCTGCGGCGGAGGCCATGACAGATGCCACGAATACCACGCCAAAGGCGGCCGCGGACAAGGTGCCTGCGGGGGACCTCTGGCTGAGCGGCAAACACGGCAAGGTTGGGTCCCCCAACGTCGTCAGTGACCCCAACACGGCCGGTGCACGTTGTTTCGCCTCCTCGACTACGAGCACCGCCGAGGAAAAAAACAAACGCGTCCAGCCCCTGCAACGCAGCGAACGGCACGGAATGGTCATCTCCGTCGAATGCACGGGGAACGGGGCCGGTGACGCCCTGCGCAAGTGCAAGACGGCAACTGCCGCGTTGGCGGCCACGAGGACCACGGGCGCCGTCAAAGAAGACTGTGAAGCGGTTTCTTCAGAGGGAGGGGAAATGTGGGAATCGCCGCCGATAAACCCCCTCTCCCCCAATGACAACGACACGAGTTGTGATCCGACGGCAGTGCGCATGCGCCACGCGTCAGGAGGAACATATAAAGAGCGACCGTGGACAGCCATGAAGGAGAGGCCGACAGAGTGTCACGGAGAGCGCTTGTGCACGCGGCGTGCGCCCCGCCGGGGCCAAGGTTAGGGGCCGGAAGTTTTACTGTTGTTTTGCCTAACCGCTGAAGTTTCGTTTAAATAATAAATGTTCTAGTTGCCCAGCAGTCTCCGACGGCGTTCTTTGGGGCGGACGACCACGAACCCCACAAAGTACATATGCGAGGTACCCACTACGCCATAAATCACCGTAATTTTTCTAAAGTAGCCAAGCAACCACTATGCCATTTTTGGTCATTTTTCGGACAATCGTGGTACCCGCTACACATCTGTATGGCATTATGTGCACTTTTTGCTATGGCTGATGACGATGAAGAATTATGGCTGAGCCATTCGTCACGGGTTGGAAGCATTCAACGACCGACTCGTTGCTCAATTCGCTCTGTGTGACGCCAGGTTGTTATTTCACTCTTCTGCCACGCTACATTATATATGTTAACACGATTCCTTGCCCGACAAGACGCCTGTATAGAGTACTTTTGCGAAGGAGTTACAAGCACTAGCGTGGTACTGTGGCAGAATACTCGACTGCCACGCAGAGGGCGCGGGTTAAAATCCCATCCGATGCTAGAAATTCATTTGTCATTTCATTTTTTCTTACTTCAAGCGATGGCGGTTACGGACACCGGCGGCAGCGGACAATTATGGCGCCAAGATCGGCTGTTGTGATCTCATAACAGCTTTCGCTGTTACAGACTTCAGCGCCGAGAATGCCCTCTCCACTCTGGCCTACGTGACAGGCGCGCAAAAGTCCACTTGCGTTAATATAAACATCTCTGGTTGCCACTCTTTTCATTTTTCGCACAATTTCAACACATCTTTGCTTTGGAATTCCTGCCTGAGGTACACGCTAATACTGTGCCCTGAGATATGCGCAAGTGCTCACGTTGCATGACCTCCGTTGCTCCGGATTGCCAAGTTTTCTCGTGAACCGAAAAACGATTAAAAAAAATTCGGTTTCACTCCGGAACGAAATAGTAGATAAAGTTTCGTTTACGTTTTCGTTTCGGTCAAAAGTATCGTTTTTTTCGTTTTTCGTTTTTGGTTTTCGTTCCGTTCCGACACCCTGGTCACAATAGCTACAGCAATTCACCTGGAACCAGGGCTGGGCAAAGTTACTTTGAAATTTTATCGCGATACGATACAAGATACTCAGGCAAGAAGTATTGGAGATACAGATACAAGATACTACCGCAATACTTGTAGCCGATGCGATACTTGCCAATTGTATCTTAAGATACTTCGATACATTCGCGAAGTTTTTATTATAGACCCCCATAACATAGTAGCGAAAAGGTTTGGTTGAAAATTTGTTTTATGTGGCCAATTTTGTTTCATTTTAATGAAATGTCTGTTAGTATCTCAAATGTTTTGTTCTTCTTGCTCAAAGTGCATTAGCTTATTTGCGACAGAACTTATTGTGGTTTGTTTTGACTGCTCAACAGGACAGCTCTTCGCTGACAGCGGCTCTTGCTTGTCATTTTTATAATACATGGGAGTCGCTGCTCAGCTTGCCGACCAGCTAGAGGGTCGACATCTAATCACAAGAACTTCAATAAGAAGCCTTTGCGCGATGGTGCAAATACCGGTGTGAAGTTTGGCCTTGTCTGTGAAAGACCGTTTACGCAATACCGAATCACTTATGAACAGCAGAAACAACGCTGCTAGCGAGATCTTTCGTGACGCATTGTGTATACGTAGAGCTGATAAAACTGCAGTGAATTTTCATATTCTACTTATCTGCTGGCGTAAAGTGTTCGTTATCAATATGCTCACTAACGTGCAATCTTTTAACAATTTTCTTCAACGAGAGAACATCTGCACCCCAGAAATGCCTAATACCTATTGTATTGTCACGTGGTGGTGACGATGAAAAAGGCGGCAGTCACTCTGGTAGAGACGAAACTGCTCACTGGGTAAGCTTGTGCCCAGAAAAGTAAGTAACTTAAAGTACAAGCAAAGCACGCTGTACACTGATAGCGCCAATAGGCTTCCAAAGCAAGATCGAGCAGCGCCACTGCTTTTGTCGCCACTGGGGGCATCCACGGCGACAACACTGCCGCCCCCGCTTCCGCGCACGCGCAGAGCTCTCGGATTGCATCTGTGGTGCGTCACAATGTAACTATGGCTGAATAGCAGTGCTCTGGGCCGAATGAGGAGCTCATGCGCGCACGTGTCCTTGCCGGCCCCGCTGGCAAATCCGGCGACAAACCGCCTTTGCGGGCAATGCCTGCCCACAGAAAGGCATAACGAGCCGCGCGAGCGTCGCGCCCAAACTTGAGCTTGGGCTCCCTATAAAAGTCATCGGCCTTCGGTATTCTGATCATCGGCGGAACGACGCATGCTCTTTTATACATCAACGATCGAACCTTCCAGCGTTACCGCTAGTGCTCGCGTATGCTCCCGAATTACCTAGAGTGCTCGCGTCCTGCGCATAATTTTAATAATAATTGTTGTGGTTTTGCATCACACAACCAAGATATGATTATGATAGATGCCGTAGTGGAGGGCTCCGGAAATATCGACCACCTGGGGTTCTTTAACGTGCACCTATAAATCTATGTACGCCGGCTTCTAGCATTTTGCCTCCATCGAAATATGGCCGCCGCGGCTGGGATTCGCGCGTAATCTGAACGGAACAATGTGAAACAATTGCGAAGGTTTCGGAACATCGCGGCGCGGCTTCAGCCGAGCGCTGCTAATATTTCTTTTGTGGTTTAAACCCGATCGCACCAAAATAAAGAAATAAGAGCGCGTGGCAGTATAGTTTCACAATTTATCGCAGGACATCGCTTCTATTCCCGCTATTATCACCTATTGCTGCGATTACCTGCCGATGAGTAAGAGTAAAAAAAAATTAGGGAGGCCTCAAAAAGAAAAACAAATATATGCAAATAAAACACAAAAGACGTCCTGTATCAAACATTCATTGTGAATAAGTATTCAAACACTATAGGCGGCGTCCATAATAGCTATGACAATTAGGCGTGAAGTATCGTCAACTAACCTGTTATTGTAAGACAATAAAAAGAGTTAGTGCCTATGAAAACTTGAGTAAAACGGCTCGTTGGGACGCTCATGAGAAAAACGGATCATTTAGTATAGCAGTGGTTCTCGAATCCCCTTCCTAACGGCTTTAAGATGGCTTCTACATATTTCCATTATTATTCGCCTTTTCGGTCGGTTTGAAGATTGCGGTAGTAGCAGCACGTGTTGCACCCCAAGAAACTTCCGGTCACTTCAATCATCAGATCTCTAACGGCGAAGCAGAAAGCGTGTTTTTTATGTTGTGCCAAAATAAGGAAAGACTCTTTCTTCGCTTTCAGGTAAAAGGAGGGCGCTTAAAGTGAAGGCCTAACTCTTGTACTGCTGTGTGTGCAGCTCAGAAGAATATTTATTTAAAATATTTGGCCAGACACAGGGAGAAAAGTGTTGAAAATGTGCGGGCTACTCGCTAAGGCTTTTTATCCCCGCCAATGCTACTAGGCTACGCCGGCGCACAAAACCGGAAGCCGTCCAGGAGCTGTGTTTACAAACAGCGAAAAGGTCTATAGTGCAAACTCAATTTCGCTGTTTTGCTAAGCAGTGCGCAGGATGTTTGTTACTGTATAGTCAATGCGCGCCCACATAATTACATATTTGTTTTCGAAACCGCCTTGGCAGAACTGTAAACACAAGTGAAACATAAAAGTGCAAACAGCAGCAGAAACAAAGCAGGCAGTTTAAAGTAAGAATGAGGCTAACATTGGTTTGAGCAGCGGGACATAAAAAGGAGGGACAAAAATGGACAGCGACGTCCTTGTCTCTCTTCCTTTTTGTCCCTCGTTTTAAAGGAGTACTGACATGAATTTTAAAATTTTTCGGGTTGTTGCTCTAAATGAAAGCACGGGTGTCGAGAACCCTAAAAAGAGCGTCGTGGTGCCTGGGGATGCATTGCATATATTTTTAATACCTCTTCTTTCAACCAGCAGTTTTGGTTTCGAGAGGACGGCTTCATAGTGACGTGTCAAGTCTGCCCGTGACGTCACGTGCAGACTGCAACCCACGAAATAGGCACCTGCTGTCCTTTGCTGTCAGTAGAACGTGGTTCATGATGAGTGAACTGTCGTCCAGTGCCTCCGCGAGCAATTTCTGTGATTTAGGCTGCATGCAGAACCCAGACTTCGCAAGCCAAGTGAGCTGACTTGAAATGTCATAGGGCTCTTCATGCGGTGAAGCTGCCTTGCAGATGCTGGGAGATGAAAACTTTAAAATCAAACTTAAATATTTATACGTGTTTCCCGGATGTGGTGTGGGGAGAGCGTTAATTCTACATGCCAAGGAAACCAAAAACGTCCGTTTTGCTGCACTTTAAAATCCTGTCAGTACTCCTTTAAGTTCCGCTGCTCAAAACAGCGTTGGCTATGAACCAACTGGCTCCGGCAAATACCGTTTTGAAGAATAAAGCAGAGAGCTTATTTTGACAGCACGTTACAAGAGACATATTGCTGTGACCAGACCGGAAAAAAGCAGTTCAGAGCGCTAGGTAATCTACGGGATGCAAGAGAAGGACAACCAGGAAAGCACTTGTGCTAACAACCAAATTATGGTTTCAAAAACTATTTGAATAAAGATAGCAGGAAGCTAATAATAATAATAATTGTTAGGATTTAACGTCCCAAAACGATACGATTATGAGGGAAGCCGTAGTGGAGGGCTCCAGAAATTTGGGCCCCCTGGAGGTCTTTAACGTGCACCTACATCGAAGTACACGGGCCTCAAGTATCTTCGCCTCCATCGAAAATGCGACCGCCGCGGCCGGGACTCGATCGACAGCAGGAAAAGAAAAGATAGGGTACAGGAAGATATCCTCTGTTAGATAAACACTTGAGAAAGGGAAAATTTTCCCTTTCTTAACCCTTCCGCCACCTTGCGGGATTCCGCAGAACTGATTTGCAAGATAAACACTTGCTCTATTAGATCTAGCATCGGTACTAGAGGTGCTACTGTTGAATCCTATTTGCAGATAAGTCAATGGCATGTAAGTCGAAGCTACATCCACAAAAACCTTCAAATCGCCGATGTGTGAAAGCCACGAGACGCAAAGCAACCCTATGCTTCCGATGTCGTAACGAAGCATCACGCAGGAGAGCGGCATCAGAATTTGCGCGTTAATCGCCGCACGGGTTGTGGTACGCGGCGCGGAACAGCGGATAAGGGTAAGTGTCATGGCACTGGCACTAGTAAAAAGAAAAAAAAATCGAGAACACGAAAGGCACGTGAGCTAAGTGTAGATGTTCGCGCTCTTGTTCTGTGGATACTGTGCGAGCGCTGTCATGTTACTGTACTCAACCGAAACGGACGCGCACACCTCATCGCCTCCTCTTACTAGTGGACTGTCCCAGAAAAATAAAATTATGTCATTGCCCTTAGTTTTATTCAGGCGGTTTAGTAACACAAGTATCAGCTTGAGAAGCGGAGTTGAGCTAGCGAATATTGTTTCGTAGGGTGGTGTTCCTATAGGAGTATCTTGTATCTTAAGATACACGATACATTATTGAGTGTATCGGAAATACAGATACAGATACTCATCTTGCGAGACGTATCGCGATACAGATACAGGATACCCAAAAAGTATCTAAGATAGTATCTAAGATACATGTATCTTCGATACTGCCCAGCACTGCCTGGAACAAAGTTTTACCGCTTCCTGAAGGCTCACGGGCAGAAGGAGAGACGCCAACGTGGGATACAACTTGTTCGCCGTGACAAGTAATAATTTTGTCATTTTATTCGGTGTATTGTGACACACCCATTATTCATGGTCTCCAAATGGCGATGTTTTTTTTTTCACGCTTAATCGGTATCGCGAAGACATTGTTTATTTCTAGTACTTACTTCGTGCGTAGCGTTGATGGAACAGATTGGAGCCCACAAAAAATAGCAGAATTTGCAGCAGGCATTTCGTGGCCAATGCTAACGCCAGTCAAGAGGAGCACCCAGCTTACCTCCGAATGAATTTTCATCCCCTCACAAGGGGCCGGAACATGTCGGTCATGTGAACCAACGAAAGGTGCGGTAACATTTATGCGTGTTTTGCATGTTGTTTAGGCTTGACTGCCATGTCGCTTCCTTTCGTCCTAGACGCATTCGGTGCACAATTCGTAGCTTTATGGCTGGTGTGCCTGTTTAGAGCTCGTCGTGCTCGTATGTTGTTTTTCTGAGCTTTAAATAACAAAATATTCGTTCTAAAATCAGTTTTCAGTATCTCTGCAGGTGCACGGCGAGCGCCGCAGCATGCTTGCACTAGCCGGCTATTCCTGCTGTGCAGTCGCAGGTCACGTTAGTGAGCCATCTGTTCCGAAAGAGCTTCAAAGCAAAAAAAACTGAATGAAATAAAACGAGACCATTGAATACAAATGCTTGCTTATTGTCAACTTCGTGGCCTTCGACGGAACGTTGACGCCCGTTTGTGACAAACACCGACCTGTCACCACGCTTCCGTCCTCACAGACACGCGATTCGATGAACATAACGAGGACTCTAATGGTGTCGACCCTGGGTATCAGTTCGCCCTTCCGAGTGAACCTCTTTTTTCACATGACATATATAAGGCTTTTACCTTAGCAACACAAATGACGTTCTTTTTCGCTGAGCTCAAGACTCTACTTCACCATCCCTTATAGGTTTCGATGTAAAGACTACGAAGTGTATGTCGTAATATACAGTACTCTTGCAGAATCATGCTGCCATGCCTCAGTAAGCATGGCAACCTCACAGTGAAAAGCTATGAGCGATAGATGCCTTTGCGTTTCTTGTTTTTTTTCTGGTACATTGGGTATTAAGGTGTACTTGCCCAGGCAGCACACAACGTCGGGCCTATATTGGCCTGCCGTTATTCAGCCGATGATGGCAAGCCGTCATTGGGCCTATGTATGCTGCTTGGCGTAGACTGGCGTAGAAAGTACCTTAACCCCCGTATGCTAGCCGATGCTGGCGAGGTGTCGGCCCCGCCGACGTCGGGTAGCCGCCGGCGTGACTATTTACACCCGTTATTATGTTTTAGCCGTGGTGGCTTACCGTGCGTTAAGTACGGTAGTACTGTACCGTCGTGGTCTGCACGTAGCTAGTTTATATGGGGACACCCGCGGTAGTTGCTCGATGCGTGAAGTAACTTGATCAGGCAGGCTGATACACGTGTTATAAAGTAAAATGGCTGCGTGCCGACCACGGCAGTTCGGTATTACTGTGGTTACTGTACTGTAAGTCAGCAGCGCTAAAATAGACTATTCGCGGCCCAACGGCATTCATCGACTACCATTGGTGCCATATTCGAAAAATGCTTCCTAATTAGAACGACTGCTCCACTGATGTCTTAGTGTGCGATTAAAACGCACAATTCTGTCGAACCATGCAAGACTGAGAACGAAAGTCAATATTGTCTCCAACACAACTAAATTGATGAAATGCCTGCTGCACCAACTACGCATGCGTCCGAGAAATTAGGGAGCAACACATTTCATCATCATCATCAGCCTGTCTACACCCACTGCAGGGCAAAGGCCTCTCCCATGTTCCGCCAATCAACCCGGTCCTGTGCTTTCTGCTGCCACGTTGTACCTGCAAACTTTTTAATCTCATCTACCCACCTAATTTTCTGTCTCCCCCTCACGCGTTTGCTATCTCTTGGAATCCAGTCAGTTACCCTTAATGACCACCGTTTATCCTGCCGACGTGCTACGTGCCCGGCCCATATCCATTTCTTCTTGATTTCAACTATGATATCCTTAACCCCCGTTTGTTCCCTGACCCACTCTGCTATCTTCCTGTCTCTTAAGGTTACACCTATCATTTTCCTTTCCATCGCTCGCTGCGTCGTCCTCAATTTAAGTTGAACCCTCTTTGTAAGTCTCCAGGTTTCTGCCCCGTAGGTAAGTACCGGTAAGATGCAGCTGTTATGTACCTTCCTCTTGAGGGATAGTGGTAGATTGCCATTCATGATTTGATAATGCTTGCCGAATGAGCCCCAACCGATCCTTATTCTTCTAGTTATTTGACTGTCATGGTTCGGCTCTGCGGTTACTACCTGTCCTAAGTAGGCGTAATCCTTTACAACTTCCAGTGTCTCGCCACCTATCGCAAAGCGCTGTTCTCTGCCAAGATTGCTCCACATTACTTTAGTTTTATGCATATTAATTTTCAGACCTACTCTTCTACTTTCCGTATCCAGTTCAGTAATCATGAGCTGCAATTCGTCTCCCGCGTTACTCATCAATGCAATGTCATCAGCGAATCGCAGGTTACTGAGATACCCTCCATTAACTCTTATCCTTAACTCTTCCCAATCTAGGGCCCTGAAAACCTCCTGTAAACACGCGGTGAATAACATTGGAGAGATCGTGTCTCTCTGCCGTACGCCCTTATTTATTGGGATTCTGTCGCTTTCTTTATGGATGACTATAGTGGTTGTGGATCCGCTGTAGATTTCTTCCATTATGTTTATATAGGCTTCGTCGATGCCTTGATTCCGCAGTGCCTGCATGACTGCTGATGATGATGTTGGCATTCTTCCAAGATTCTGGTATCCTCCCCGTATACGAAGTGCCTCTCGACGGGGAGGATACCAGAATCTTGGAAGAATGCGAACATCATCTTGATCCGTAAGAAAAGGGACGTCAAGGACCTGAAAAATTACACAGGCCCATAAGCTTACTGTCCGTTGTCTACAAGCTATTTACAAAAGTAATTGCTAACAGAATTAATACGACATTAGAGTTCAATCAACCAAGGGACCAGGCAGGATTTCGTACAGAATTCTCAACAATAGACCATATTCATACTATCAATCAGGTGATAGAGAAATGCGCGGAATACAACCAACCCCTATATATAGCCTTCATAGATTACGAGGGAGCAACACATTTGCAAGGTGAGAAACACAAATTTATTCACAGGTATGAACACACGCCAGCAGTTCCGGAATAATTATGCCATAAAGGAATATGGAAACATCTATAGATACCGTAGCCAACATCTAAAACAACCCCACAGCCACCGTATTCCTCAAAAAAAGCAGGACAAACCACTGTGCGCACGCCTATGCGAAGAGTTACAATCTCTTCAACGTTATGCGCGGCACATTCACTATAAATATTGAAAGAACTAGAACGGGCAAAAATAGGAATAAAAATTAACGAAGAATATCTTAGGTACTTGCGTTTTGCGGACGATATGGCGCTTTTCAGTAACGACGGTTCCGAATCACGAAAAGAATTCTGGAGATGTAAACGAAGGCAGCAATAAAGTAGGGTTAAAGACGGACCCGAAAAAAAGAAAGATAATGTTAGGCGGCTTGCCGAAAAAGCGAGATTAAGAGTGGCAACTAGACTAGAAGATTGTGTATACGCGTGAGCTAATTACGAGCAGAGGAGCACCCCCCCCCCCCCGTCGCTTAATAAATTCACCAAGGAGCGGTAGGCATTCGCAACACATGACTGGCAATTAAATTAGCGTTATCCTTTAAGCGGAAATTGCAATTTTTTCAGTGATAACTTAAGGGACAAAAAGATGGATAAACTGCTGCACGCGACGCGAAAAACATTGCGAGCGGTACCACAAGATCCCATTAACTCTACATCTAAACAAGATAGACAAGCACGCATTCCTAATCTAAAGGTAAGATTGTAACAGAAAGGAATCGTGCATAAAAGCCACTCACCTGTGCCCGTTGGATCGCTAAAAACACGGGCGAATAAAAAATGCAAGCGCACCATGTCAGAATACACAAAACACGATGGTCAATAGAAAATACGCGATAAGAAGAGAACAAAAATCTGATGACACGTAACAGTAGTGAACACATGGCCTTATATGAGGTGAGCGAGTTCAACATGGAAGCAGGGGGCCACTGGTTTCTCGCTGCGGTGATCTCTGCCGAAAACAATGCCGGAATCCTGTCGCGTATCCATCTCATGCACGATTTTGACTTTCCACCAGACATGTCCACACACCGCACTTCTTGAAGAATTCTGCTGGTCGGAGTGAAAAAAACCTGCTCCCGCAGCTACGATTGTCCCTCCGTCGGGACGGCTACCCTACCCTGCCTGGTCAAGCGAGTTTCGCGACAATGACGCTGAACGAGGGGATGAGAGGGAGGGGGGTAGAGGTTGAAGAAGACGAAAAAAAATTTCGAGCTCTCCCTTCTTGAAAGCACGGCTTAAAGTCCCTAGATTTGTCCTTTAGATTTGTCCTTTTTACTTAAGTACCGACAACTGCCTCCTTTCCCGGCCCTCTCTCACGCGCAGCTGGCATCCGACGCCATTTTCTTCCTAACTTGGAAGATTTACAAAGCCATGCGCGTCTAAGTACATTAGCCACGCATCTTTCAGCGGACAATATGCTAACGCGGCGCGCCTTTCTCCTCCCGTCAGCCCCCTGTCATTATTGAATGGGGGATCGCGTTTCACCAGGTGCTGGAAAAGCGTTAGGAAGAACATGGCTACCGAAAACGAGCGTTAGCCAATGAGATTCGTCGACGGCGCTTCACTGGTTGTCGGTACTTAAGAAAGAACAGGGAAAAATCTAGGGACTTTAGCACGGCTCAGCCTACCACAATGGTGTGCGATCCCCCCAGCATGTCTATGGGCGTGCCGTTGGAGAAAGGCGTTCGTCGAATTTTCAATGCATCACTTGTTGCCACATATCGCTACATGAAAACTTTGCGTACACCACGTTGGAGCCGCATTTTTCGTCGTATTTCACGTGCCATAATAATAATTTTATGCGAGTGTTTCTGAAAGCACGTGGGGAGCAATGTGAGCGAGATTTTTACTTGAACAAGATATGTATGTCACAAAATGGAGGGCAACGAAGTGCAAATACGAACTGACAAACACGTGGAAAACACGTGTTTGTCAGTTCGTTAAAGATGGTCAGCAGGCTAGTTGATTTGGAAACATTCAAACGACAAAACGTGTCTTCACTTCGCCCGGTCTTTTTTGCACCATACCTATTTTTCTCATGTAACGAACCAACTAGCTCAGCAGCAAGCCTTGCTGAGCTTTTTACTATTTTCATAAAGTAAAATTATGTGACATCACTGAAGCAAATGCGCTTGTTACGCTTGACCCAAATAAGCGCGTGAGTAAATATGTGCTAAGACAGAGATCGGAAAATGTCCGTGTAGTATATGAGCGCTCGCGCCACACATTCAGCGGCTCTATTTATGCACAGAATTAGTATTCACATATAACTTCTTCCGCTAAAAGCATTTGTGCGGGAATGTTTGGGTGAATTTTGATGCTGAATACATTAGTGAAGTCGGCCGACCAGTGGCAAAAACATTTACAAAACAGAAGTACTTTGAATTTAGCCCATGAAGTTAATAGTATGTGTTATAACATTTTTGATAGCGTTGAACAACTGGTCAACGAAGTGGCCATCTAATTTGAGTCAGTTATGCTTCAAAAGACCACCTTTTTTGGTAGAAAAGTGACTGTGCTAGTGATAGTTGTTAGTCATTGTCATAGCAGAAATTAATAAGAGAATGCAAGCTACAGTAAAACCTCGGTGATACGATCATGGCTCGCACAAATTTCGGGGTGATACGAATTTTTCAGTGGCCCCGGCCAAGGCTCATTAGCCTGCAATGTATTGGAGTACGGTTGTTGCGAACCGATTTGCAACCCGCGACGTTTGATACGAACGTAGACTAGCGCACACGTACGAAGAGGTGCGGACCGCGCTCTCGCGGACCGCGCTCACGCGCGGGCGCGGGCATGCGCGCTGCGCGACCATCAACGGTGCGGCGTTGCCTCCGAGATAGTGCGCGCGAATATTGGAGGCCTTTAGGCACCTTCGCGTTTAGCTTACAGACGACGTTGACATCGCGCTATTTTTTTCAACGCGTTCACGCCTGCTCCTGTGCTCGAGGCAGCAGCGTTTTTGTACTGTGTTAACACGTGTCTGCCACGTCGATGCAAGCCATGTCCCCGCACTCAGACGTTCTATGAAACAAGACTGAAACTTGGGCTGCGGGTCCTCCATGCAGTCCCATAAAAGGTGGACGAATACCCCAAGAGACGAAGCAGACGGTCTCGGCGAAGGAGCTTGGCCTCCATCTATCGTGTGCAAAGCGCTTCTTAAGTCACTTTCGCCGCCGTTCTTTAGTGTCGTGCAGAATAGCAAGCGTAGTAAGATTAGGAAGCGGCTATTAGCGGTCACGGGGCACGACGCATCTGGTTCATTGATTACAGACGCGCGCATGGACCTTATATACGAGTACAAGTATGATCGTTATCGTTTAAAAACTTTACTGGCAATCATGCAGAGCTGTTCATGACGTCGCTGCGGCCCTGAGAAACACTGAATCAAAACGTATGGCAACTTTGTTTTGTCGCATACTAACTTTCCGTGTTTTCTGGTGATACGAATTTCGGAAGATACGAATATTCTTGGTAATATTCTTGGCTTCTTCGGCGGGCTGGAGATAGAGCGCAACGTCGAGGTTATTCTCCTCAATGACGGCCGGCATAACGGCGTCCAGCGTCGTTGAGGGGCTTCCGTGAACTGGTTTGAACGGCGTCATAGGTGCGGCGTTTCTTACACTGCCGTGTTAACTTCAGGTTATGTGCGGAAGGTATTATGGCGTCCCATGTCATGTGTTCGACGTACAGTACATTGCCAGCATGTCGGCGAGGGTTTCATTTAGCCGCTCAGTGAGGCCATTCGCCTGCGGGTGATGTCCTTCAGTGACTTGTGTGGCTCTATTTCAAGATGGTTTGCGTTAGCTCTGCCGTAAAAGCCGTACCTCTGTCGGTGACGAGGGCTTTTGGAGCGCCGCGACGCAGGAGAACGTTCTCAACAAGGCATGTATAACTGTCTGAAGGGAGACAAGAAAGTTCCAACATCGTCGATAAGCCACAGATTCTGCCGTGCTTCAGCTGACATCGGCGGAGCCGATGTCAGCTGAAGCACGGCAGAATGACGGCATGCTCGGCCCAATGTTGCCGGTGAAAACCATCGGCTCGGCCGATGTCGACGAAAGTACGGCAAAGCGGCGGCTAACTCGGCCCAATGTTGCCGGTGAAAGCCATCGGCTAAGCCGATATTGGCGGAAGAACAGCAAAATGCCGGCAAACTCGGCCCACCGTTGCCGGTGAAAGAAGTCGGCTAAGCCGATATCGGCGGAAAGACGGCAGAGCGCCGGTAAACTCGGCCCAATGTTGCCGGTGAAAGCCCAACATCGGCTGAAAGGCGGCAAAGTCGGCCCAATTTTGCCGGCGAAGGTCAACGGCCCCACCGATATCGGCGCCAGGCTGGAAATGCTGGCCCGAGGTGAGTCCGCGCACAGCCACCGTAAAAACAATAACAGCCCGATGTTGTGTGCTGCCTGGGTGTATCTTCGATACTATCTTAGATACTCTTTGGGTATTTTGTTTCTGTATCTCGATACGCCTCGCAAGACGTGTATCAGTATCTCTATTTCCGATGCATTGAAGAATGTACGTGTATCTTAAGATACAAGAACTGCAATCGCACCACCACAGAACGAAACAAAAGTGGAGAGGGCGAAGTGGGGTGAAGAAAGTGAAGTGGAGAGGGGAAGGGCGAGAGTGAGAGAGGGGAGTGGAGAGGAAGTGTGTGGAGAGGGTTTGCGCATGGGCAGTAAGGGTGGTCACGCCGCACACCACCGGTTTGAACTCCGCCATAAGATGCTTCGCATCCAATATAGGTTGGCTGAACTCCGCTTCTAAAGCTGATACTGATGTCACTAAGAGAGAGAGAGGGAAATAAACGTTTATTTGTGAAACAGTGTTCCGAGCGATGCTCGGTATCACCCTAAGGTGGGAGGGCTCCCTAGTCCAGGAACTTTCTGGTTTCTACTGCCCTCTTGGCCCTGATGACAAGTTATCGCTGGTCTTCCAGGTCCTCGAGGGCGAGCTTAGCCTCCCACGTTTCGATTAGGCGGTCGTCGTTCGTGTTTAGTGCTGGATTGACGTCCATCTCCGGTTGCATATTGAGGTCTACATGACAGGGGCATTCCAGGAGCAAATGTGCCAAGGTGTCCGGTCCGCTGCAGAACGGGCACATGAAGCTATGTTTCGTTGGGTAGAGGCGGTGCATTAATATTCCATGTATGTGTGTGTTGCTTTGCATGCGTCTGATGATCACGCTTTCTTCTTTAGTCAGTTTTGGATGTGGTGGAGGGTACACCCGTCGCTCCAGTCTGTAGTGTTGAAGTAGCGACGAATAGGTGTTCTGTACCGCCTCCACCTCTTCAGCGATGGGTCGGGTATCCTGTGGGTCCAGGACAGCCCGGCTGACGTGCTCGCGGGCAACGGCATGGGTCGCTTCATTTCCCTGCAGACCCTCGTGTCCTGGCACCCATATTATACAGGTGTATGGGAGTGGAGTGCTTCGCCGTTTTCTGATGTTAAGTGGATCGGCTGAGATGCGGCCCTTCACATAATTCCTGCAAGCTGCTTGCGAGTCGGTGAAGATCACCGCGGCGTCTGTACATGTGGTTGTGGCGAGAGCGATTGCCGCTCCTTCCGCTGCTTCTGAGTTGTGTGCCTTGACCGTGGCTGACGCTAACTCTCGGCCTCGAGAGTCTACGACGCTGACAGCGTACGCGTTTCTGCGCGGATACTTGGCAGCGTCGGTGTAGTGGGCGTCCGGGTCTTCCTTGAACTTTCGTTTAATAGCGTCAGTTCTAGCCTTTCGTCTACTTTTGTGGAATGTCGGATGCATGTTGCGCGGAATAGGCGCGTGGTAGAAGGACTCTCTAACGTCCAGTGGGATGCGCTTTTTCAGGTCTGCATCGGCGATGTACGTATCGCTGTATTTGAGGTACCGGAGCACTGACCTCCCGGTGGGCGTGAGCTTAGTCGTTCCAGCTGGATGTTCTTGTGAGCTTCGGCGAGCTCTTGCCACGTGTTGTGGACGCCCATTTTAAGAAGACGTATAGTGTCGCGTGTTATAAAACACGGGGGCTTTATTTAGAAAGGCGTACGGCGTGTCGTACTCCAAGATAGCGCTGAAGGCGTGCAGCCGCCAAGAACGTCTTCTTTTTCAGTCTTTTCCGCTGCGCCTCTCGAGCGCACCGGTTGTCTTCTTTGTCGTCGCCAGCGTATAGACAGACACAAATATGGACGCGGCATTACCCTCCCTCCAGAGCGAGCATCGTCTCGATGCTCACGAAGTAGCAGTCGATGCGCAGTTAGCGAGTGGGCGGTCACATCACTCAGAAAAGTACGGCTTCATGCGTACCACGTGCACTGTCTCAGGCAGATGCTGGCGGCGCTTTGAACAAGAAGAGCCGTCAGGGACGACTTCGTACGTGACGTCGCTAAGGCGGCGCAGAACCTTGTAGGGTCCGAAGTATCGGCGCAGAAGTTTCTCCGAGAGGCCTCGCCGTCGTACAGGGAACCAAACCCAGACTCTTTCCCCGGGCTTAAACGTGACAAATCGATGGCGGAGATTGTACCGTTGAGCGTCAAGTTCTTGCTGGCTAGTTATTCTGACGCGGGCAAGCTGTCTTGCTTCCTCGGCGCGCTCAGTGAAATCTGCGGCGTCCGTCTCTGAATCACCGTCATGAGGCAGCATAGCATCAAGCATCGTAGTTACGTCTCTGCCGTGAATCAGTGCAAACGGTGTCATTTTCGTTGTTTGTTGGCGTGCCGTATTATACGCGAATGTGACGTACGGCAAAATGCTGTCCCAATTCTTGTGTTCCACGTCAACGTACATGCAAAGCATGTCGGCGATAGTCTTGTTCAGTCGTTCCGTAAGTCCATTTGTTTGTGGGTGATAAGCTGTCGTCTTCCTATGCGCTGTACCACTGAGCGTAAGCACAGTGCGCAACAGCTCGGCTGTAAACGCGGTACCTTTGTCTGTTATCACGACCGCGGGAGCACCATGTCTCAGCACGATGTTCTCAATGAAGAACCGGGCCGCTTCAGCTGCAGTGCCGCTCGGAATCGCCTTGGTCTCGGCGTATCGGGTGAGGTAGTCCGTCGCCACTATAACCCATTTGTTACCGCTGTCCGATGTTGGAAATAGGCCCAAAAGGTCCATGCCAATTTGAGCGAACGGAGTTTCCGGTACTGGAACGGGATGTAAAAGCCCAGCGGGTTTGACCGGTGGTACCTTGCGCCGCTGACAGTCAATGCATGTTCGCACGTAATGCTTCACCTCCACTGCTATTCTTGGCCAGTGGTATTTTTCTTTGATACGTGTCAATGTTCTTGTGAAACCGAGGTGGCCCGACGTGGCTTCGTCATGACAGGCTTGCAAAATTTCTTTGCGGAGGATTTCCGGAACTACCAGCAGGTAGCTTTTGCCTGTTGATGAGAAATTCTTCTTATAGAGAATTCCGTTACGCAAGCAGAATGCTGATAAATTTCTCGAAAACACTCTCGGCGCATTCGTGGCTCGTCCATTCAAGAAGTCGATTAGTGAGTTGAGCTCCGGATCGTCTTGCTGTTGCCGGGAGATGACAGCCGCATCGACAACTCCTAAAAAGCCTGCGCATTCATCATCCTCTGGGCTCGGTGGTTTAATCGGTGATCTTGATAGGCAATCGGCATCTAAGTGCTGCCTTCCCGACTTGTAGACTACGGTCATGTCGTACTCTTGAAGCCGTAAGCTCCAGCGTGCCAAACGTCCAGACGGGTCTTTCATGTTGGTCAACCAACACAGGGAGTGGTGGTCGCTTACCACTTGGAAAGCGCGGCCATATAAATACGGGCGAAACTTTGCAACTGCCCAAACGACAGCCAGACACTCCTTCTCAGTTGTTGAGTAGTTGGACTCAGCACGGGACAAGGTTCTACTAGCGTAGGCAACTACTCTCTCCGCACCATCTTGGCACTGAACAAGAACAGCGCCGAGGCCCACATTGCTGGCGTCTGTATGGATGGCTGTTGGTGCATCCTCATCGAAGTGAGCGAGTACGGGCGGAGTTTGTAGACGATGCCGCAACTCGTTGAACGACGCTTCTTGCTCTTCGCCCCATACAAACGCAACATCTTCCCTTGTGAGGCGGGTGAGTGGAGAGGCGATGTGCGCAAAGTCCGCTATAAATCGCCGGTAATAGGCACAAAGACCCAGGAAACGTCGGACCGCCTTCTTATCTACAGGCCTTGCGAACTTTGCGACGGCTGCAGTTTTATCTGGGTCAGGCTTAACACCTTCCTGACTGACCACATGCCCCAGGAACTGAAGTTCTTCGAAGCCGAAGTGGCATTTTTCTGGTTTCAATGTGAGTCCTGCGGACCGTATGGCTTGAAGGACAGACAGCAGCCGTTTTAGATGTTCTTCAAACGTGGCCGAAAAAACAATCACGTCGTCAAGGTACACAAGACACGTTTTCCATTTCAGACCGGATAGAACGGTATCCATGAGCCTTTGAAATGTGGCCGGGGCCGAGCATAAACCGAAAGGGAGGACTTTGAATTCATAAAGCCCGTCAGGCGTCACGAATGCGGTCTTTTCTCGGTCACGCTCATCTACTTCTATTTGCCAGTATCCACTTTTAAGGTCCATTGACGAGAAGTAGCGCGCATGCCGTAGCCTGTCCAAAGAGTCGTCGATCCGTGGCAGCGGATAAACATCTTTCTTCGTAACGTTGTTGAGCTTACGACAATCAATGCAGAAACGCAAGCTGCCATCTTTCTTTTTCACGAGTACCACCGGTGATGCCCAGGGGCTTTTTGATGGTTGGATCACATCATCCTCTAGCATCTTCTTGACCTGCTGCTGTATGACCTCACGTTCTTTCTGAGCGACGCGATATGGGTTCTGTCGGATGGGTCTTGCTGTCTCTTCCGTGATTATACGGTGTTTAGTCAGCGGCGTTTGACCCACTCGTGACGTCGAGGAAAAGCAGTCCTTGAACCGGCCAAGAAGTTCCATAAGACGACATCTTTCAGTGGGCGTTAACCTTGGGCCGATGTCGACATCTGGTGCCTGCAGTGCTGTACGAGCCGTTGCTTCCCCTTGCATAACAAGGCACTCGTAAGAGTAGTCGAGTTCCTCGAGGTATGCCACAGCAGTGCCTTTGCCAATGTGCCGGCGCTCGTTCGTAAAATTGGTAAGTAGCACCTCCGTACGGCCATCAACTAAGCTGACGATGCCGCGAGCGATGGCAACACCTTGACGGAAGAGAAGGGCAGTTACACGTTCGGCTATGGCGTCTTCATTACACTGCACGCTGCAACTGACGGAAACAAGACTACATGACAGCGGCGGCACGCAGACGTCTTCGTCTACCACACGTAACGCCCTGGGATCTTGGTCTGCATCCGAGGTCACGGGATTGTCAGAGGCAAATGTTATCACGCCTTCACGTATGTTGACAACGGCGCCGTACTCCCTTAAGAAGTCCATTCCTAGTATCAGAGGTTTGCAGCACTCCGGTAGGATCACGAATGAGGCTACAAAAGCTCTATTCCCGATCGTGAGTCTTGCTGTACATTTGCCTGAAGGCGTCATTACCTGGCCTCCAGCATTTCGAATATAAGGGCCCGTCCATTCCGTTCTGACTTTCTTGAGTGGCCGACGATCCGCAGTGCGCCATATATCCGTCTTGCGCAGTTGAGGTCGCCTTATGGGATCCTGCTGGGCCCAGGCTGCAACAGGTGGCGGTTGGCGGTACTGCGGCGCGGGCATGGGCAACGGTCGACGAACAGCGTCTGCATAGCTGTATGCGTCCGGCTGGTACGATAGTTCTGGAGCCAATGGACGACGTACAGCGTCGCCGTAGGTATATGCGTTAGGCTGGTACGACGCATCAGGGTATGGCTCGGGAGAGGCAAACGCTTGGCGAAGTTCCTGGCGGACGACTTCAGCGACGGATGCAACCGTGAACTCCTGCTGCTGCGGCGATTGCGACGGCGATGTGCACCTTGCGTTCTCCTTTGCAATCTCCTCGCGCACGATCTGTCGAATGAGTAAGCGTAGAGAACACTCATCGGTCGCAGTGAGTGCTGCGGCACCGGCAGGTGCACCGGTGGCTCGGCGATCGCATTGATGGTACCGTTGCTGCAGCGCCCGCTCTATTGCGGTGGCTTCCCTGATAAACTCGTCGACTGTTGTCGGCGGATTGCGCACGAGACCAACAAACAGCTGTTCTCTGACGCCTCTCATGAGATGGCTTAGCTTCTTAGCCTCGGACATGTTGGGGTCAGCGCGGTGGAACAAACGCACCATATCCTCGGCAAACATGGCGACGCCTTCATGTAGCTGTTGGATGCGTGACTCAAGAAGGCGTTGCGCGTTTTCACGTCGGTCTGTGTTGCCGAAGGTATCGCGTAACCGACGGCAAAACTCGTCCCATGTTGTCAGAGTTGCCTCGCGGTTTATGAACCACGTCTTCGCACCGTCTTCAAGGGCAAAGTATACGTGGAAGAGCTTCTCGTCGGGGCTCCAGTGGTTCGACTTCGCTACCCGTTCAAACTCCTCAAGCCAGTCTTCCGCATCTTCGTTCGGGCGGCCGTGAAATGGTTCGGGAATCCGAAGATTCTGGACCGTTACCTGCGTAGGGCTTCTTGAAAACGCCATTTCTTGAGCAGGGGTGGCTGTCGGCAGCGGGGGTCCTTGTAAAAGGCCAAATTCTGGTCTCAGACCTTGCAGGCGACGGCTTGAGCGGTGTACAGGCGTCTCCACGCGTGGCGGTCTCGGGGGGCTGGATGCAGGGCTGCTCACAGGAGTACCGATCATGAGGCGATGGTACCCAGCTCCTCCACCAGTGTCGCGTGTTATAAAACACGGGGGCTTTATTTAGAAAGGCGTACGGCGTGTCGTACTCCAAGATAGCGCTGAAGGCGTGCAGCCGCCAAGAACGTCTTCTTTTTCAGTCTTTTCCGCTGCGCCTCTCGAGCGCACCGGTTGTCTTCTTTGTCGTCGCCAGCGTATAGACAGACACAAATATGGACGCGGCAATAGTAGAAGTCACGAGAATAAAACTGAAGGCAGTGACATTATTAGTTTTCCAGCGAGAATAGTCGATGAGCACTGAGGGTCCCTTTTGGTGAAGCAGAGGCACGGGGTGGCGCTCGCGTCGTCGCGACAGACAAGTGCTTTTACGGGAGGAATCAAATCCTTCGTGTTTACAATGTTCTTATGGCAGTTAACAATGCAAACGAGTCCTCCGTAGGAGCGACATCGCAGAAAGACGTTTCACGTGCAGTGCGAGCTTCGAAAATGCGTGGGAACGACGGGGAGCGAAGGGGTCGCACCAGGCAGTTGAAGTTCGCTTTCTCCAATAGGGGAATTGCCACCACTGCTGTCGCTGGAGAAACTTGAGTGGGTCTTCCCTACGATGAACATAAGTGACAGGTCCTATAGTGCACATCATGACAAGCATGTCATGTACAACATGATTTAGACGACATGGTCTGGGGACGCTCGCGGCCAATAAATAAATGGACGTATATCAAAACTGATATGACGAGAGAATTCTGTATCGCGAACATAAATAGCAGAAGGTAACATGAAAAATATGACATGCATACCACGTATGACATGACTTACATGCGAGGCTCATGGTGCAATCACGGCCGTTTCGCTACTTTGACATGTACCAAATTTCGTATTGCGTGTCGTGGCCCTATAACGATTTACAGGTACTGCAATCACCATTCAGTGATTTTAGCAGGGTGGTACATAAGGTGAATCTAGAACAAATGGCACGTACATCGGTATATAATATATACAGGCTATACAATGTATAGCGCAGACAGAAACTTCCACGGGCAAAAAAGATACATAGAAGATTCCATAGAAAATTCATAGAAAAATAAAAGATATCAATGCGATATAATTCATCTGGTAAGTACATCATTTAATTCTGATGAAAACAATTCCAATAAGGGTGCTGGAACTATTGCGTTAGTTAGTTTATTCCACTCGATTATGGTGTGAGGAAAGAATTAATACCTAAAGCAATTATTGCGTGTGGAAAAGGGGGTTATGGTGAGGTCATACCTCTGCCTAGTAGAGTAGCCAGAAAAAAAGAACAAACGCCAGGCCTGCGCTCAAACCGCAGCACAGTCACAGCGAAAGCTGGAAGAGCACGCGTTTCTAGAGCACGTTGTAAGCTCTCTTGGGGCTACTAATACAAGTACACTAGCAAGGTACCCACTACGCCATAAATCACATTTTTTTTGAAGTTGGGAAGCACCTACTAAGCCATTATTCGTCATTCTGCGGAGAAGCGAGGCACCAGCTACACGTCTGTAAGGCATTATGTGCACTTTGTTGACGCGACGACTGATGACGACGAAGAATTATGGCTCAGGCCTTTGTAATGGGTTGGAAGCTTTAAACGGCCCACCAGATATGTAATTTGCACTGGGTGACGCCCGGTCGCTATTTCCCTCTCCCGCCATGCTGTATAACACACGTTCATGTGGGGGAGAGAGGGGGGGCCGAAGCAGTTTACTGAGACCCCGAGGAAATGGATCATGCACTTGTGGGCTTCCTTGACAACCAATACAAGTGCACTTACGAGGAACCCACTACGTTATAGATCATTATCATTTTTGAGAAGAAGGAAAGCAGGCATTACGCCATTTTTCGTCATTGTACAGAGAGCCGTGGCACCTGCTAAACGCATGTAAGGCATTAGCGCACTTTGTTGATGCTGTGCCTGATGACGGTGAAGAATTATGGCTGAGCCCTTTGTAATGAGTTGGACGCATTCAGCAAGCTTCTCGTTGCGCAGTTCGCATTGTGTGATGCCTGGTTACAGAATTCGCGTTGTGCGACGCTTGGTGCTTATTTTACTCTTCTACCACGCTATATTGCATATGCTAATGTGGTTCCTTCCCGACATGAAGCCTGTATAGGACCTTTTTGCAAAGCAGTTTCAAGCACCACCAAAAAGACTTTGTTCCTGACTGGCTGGCCATGGTTGAACCTCTGGCATGCCTAAAGGAATTTTAGAAAGCCAGTCCCGTAATTTATTTTTTATTATTTTATTTCATTTATTTTTTCACCTTGACACATTCTTGTAGCAATGTGTATTATTACTGTAAGTGGTGTCTGTTATTGATGTACATGTGACGGGAATAAACCGGCAATAAAGAAAAAAAAACCGGCATGGCTCAATGGTTGAATACTGGGCTCCCACGCAGAGGGCCCAGGTACGAACCTCGTGCCATCCTGGATTTTTTTCTTATTTCGAACGATAGTGGTTACGGACACCCGCGGCGGCGGACAACTACGGCGCCAAAATCGGCCTGTGAAATGATCTCATAACAGCTTTCGCTATATCGGCTATATTTACTTGATATTGACCGTTAATTGATACAAAAACGTAAGCTTTGCGTTGCGGTATGTTAATAATACGGGTAAATGTTGAACTTTATATGAAACATCCGTAGCAGAAGTCCTTGAAAAATTATAACAAAACACTCTCCTCTTTTTTGCACTTTTTTTAATTTTTAATCTTAGTCCTAGTAAAAGGGTCAGATATGATGGCGGCGTATTCTAATATTGATAGGATATTTTATTTGTGCAATAACAGGCGGACAGGAGGAGTGGAAAGCTTGAGAGTACGACGCAGAAAAAACACTTTGTAAGTTGCATTTATTGTTATGTGTGTAATGTGTTTATTCCAGCAGAGATCATTTGATATTATAGCCCCAAGTACTCATATTAAATGACTTCAGACAAAGAAATATTGTTAGCATTGTACGTAAAATGCAAAGTACTTTTCTTGTGAGTAATTCGCACAAAGACAGATTTGTCAACGTAGTGACGATTTGCTATTGCTTGCGCCAGGGGGATACTTTTTTTGAAAAGCTTGATTTAACAGAAGTTGATCGGATGTGCTGTCAACCTCGGAGTACAAAACACAGTCATCAGCGTAAAGATTCACTTCAGGGGGAATTTGTTCTACAATATCATTAATAAACAAAAGAAATAGTATAGACCCTAGAACCTGAGCCTTGGGGAACGCCAGAATCAACCGTTACGTACTCTGAGTAACAATTGTGAAAAGAAACAAACTGTTGTCGTTTAGTTCGATAAAAGAAGAGCGAACCCATTAATATTTTGTGGTTGAGTACTATGTCAAATTTCAATAGTAATTTTTTATGCGAGGCCTTAGCGAAGGCTTTGGCGAAGCCCATAAAAATTGCATCTATTTGTTTGCCGAGGTTCATCTATTTGTTGCCGAGCTTAATAGATTTCACAAAGTCGTGTGCGATTGCAACGATCTCAGTGCAGGGTGAACATTCTTTTCTGAATCCGCCCTGATATCTAGTTAGGATGTTGTGCTTATTGAGAAAATCTGCGATATAATTTTTTATTATATGTTGTTATATGGGGTTGAAGTTAATGAAATTGGTCGATAGTTCCCAACCTGGTTCTTGTTTCCTTTTTTATGTATTGGTTGAATTCTGGCAGTTACCCAATCATGCACTAGCTCACCATCACGTAATAATTTACACAACAATACATATAAATACTTTGATGCACACTCTGCGTACCTTTTTAAAAAGGCATTGGGGATGCAATCCGGGGGCCAGGCGATTTTTTCGTGTCTAGCTTCAGCAGCATGTTTTGCACTCCTAGGTATGAACATCAGGCAAGGCAGGTAAGGAGACAATAATAGTTGTCAAGGTACCATTGCCTCCGATGAAAAGAGATCTCAGTTGTTCAATAAAAAGGTTAACCATTGATTCTGGATCACTAATCTCTCGGTAATGAAACTGGACAATGTTTCTCAAAGGTGGGTGATTCCCTCCAAAGTTGTTTTATCTGAATTAACCTTAAGTCTAATGCGATATGTCAATTTTACAATTTTCTCTTGACAATTCAAATGAACACGAGTCTTTTGTAATCGTTTTACCTGCCTTCTCATTTTCAGCGTCTCCCTAGAAATCCAAGGGTTCTTGGTTCTAGGCTTTTTACATACGGTTGGTACAAAACGCTGAATACTTTTACTCACAATGCCCTTAAACTTAATGCAAAGATCAGTTACACTTTCAGTGCTATTAGCAAAACCATCGAAATGAAAAGAAAGAATATTTAGTATTGACTCATCATCAGCATTACAAAGGTTATATAAAGTAGTCATCTTAGGATTTTCAGAGAGAGAAGCATTTGTTACGCTTAGCATTACAGCAAGGTGATCGGAAATACCGGGGACAACGTCACAAGCACAATTATGAGTTATATTTCCAGATACAAAGACAAGATCTAGAATTGATTTGGGGCTGTCTTGAATGCTTTTGCAACATTCAACTAGCTATTATAAAAATATATTGAAAAGAAATGTCTATCATGGTATCTGCGGAAGCATCACAGTGACTAGTGTGTGCCGTTGTTGACCATTCTACATTTGGCAGATTAAAGTCGCCTGCTAAGATTACTCGGTCGCCCGACGTTACAAAAGTTGCCATATATTTTTAGCTCATCAATTATATCAACTTAACAACCAGCAGATCTGTACAAAGCACCCTATACATATCTAGTCTTATCGTAATTGATCTGCAAAAGATACATTCAGCATTAGGAACATCTGGCATTTTAGTGAATTCTATCCCTTTTTTGACAGAATACATAAGCCACTTGCGATCCAGCTAGCTGCCATCCTTTCAGTATACCGGGTGTTCAAAGTTACGCTTTATGGTATTGTTAAATTTCATCGCTTGGAAGAACGTGGAAACCACCTTTACAGACAATTTTTTTTATCCAGGGGGACACAAAGTGAGACAATATTTATCGCTGCTAGCCGCCCAATTAACTATGACTGAATAATGAACTTTTAATGAGTTCAGCAAGCGGACATGTTTGCTTTGAAAAGTTGGAGGCAGTCGCGTTTCTACACAGTTCCATTTGGAAGAATTCTTCTAGCAAGTCTGTGCCCCGTGATATCCCGCTGCAAAGTTTACTTCCGGTTTGCATGATTTGCGGTTTATTTGCGGTTTGCCACGTTGTTATCTCCGTTTTACTCTAAATTTCCGTTACCCTATGTCGAACGAAATCTTTCCACTTGCTTTGCATTCTCGCCGATCGCCTCACGCAACTTCACAGCGACTTGCGAGCCACTGACTCCGCCATCGTTCGTTTGTTATCAACCACGGAAGCGGAGGCAGAGTTTGACCGCGTTGTGGAATACAACGATCGAGCCACAGTGACGTCCGCGAACCTCAAGTATCGGTTGCCTCGATTTTACGAGTCCCAGAACCGTCCTCTACCAGAGACACCAACCGAACCCGTGCAACGCACGCACCAGCGCACCGTCCAGCTACCAAAAGTCGACCTCATGAAGTTCGATAATGAACCATCATTGTGGAAGCCCTTTTGGGAGCAGTTCAGCCAACTCATCCACAATAACGGTGGATTCACCGACGTAGACAGATTCACCTATCTACGTTCGGTCCTGACCAGCGACGCGGCGTTGGCCATCGCGGGACTTCCGGCAGCTGCAAGTTGCTACGCTGAAGCACTGGGCATTCTGAAAAACCGATTTGCCAAAACCGATGTGATCATTCAAACTCACATGCAACGACTCATCGACATACAGCCCGTGCGATCCTCCATCGACCTTCAAGGACTTCGATGCCTCTACGACACGGTGCAGTCCTAAACACGTGCCCTGAAATCTCTCGGAGTAGCACAAGACAATTACTTTGCAATGTTCTACCCCATCCTTCTGAAGTCGCTTCCACATGACATAGTCATCGACTTCAAAACGACCATCGCACGCCAAAGTACACAACCAAGAGGACAAGGTGGAAACACGGGCCAGCACTCTCAGGAACTGAAGGGGAGCATACAGTCTTGACTGTTTTTTATTCAAACCGACGTAGAGTCTCGCGACCGAACAGTCCTACACATTTCTGTCGAAGAGGACGCGAAGATGGTTAAAGTAAAAGAGGTTCGCACTACTGAGACATCCTCTTCGCGCCATCAACGTTTAGCAACGGAGTCTCTAACTTCAGTTCCGAAAAAAAAAAAAAACCTCTGCTTTTTTTGCTAGTCCACCACTCATGATACAGAAAAGTGCGACTATCCGATTCCGCTCGAGGAAAAGAAAAAAAGACACCTAAACACACGTCGATGTTTCCGCTGTACTTTACAACATCATTTGGCGAAAAATTGCAGGAGGAATGTTACATGCACGAAGTGCAATCGACCCCGCCAAAGCAGAAACGATGTGTGACCCTCGGATGTTGAAACCGACCAATGGTGCTCAGGTGAAACTCGAAATGATTGGAGCCGAAAACCGTTGCAACTCGAAATGATTGGAGCCGACAATTCAAAACGGCGCGTATACCTTCAGACAGCTGTTGCTTGGGCAGCCAACCAAGAGAGCAAATGCCTAGTTCGAGTTTTATTCGATGGAGGCAGCCAGCGCGCTTTCGTCACTGAAAAACTGGCTGAAAAATTATCTTGTCAAGTACTAGATCACGAGAGCCTTGCGGTGGGCTATTTTGGAGGGCAACACGGAGAGAAGACTTTCCAGCATGTACTTGTCACTCTAAGTTCACAGCGTGGTGGAAATTCGCTACTAATCGGAGCTCTCCTCACGACTAATGTCTGTCATCAGTCCATTCCACGACCGAATAAAGATGTCATCGGCAGACTTGAACGCCAAGGATATCACTTCTCAGACATTGATCAATCGGACAGCCCGAACGTTGTCGACGTCTTAATCAGTAGTGACTATTATTGGTCATTTGTTACGGGAACAACACAAAATTTGGACAATGGGCTCAAAGCTGTCGAGACTATTCTAGGCTGGCCTCTCCATGGGCCAGTAGCCTCTTGCGCCACAGTCACGCATTGTATAGTGAGGCAATAGTTCTAAAATCAGTGACAGATTGTAAAATTACAACGCAAAACTACTGCGACTTAAAAATAATTGGAATAAAATCTCAGGCGCACACGAAGACCCAAGACGAAAACCCAGTTCTGGATTTCTTCAACAGCACAATCAAGATGGAGAATCGTCACTACGTGGTATCTCTTCCATGGAAACCAACAATTCTTCACAACAACAATCTAGCAAACGCAGAGACTCGTGTACATCAGCTTCTCCGGAAGCTTCGTAGATGCCCTCGGTTGCACAAGAGTATGATGTTGCCATACGCAAATCACCAACGACGGTGTAGCAGAGAAGGTCACCGAAGATAAAACAGATGATACGGCATATTACATGCCGCACCATGCAGTGATACGCGAGGACCGCACAACAAGTGTACGGATAGTATTCGATGCTTCATCCCATGAAAAGGGAGAGCTCTCGCATAACAAAAGCCTACATTCTGGACCGAACCTCAATGCCGATCTTATAGGCCTGCTTCTCCGCTTCAGGATACATCGCATTGCTTTAGTCGCAGACATCGAAAAGCCCTTTCTACAAATCAGTGTCAATAGCACAGACCGAGACTCTTGCGGTACATGTAGTTGGAGAAGGCGCCCAGTCCCGATCAACCATTTTACCTAATCTTACCACCTTTCGCATGGCCAGAGTACCATTCGGCACGACATGCAGTCCGTTTCTTTTAGCGGCAACCATACGTCATCTCCTTGATCAGATGTCGTTTATTACCCCGAAACTACAAAACTTCTACGGAATTCAAAATATTTTGACGACATTTTAATAGGAGCGGAATGCGTCGCAGACGCATTAAGACTGCGTGCGGAAGCTACTGAGATATTTTAAAGTGCCTCGATGAAACTACACAAGTGGGCTTCAAATGACCCACGCGCACTTAGCACGCAACCAACACAGCCACCGGAGCTGCCTCTAGGACAATTAACTGGAGTGCTGAAAGTCCTGGGGTTGGTGTGGCATCCAAACATTTTCGCCTCCATCGACAATGCAGCCGCCGCGGCCGGGATTGGATCCCGCGACCTTCGGGTCAGCAGCCGAGCACCATAACCACTAGACCACCGTGGCGGAGCGAGTATCTTGAAACTAACAATGCATAATAAAGATTACAGTAGTTTAATAACTATGTTTATAATAACGAATTTATTGTAGTGTATAAATAACAGTTTTGTACGCTTTTTATGTAACCACCCCTTATGTAATAACCCCCTGGGTGTCTTAAGGTATAAAGCTGAACTAAGCTACAGATTCAGCGATAGTGTGAACAAATTGAATTTAACTAAAAACAACTTTATTAGTCAGTGCGAACACACTCAAAGAAATGCGAAGCACTATATTTTGCCGCTTGTGTGGGCCGCACCTTGGGTATGTAATGCGGTCCTGTACGAAGAGACTGCCAAAGACAGCACTTTTAACCGATGAGCTGTTTAAGCTTTTCCTTGCGCCGGCTAGAGCGAAGAACAATTACCATCATCATGAACCGTCACGCGCGCGCTCGTCCTCTCCGTCATCGTCCGATTCGCTCTCACAACACCTGCGCCGATTCTCCCGGAGAGCATGCAATAACAGTGACGGGCGAGTCTGTTATGTGACTCACGTAACATCATGCAACTACCAGTCATGGGACTAAAAATAACGTAACATGCCGTAGCAACAACTCACGTGACCAATATCACGGTACATGCCGTGTAACAGCTAGTCATTTCACTAAAATCACATAACATCTAGTCACGTGACTAAAATCATGTAACATCTGGTCACGTGCCCGCATGCGCGCCTCTGTGCGCAAGCGGGCATGTCATGTGGCAATTGTTGTATTTCGCGGGCATTTGTAGTAACCAGACAAACACTAATACCTAATAGATAGAAAGCTAGAAACTGTGTGATCAGACGTCTGGTAAACCTATCCAGAACTTTCTCGTTAGAATTATTCGCCCAGCTTTGTTGCTTTGAATGTTAGCTAATCAAACATGCCTAAATTACCAATTAAGCAGAACACACACAAAAAAACGCATCTTCAAGAAGTGAATGATGACGAGTGCGCGTAGCTAGGTCTTAAGGTCCATAATGTATACGTTCCAGTCACCGGCTAGTATAAAGGGTTTGTGTTTGTAGGACTTTTATATTGTTCTGTTACAATTATGATTGGCATTAGTGTATTCAACCTGTTTATGTGCCTCACATATGTTACCCGACAGTTGCCCCATATAATGTAAATTTTGTGATATAAAGTGATATAGGGAGTTGGACGACAAAGCTCGCTCCCAAAGTCCATAAAGTGTACGTTGAAGTAGCCGACTAGTCTAAAGGCTTTCAGCTTGTAAGTGTTTTATATTGTTTTGTCGCAACTATGATTGTTGCTCGTCTACTGTAAACCCGTTTTTGATTCACGTGCACACGTATGCTTCGACTATAGAAACGGTTTTCTAACCAATACGAGAGCTGACAGTAATGGCTCATTCACACTGGGGAATCCGCCCGCCACAGCGACCGGAATTTTCGCGCCGCCGAAATTCAACATTGTTCACACCATTAGCAACCGCACCGCCGAAACTAGGGCACCTAGTTGTCATCGTCCCTTCGCGCGAAGGAACGCTGGCTTTGACGCACTCTGCGTTGTGTACGCATTTCGTTATGGCGAAGCGCATAAACAGGAGCAGGGTCGTCGAACTGCTGGGCCTGCTGCAAAGCTACTTTCTGGCGATGTCTGACGAGGATTAACATGCATTCGCCAAACAAAAGAAACGACGCACGCAGTTGTGGTTGGTTCGTCCTGACTTGCCAGACGCGAGAAGCTTGGTCGAGCCGAGATAATGCTACCCGTTTTGCGATATCGCGATGATGCTAATCGCGACAACACTTGGCAGTTGTCGAGAGCTACAGGATGATTACGAAAAACTTCGCTGTTGCTGCGGGCTTCGACGACTGCGATATAACAAGCACGCCGCCATTTTTCGAATGTTCTGCTCGCGTTCCGATTGGTTCGCGGTGAGGGAATCCGGCGGCAGCTGCCGCAAAAATCGGTCCAGGACCGATCGGCGCGGAAAGGGATTTTCCGGCGGATCTCGCTGCCGCCGAAGTGGATTCCGCGCGCTCTCGCCGCCGAATGTCTCAGTGTGTACGCGCCATAATGGCTCATTCACACTGGGGAATCCGCCGGCCACAGCGACCGGAATTCGCGCGCCACCGAAAGTCAACATTGTGCACACCGCTTAGCAACCGCACCGCCGAAACTAGGGCGTCTAGTTGTCATCGTCCCTTCGCGCGAAGGAACGCTGGCTTTGACGCACTCTGCGTTGTGTACGCATTTCGTTATGGCGAAGCGCATAAACAGGAGCAGGGTCGTCGAACTGCTGGGCCTGCTGCAAAGCAACTTTCTGGCGATGTCTGACGAGGATAAACATGCATTCGCCGAACAAAAGAAACGACGCAAGCAGTTGTGGTTGGTTCGTCCTGATTTGCAAGACGCGAGAAGCTTGGTCGAGCCGAGGTAATGCTACCCGTTTTGCGAGATCGCGATGATGTATTGCAAAGATGCTAATCGCGACAACACTTGGCAGTTGTCGAGAGCTACAGGATCATTAGGAAAGACTTCGCTGTTGCTGCGGGCTTCGACGACTGCGATATCACAAGCGCGCCGCCATTTTTCGAATGTTCGACTCGCGTTCCGATTGGTTCGCGGTGAAGGAATCCGGCGGCAGCTGCCGCAAAAATCGGTCCAGGACCGATCGACGCGGATTGGGCTTTTCCGGCGTATCTCGCTGCCGCCGAAGCGGATTCCGCGCGCTCTGGCCGCCGAATGTCTCATTGTGAACGCGCCTTAAGCGTGACAACAAAGCTAGATGCTAAGGTCCATAATGTCCGCGTTAAAAATAGCGACTAGTATAAAGGGTTTGTGCTTCTAGGTGTTTTATATTGCTCTGTCACAACTATGATTGCTATTAGTCTACTGTTAAGCGTTTTTAAGGGATTTTACACGGTGCTGTCCCGTGAGCATGGACACCACACAATGGACGAGTCTAGACCACCTGGCGCTTCGCCCCTAAAATAGTGCGACTTGCTCCACGCCATAGTCAGCAACTAATGTTGGTATTTGGTCGCCTCGACATTGAGTGCCTCGGCATATTCTTAAAAGCTGGCTAGAGATAGATGGGCACCCTATTTGAGTATATTGTTACGGATGTGACGGGTTTATTTACAATGCGAAGTAGAAGCTGGAGAAAAAATTGGCCGCGTATCTGCGTGCTTCGCTGCAAATGTCGTCTAAAGACGATAGAAGAGGCGCTGCGTGAGATATGGACGCCATCTGGCAATACGTCGGGAAACGTGAGCGCTGTGTTGCGGGCAGGTCGTCCCGGCGCAGCAGCAGGCGAAGACCGGCGGTGAACAACGCGACCAGCGGGGACGCCAGCCAGCCCGATCACGCGGTTTGGCGCGAAGCGCCGAAGCAGAAGAAATGTCCGCACTCAACGAGTACTCTCCACACACTCTTTTATTTACACGTCGCCAGGGCCCATGGCATTCGTACAGTGCAATACTGAAGCGAAACCGAAACACAACAATGAGCTCATGCAGAGGGCACGGAGGAAGGCAAGTTTCAGCGCAGTCGCATTTTCAGCGCAGCTTAAGAAACTATGGTCTCTAGAATTACGTATCTAAGTATTTTCTATTAAAGGAACACACCACCTAATACTTACCTAGTGATGTTCCGCCTCAAAAATGCGTAATGTTTGCTTTTTTATCGACGATGTACACAAGTATGAACCTAGTGAGCCGTTCAAGATGGCTGGCCCTTAGGCAAGTGGTTCAACTTTGGCCGGGTGGCTAAATCGAGTGACGTGCCGGCAAACAGAAAGACAGACCAAAATTTTTGGCTTTAAGTTCCCCAAGAAAGACTATCGTCTTTAAAACACAAGGGACGGTCGCAAACCGCCGGTCAGCAATCCCTCGTGCCAGTTCCTCTTCTTCCTCCTTCTTTCAGCGCCGCGTTACATTTCCCTCCGGGCCAGACGAAGCTCACCGAGCGAGTCAGAGTGGTCGGTTGTGGTAGGGCTTCAATCGTGCAATATGCACAACCGACGTGCTGCGCGAACGCTGGTTCTCAGCTGTCACTTTCGCAACGACCTAAGTGACGTCACTCAAGCACTGGGTAATGACAAAGGGACCGGAGTACTTGGAAAGGAGCTACTGGCAAAGTCCCTTTTTTCGAACAGGCGTCCATAGCCAGACAAAATCACCTCTGGCGAAGGTGACTGGCAGGTGTCTTCGGTCGTAACGGTCTTTAGCACAAGCATGGGAGGAGAGAGTTCTAAGTCGCGCAAGTCGACGCGCCTCTTCGGCGCGACACGAAGTCTGCGCAGCACTGGCATTTTCGTTTGTCTAGAGAGGAAGTATGGTGTCGAGGAAGGTTTGAGGATGACGAGCAGAGAGAAGAAAAAAAGGCGTATATCCTGTGACCTCGTGTTTTGCGGTATTGAAGGCGTATGTAACGAAAGGTAATAGAGCATCCCAGTTCTTATGGTCCGCTGAGACATACATGGAAAGCATATTGATGAAGGCACGATTGGTGCGCTCTGTAACGCCATTGGTCTGCGGATGATAAGGTGAGGAATGCTGATATTGACACCCACAGAGCCGTAGCAACTCTTCAACAACATAGCTGTGAACTGTCACCGCGATCACTGATCACCACACGAGGGGCTCCGTGACGGAGGATAATCGAGTGCAGCAGAAACCTCGACGCATCTGATGAGGTGGCTAAAGCAACTGCCATCGTTTCAGTATACCGCGTTAGGTAATCTACGCACACGATAATCCTGCGGCGGCCGGTGGCGGGTTTAGGGAAGGGGCCGAGTAAGTCTATGCTGGCTTTCTCAAAAGGTGAAGTCGGTTGTTTACCAGGTTGCAGTGTTCCTGCCGGATGAGTAGTGGGTTGTTTGTGGCGCTGGCAGACATCACAACTCGCGACGTACTGCTTTTCGTCTTCCACAGTCGAGACCAGTAGAAACGTTGTCGGATACGGTGAAGCGTCCGGGCAAATCCGAGGTGCCCAGACGTAATGTCGTCATGCATTGCGCGGAAGACCGCAAGGCGCTGACATTCGGGGACGAGGAGTAGGAGTGGGGCGCCATCGCTGGAGTAATTCTTGCGATATAGAAGGCCATCATGAACTACAATTGCCGTTGCGCGTTGAGAGCTGCGGGTCGCATCAATAATTTGTCTTACTGAAGGGTCGCGCTGTTGCTCTTGACCGAAGGCGTCAAAACTAGGGAAGTTGAAGGAAATCGCAACGATGTAGTTGTCGAAATCGTCGTCATCAGTGTCCACATTCTGAGATGGAAGACGAGATAAGCAGTCGGCGTCTGCGTGGCAGCGGCGACTCTTGTAAGCAACATAAAAGTTCTATTCTTCAAGCCGCAATGCCCAACGAGCTAATCAACCAGCTGGGTCGCATAGACCGACAAGCCAGCACAAATAATGGTGATCTGTAACGATCTTGAAATGTCGGCCGTACAAATAAGGTCCGAGTTTTCGGATAGCGAAAACAACCGCGAGGCATTCAAGTTCCGTTACTGTATAATTGCTCTCAGCCTTCGGTAAAGTACGACTTGCGTACGCAACGACGTGTTGACGTCCGTCATGAAACTGAACGAGCACTGCGCCAACGCCGACACCACTAGCATCTGTGTGCAGTTCCGTGAGTGCCTCCAGGTCGAAATGACGTAAATGAATGAATGAATTGAACCTTTATTTCGCAGGAGAGGAAGACACTCGGCCGCAGTTCGGGAATATGTGGGGAAGGGATTGTTCGGTAAACAGCATATGCACAATAAATTAACATCACTTGGTGTGAATCCGTTTTCGGTATAAGTTCAATGGAGTCGCTCTCGCGCGAGATCGTCGACCTCGTCTACACCACTCGAAACAGGCCACTTATACTAGCATAGTTCGCAAGTGCTTTTTGTGCTTCATCATTCGACTGTAGTACGCTTCCTAAAGCGCTTATGTCGTCGCGTGGCAATGTTGGATGCGTGTTCTTCCTCGCGAGAAAGCTGAGCAAATCCAAGTAAGGTGGTGTAAATCTGCTCTGCATAATTCTTGACAATGTGGGCATCGGGGAGAAGTGTTTGCAATTTCTTTTCTGGGCCTAATCCATTTGTCAAGTACATGTGGTGTGTATGCTGCATTGGCCATAACCTTATTCAGAAATATCTCTTGCTGGCGAGTAAGTCCGCCCTTGTCGCTTAATAGAGGTGCTGGTGTAGCTTCTAATAGCCTTCGTTTACTGTCGGCTTTCAATTTTACGCGAATATAATGCATAAATGCTCTGCTAGGAGAGCCTGCGCGCAGCATTTCTAGGTAGGGATTGAGGTCCGCCAGGTTTGGCGACGAACTGGGGTGTGGGGTGCTCAATGACTAAGCCCACCCGCTTGCGCGGCGACCGCATGAGCGGCTTCGTTTCCCCCGTCCGTGCCAGTGTGTCCCGGTGTCCACAAAATTTCCGCATCGATTCCGCAATCCTGTAATCTCTTTAACTTTTTTCTTATATCGTTGGCCACCGCATCTTCAGTCGTTGTTGCTGTAAGTTCAGCCACCACTTCGTATGAATCGGTCAGTATACGAAAGCTATTTCGAAGACTCTCGCTTGCTGTGTTACCTGAGTCAATCGGAATAGTGTTGACCGCTCCCCATATGGCCAACAACTCTGCATGTAAGGGTGCACCACCGGGAAGCTGGCAACTGTGATAGCCATTGTAGCGGGATGCGGATGTGCTGACCCAGGCCATACTAGCTTGTTCGTGTATGATTGTTGCGTCAGTGTAGATGATTTCATTTTTTTATATTCTTTCTTTTTATTATTATTTCCTTCTCTCTCTTCTTTAGTCTGTCAACCCCCTTCCCCATCCCTACACAGAGTAGCATGCCAGCGGTTATATACTGACGCCGGCAAAAATCTCTGTTTTTCCAATAAAGAGTCTCTCTCTCTCTCTCTCGATGGTTTTCTCAGGTTTTCTGAGGCGCTGCCTTTTTTCGAAGAGTTGCCTGGTTTTTGTGTTGCGCCTAGCGATCGGGCGTTGTTGTTTCCGTGTGCTCAGCGGTGCTTCCCATGGTGGTGCTGTGGTCGTGTCCTCGTGCCCCAACGGCGCATGAACTCTGTTGTCCCATGCCATAATTTGTTTGCCTTGTGGTGTGTTATCAAGCCGACATCGCATGCGAATTCGTGCTTCATTGATTATGTCCCTTATTGGTGGTATCGGCACAAGCTTGAGCAGCTCCTCGTTCCTCGTGTGCTTCGGGAGTCCAGCTATCGTACGGAGGGTCGCCCTGTGTAACTTCTCGAGGTCACGGAGGTCTCGATCGGAGAACTCATACACTGGTGCCCCATAAAGAATCCTTCCGACAGCGACTGCTTTGGCAAGTGTTTGGCACGTTTTCTGTCTTGCTCCACCGTGTTTATTGGAAATGCGTCGGACCATGTGCAACATCGGGCTCCACGTGCATCTTAAGGCTCGGATCCATTGCTGGGGACTGTTGCAACTAGCAATCTGTGCTCCGAGAACCCTAATTTGTCGGTTGGTAGATGTAATGTCGCTTTCGCCGATGTGTAGTGTGATCTGCTTGCTTGCATTGGTCGCTTTCTTTCCGTCCACGCTAATCAATTCCGTCTTTTCTGGCGACAGCTCCAGTCCGAGGGTACCTAATGTATCGATGAGAGTGAGTATAGCTGCTTGGAGTTCAATTTGCATGCTCTGCTCGTCGGGATAATCCGCCGCTTCTGTCCATATTGTGATGTCATCCGCGTAGATAGTAAAACGGGCCGAAGTTTCTTGCTCAAGCCTTTCTGCCACACGCGTCATGGCCAGATTAAAGAGCAAAGGACCGAGGATGGAGCCCTGGGGTACACCCCTATCCAGATAATAGGTCCTCGGACTCCAACCCGGTGCTTTGCCGTGGAGCTTGATTGGTCTACATTGGAGAAAGCTGCGAATCCAATTATATGCTTTTTGGCTGGGATACCTTGCTGCCAATTCTTGTAGTATAGCATCTTGTTTCACGTTGTCGAATTCTTTGCGCATATCTACTGCAAGGATATAGTCTGGCATCAGTTTTCGAGATTTGTGGTTGATTACTCTGCGAAGTTACCACAGGCAGTCATGTGTGCCCATGTTCGGCCGAAAACCTGCCTGCGCAGGGTGTAGTCCGGGTTTCTCGTATTCGATGTAGTACTGTATCCGTGTGTTCAGCATTCGCTCTATGAGTTTGCAGACTGTAGAAGTCAGAGCTATTGGTCGCAGATTCGCTGGCTTTGTATGGTCTTTTCCTGGCTTCGGTATAGGATAGATGAGCGAAAGTTTAAGTGAATCGGGTACAAGGCCGGATTCCCAGGATTCGTTAATGATAGTTAAAAGTTTTTTTAGTGTTTCGTCGCTGAGATTGCGAAGTTCTTGCCAAGTCACTCCATCGTGTCCAGGGGCGGTCTTCTTTTTGCTCTGGGCCAAAGCTGCTAAAAGCTCATCTAGCGTGAAGGGTGTGTCAAGCTCCGCTCTAGGGTCGGCTATCCTGATATATGGCAGTTGCAGTGGTGGTGTTTCAGCCGCATGTGGGAAGAAAGTATGAATGACGCGGTCCTCTAGTGATGTGGGCTCTTCCCGTAGGAACAGTTCTGAGAGAGGAGGCGCGCCTTTCTTTTTTCCAAGTAGGCTCCTGAGAATCTGCCATAGCCTTTTTAGACCAGGTTCTCGACCCAACTTTGCGCACGTGTCGTGCCACGCGTCGGCTTCGAGCATTTCTTGGTATTCTTTTATCAGTCGGTATTGGCGCTTGAGACGCATGAGGTCCCGATGACGTTTTCCTTTATATCGGTATTGTTGTGTTAGGCGATTAGCCTTGCGCCAGAGATTTGCTAGATGCATATCCATGTGCGTCGCGGTGTCATTGCATGGGATATATTCCCTGGCGTATGGACGCGCCTCAGCGACTGCAGCGCTGAAACCTTCGAAATCTGTAAAACAATCTCCGGTGGCCATTCGAAATTTTTCGCAGTCAAAAACAAGTACCTCTCTTTTCTCTCTAACCTTTTTCCGATTGAGTGTAATGATAATGTGTAGATGGTCACTTCCCCATGTTGTCGATTTAACTTCCCACTGCCGCACGAGCCCGCCAGAGGCTAGCGTCAAATCGGGTGTCGTGTCCTGCTGCTTCGCGTGCAGCCCTATACGAGTTGGCGTGTCCAGTGAGTTGCATATATTCAAAGTCGACATTTCTATTACATCGTGGAATACGCGCCCTCTCGGATCAGCCTTGGTGTAGCCCCAGGTTGGATGTTTGGCGTTGAAATCGCCGCCCACTAAGATAGGAAGGCTTCCCGCCTGTGCCTCTACTTCACGCAGCCATTCAAAAGAGTCGTTCCGATCTTTGCTCGTTAAAGGCCTGTAGTACGCGGAGACTGCAACCATTGGACGATGTCCTTGCGGACTTAGCTTAACTGCCACTACCTCTCTAAATTCGTTACTTAGGTGTGGAATTTGGAGTTCGGTAGCAGTGCAGTCTTGCCTAACTAAAACAGCGGCCTGGCCTTGCGCTTGCTGATTTCCTTTGCCCTGATGTAGTATGGTAGCTTTTTGAAAGGTTCGATAACCTTGAACTCTGCATGGTCCTCTTGTCTCCTGTAGCAATACGACAAGAGGTTTCAGTTGCTTAATTTGCTGTCTTAGTGTAGAACCATTCTGCGTGAAGCTGCGACAGTTCCACTGAATGATTATAGGTCGTGTAGCCATATTTAATCTGCCGGCTTACGCCGTTTAGGTTCGTCATCTCGAGTCTGCAGAACTTTGTGGATTTCCATGAAAAGTGTTTGCATCTGTGTTTGTATTGCATTAGTTGCAGCCTGAAATTCTTCCCGTAGATTTTTTTCTAAACGCTGAGTCTCAGTGTACCTTTCTTGCCTTAGGATGCTCAACATGTGTGCATATGCCGAGTCCTGAGCAGTGACAGGCTGTGACGCTGAGGGCGTCTTACTCTGCTGGGACGGCGCAGCTCCGGTGTAAGGCGGCGTTTTAGAATTCGCCGTAACTTTCTTATACCCTTGTCACACGGGTGGTCTAACCACAGTTAAGTACGACGGCAGTTAAGTCTAACGGCTGTTCTACCTTGTCACGCGACAACCCTAACCGCAGTTAATCCGCTAACAACCGTTTTCGTAAACGGAGGTAGGCCACCCCTGTTAGCGCCGTAAACTGACAACATGGCGGCCCCCATGTCGGGCGCGAGCAGCTCGGCTCCCAGCGAAATGTCGAGCCAAAAGCGTGTCAACTGGACCGTTGCGACGACGGAGGTGTCGGTACGCATTCAGGAAGATAAATTACTGGCATTGAAGTACAAGTTTGTCCGTGCTGCAAAAATCTCGTGTGAATTTCACGAGATTGACACACGGCTGCGTTCGTTCATTGAACAGGGCTTCACGCTATTTGATAGACGCGCATCAAAACACGCTGCGGACGCGTCCATAATCGAGCGTGGATCCCTGTACAAGGCGATGTTATAGCTGTGTTGCACGAACGCAGCTATGTATCAACTAAAGAACGCCTGGAAGCGCTCCAAACGTGTGACAGCGCCTCTGTCTGGTTTACGGTAACTGTGGTTACGTCCGCTAACTGCAGTTGGGTATAACAGCGGTTAAGCTTACCCGTGTGACAAGGGTATTACTCGAAGAACGCCCGACGTGACTTTTTGATCGGCCGCGTTGTGCTTTAGCTGTCGGTGAAGGTTGTTCACCTTCCCGAGATGGCGTTTGGGGTGGTATATCTCGCTGCTGTGGTGTTAGCCTTTCGAGCAATTCCTGTAGCATGGCTCTCAGCTGCTGATTTTCTTTTTTTAACTCTTTTATTTGTTGCTCATGTTCATCTAATAGCACAGATTGTTTGGGGATGCCCGCTTGTGCTTTTTCAGACCAGCGGACTGTCTTCTGCGGTACCTCTGCATTATGCCTGAGATTCTGAAAGTCTTTCGGTGCACGACTAGGACAGGCTGAGTTTAGTTATATATGGCCCTGCTTCTGACAGGCAACACAGAACAGCTCTTCATCGCATTCCGCATTTTCAGGATGTTTTCGGCCGCACTGCTTACAAACTTCCTCTGAAGGGCAGTACTTGGCAATGTGTCCCAATCCGTGGCAGTTATAGCAGGCTATGATTTTCGGTTTGTACTCGTACACCCTTGTGATCTCATAGTCAAATACGAGCCTCGTTGGGGGTGATGGCGTATTAAACGTCAGCAGCAGCATGTTCGTCTTTCCAAGTCGCCGCGCGTCAAGGATAGTGGCCGTTTCGCATCTCAAGTGGTCCATGATGTAGTCGATAGTCTCGTCGGGACGCACCTTGATAACCCCCCGACTGCTACCTACTCTCTGTGTCGGAACTCTTTCGATGCGCACTTCATACATACGAACTCGGCCGCACGTTTTTTCAGTCAATCGTGTCAGCGCTGTAAGCCGTTCAGCATGTTCTTCATCCCTCACTGTAACTTTTATGCAGTTCGCTGCAGATTCGTAACGGAAGATCGCTAATTCTGCTAGCTCCCAACTTTTAGCTGTCATCTCTAGTGCAGCCGTTATAGCCTGTTTAGGTATATCATGCACATGTACCTTATTAAGTGGCCTGATCGAGAGAGCAAAATGAGGTCGACTTACCCGTTCGAGGCGAAGCTGCTCGGGCTTGACTTTCCGGATCGGTTTCCGCTTGGTAAACAGAGACCACTCTGCGTTCCCTTCGTCGTCGCGCGCGTCTCTGGCACCCACCCCATCGTCGCTTGTATCCTCGGTATCCATTTGGTCGTTTAGTGGTGGCCCTGTCTTGCTGGTCACCTCCCTCAAGGGGCGTAGTCCGGCATCTTCTGCTGCTACTCGGCGTTCGCTTGGCGTTCCGTTGTCCTCGGCGTGCTTCGCTCGACGCGCTGTCTGCATCCTGGAGGAGCTGCTGTCCAATTTTCCGGCCTCTCTCCTGCTAGGCGAATACGAAGCTCCAGCGTTCGGTTCACTCGAATGCGAGTGGTGCGGTGGCGTCGGCGGCATGATGATTGATTCACCCAGCCGGCATCGCCGGGACCGCACTCGAGTTGGGCCTTCGCGCTGTTAAGCCTAATGGAGCAGTCCGCCGTTCAAGCGTTCGTCGTAGCCAAGAAAAAGACGGCTGCTGATGCTTCGAAAAGGCAGTGTACACTCACCAAAAACGTTCACAGAGACGTTGCTCAGTTTTCCGCTCACTGTGCGATAAGCTGCACAATTTATCATAAAAACATCGAAGAGCTCAGGTGAGATGCGTCTTCACATTGTGGCGATCAAAGCGCCCAATGACGTAAAAGGGCCCGGAAGTGACCAAAAACTTCAGCTGCTCGAAGGCAGTCTCACATTGAACGGTCCGCTGGTACGGGGTATCCTTCCGGAGCAAGTTCTTCAGTGAATGAGCAAGCTGGGCGAAGTCCTTGATAAACCTGCGAGAATAAGAACGCAGGACCAGGAAGCTACGAAGATCCTTCACCGTCGTCGGCTGCTTAAAGTGGCGGACTGAAGTAATCTAGTAATCTTGTGGGGATCTGTGCATATGCCGTCCTTGTCGGCGAGATATCCGAGAACCAGGGCTTGGCGCTCAGCAAAATGGCACTTCTTTGCTTTTAAAATGAGCCCAGCTTCTTTGACGCAATCCAGAACGACGCTGAGCCGCTGATTGTGCTCGTGGAAAGTCCGTTCGAATATAATCACATCATCCAGATAAAACATACAAGTCTCCCACTTGAGACCGCGAAGGATGGCATTCATAAATCTTTCGAAGGTTGCTGGGACATTACATAAGCCGAACGGCATAACGTTAAATTTAAATAACCCATCGGGCGTAACGAAAGCAGTGTTCTCTCTGTCAGACGGATGCATTGGTATGTGCCAGTACCCAGACCTTAGGCCGACCGATGAAAAATATGCGGCGGAGTCGAGGCAATCAACAGCATCCTCGATACGTGGCAGAAAGTACACGCCTTTCATTGTGACGGCGTTAAGGCGGCGGTAGTCAACACAAAATTTCCACTAGTTGCCTTTCTTTTTCACGAGTATAACAGAAGCTGCCCAGGGGCTGCATGACGCCTGAATAACGCCCTTCTGCAGCATGTCGCTGACCTGTTCGGCGATCACTTTCCTTTCAGAAGGGGATACGCGATATGGTTTCTGGCGTGTCGGCGTAGCATCGCCCGTGTTGATACGGTGGTGAGACAAGATTCGGCAACGTGAGACAACGCTCGTCTTGAGCAAAATCAAAGACTGCCACATAGCGTGCAAGGACTTCTACGAGAACAAGCTGCTCGGAAGAAGGCAGCGACTTGTTAATCATGCGTCGAAATTTGGCCGAGTAGTTGGGCGTTGTCCGACTGATGCCTGAGGACTCTGCAACCATTCTGATGTCAATTGCGATCTGCTCTTCAAATGTTCCCAGTTTAAGTCCGGCTAGGAGAGGAACAGGCTCTGGGGAGTCGTTGACCGTCCACAAAAAAGCATGTCCGTCGATGGCTCGAATAAAACACCCCGGGACCAGTAAATTCTACTTAATAGCGTTGGTGCGATCAGGCTCTGCAAGTCCGGTGCAGGGTCCCAAACGGGCACGAGAAGATCATACGGGAAAAACACTGCTGTCCGACCAGGGATCGACACACTTTTAGAAATTGAAAGCACGTCAGTTGGGTGAGTTGGAAAGTCATCAATGGCGGCAGTTCGCAACGTGCTTTGTAGAAGAATTTCTCCAGTTGCACAGTCAAGCGTTGCGCCACATTCACGAAGGAGGCATATGCCTGAAATGATGTCATGAGTTGCGTGAGCTAACACAGTGAATTCGGCTCGGAAACATTGTCCTCTAATAGAAAGAAGAACGGAACAAATACCGACAGGGTTCAACATTTCACCTCCAACTCCACGAAACGTTTCTTGGTGGTCCCACGCGAGCATAACTTTAGGGACTAAAAAAATTCGCCAGGTCCCACGTACCATGGGAGTCGATGTTATGCGAACCCTGCGGCGGGAAGGCAACTGTGGCGTAATTTTTTACTGAGAGAAACGTTACGAATGACGCTAAAGATTTGTATAAATTTTATACGCACACATATATGTTGAAGAGCCGCATATGTGTTATACAAACAGTTGCTTACAGTTGGGTAACGCTGCCAACGGCAACGTGCGTATTACCAACACCAGAAGCGGTAAGCTGATATGTGGTGCTTATACTTGTACCTTATGATGAAGAACGCATGCACACGAACCCGTGTGCATGTGTGGAAGAGTTTCTTGACAGTTCTTGAACAAGGTAATCATCACCGTGATCAGTGAGCCCCAGCAGCTGGTCATGACTTGTTATCGGATCCGGTTGTGATCGCGGTGACGAGGGGTCCATGTGTAGTGAAGTATGAGGTATAGTACAGCTATTGGAAAATGTAAATACCTGGGTCATTTCGTCGACAATTTATCTGTCGATATAGGCCATCGAGGCTGGCAGGTCTGGATAGTGCTACGTAGACCAACATCAGTGGATGGCACTTGTATTCGTAGACTACCTGGGCGTATGTGGCATACGTAGCCTAGTCTGCAAAGCGGCTGTCAATCAATCTGGCATCATCCTCGGTCAGCATGAGGCCATGCATAGCCCAGCCTCGTAAGAAATGAAGATGACACTGCGTCGTTCTGGTGGACTAAGTGCACTTTACGCTGCGATGTGTGAATATCATACGTCACTTTCGTTAAAGTATTCCTCCGAGGTCGAGCATTGCTTCAATATAGCTTGCTGAATCATAGGAATAGAAATGTAATGTTTATTGGACTGCTATAAAAGCGGAGCCAACACTGGAATCACGGACGTTAATCTGATATGACGCCTGTAGTGTTTATTGCTTTGTTGTAAAATTAGATACCCAGCACCACAACCACAACTGACGTTGCACCGACATCACGACTGCATAGGCTGTTTTAGATGCGAAGTTTCTTATGGCGGAGTTCAATCCGGTGGTGGTGGTGGTGTGTGCGGCGTGACCACCCTTACTGCGCATGCGCATACCCTCTCCACTTTCCCTCTTCCTCCCCCTCTCCACTACCACTCCCCACTTTCGATCTCCCCTCCGCCTCTCCACTTCTCTCCACTTTCCCTCTCCCCTCTCCTTTCCACTCTTCCTCTGAAACGCGGGCTAGACATGCCGAAATTCTCTCTGCGCAACGCCGCGATGAGCACCAGCGCTCCCCTCCCCCTTTCTCTCCTCTCCTACGCTGCCCCCCTCTCGCAAGCCTGTCGACCGCGTTCCCCGCTCGCCCTGTGAAATCAACGGCCAGGCTAGAGGGAAGACAGGACGCGCGTAGCGTTCCTCTTCACGTTCCACGATGCGAGATCGGTAGCATGCCCAACCAACGCCAACGGAACGCGATCGTGCAAGTGCTCCGGTTTCGCATCGCCTCATGGTCCCCTTCAGCGGGAAATGGTGTGATTTTTTCCAAACAAGTTTGTAGACCTGGCGTGGCTTTGTGGTAGAATACCTGATTGCCACGCAGAATGCTTATGTTCGATTCCTGCTGGGATCCTAATCTTCATTCTTTCCATTCGTTGGGTCAACGCTGCCGGTGTCGGTTTTTCTTGACGCTCTCGCATTTAAGTTACCAATGTATGTTCTCGCCGTTCCTAGTTAGATAAAAACTGTCAATCACCTGTGGCGCATACCCGCACACCGCGGCCCGTGGTAATCGGGTATGCGCCACACGTGTCTGGAGGAAAGGATTTGACGACGTACGCGACAGGATTTTCACGTTATTCATGTCATGACCCAACAGCCATATTCGTCAAATCCTCTTACCCTTCCATGCGAATTTTGGTCTACACCAAGCTAATTGGGTGCGATCTTGAGAACACCCTGACGTAGGCGGCTAGATAAATAGATAGATACGTAGATAGAATCGCTCAAAGTGGCAAAGGTTCGCTAAGAAATGCTTCGCACTTAAAAGAATCTTTGAAACGAAGGCTCATTACCGAAATAGCAGCACCAGTGTCAACATGGGCGATAGTATTTACACCGTCTATACGCACACTCACTTTGTTCTTTAGCGTCACAACAGCAGGAGGAATTGGCGAATCTGACCGTCCCGCGACTGCACCTCCATCGGTCGCACCAGCTAGTTTCCCAGCTGAGGCGGGGAAGGCGACCGACTAATCGGGGACGGCGAACGGCGGCGTGATCGTGTCGGAGGCGGCGTAAGGCTTCGCTGGTGGGTGGGGTACTCGTTGCGGAATCTGCTAGGCCACTGCTGCCTTAGAGGGTGGAAAGCAGGTGTTGAGGTCGAGGTTTCGTGCACACGAGCAGGGTACGTCGAAAAGCATGGTGCTCACAGCTGGCGGCGGCAGAAGCGCGAATTATGCCCTCGGAGGCCACATGCGTAGCAAACAGGTAGTTCTCGGCTTACATTAGCGGGAGCAGAGGTACGCGATGTTGGGTAGTGCTCAGCAGAAACAGGTCGTGACGCCTGGTAGTAATCTTCAGGAATACGCCTTGTTGGTGCTGAGTGGTATTCCGCAGCGACCCGCCGGGATGGTGATGGACGGCGGCGACTGTGATCTGCAGGTAGTGACTGGAGGCTCGTGTTGAAATATGCCTCTTCACTATGGGATCTGCACTCGACGCGACGCTTTCGCATCCAGTATGATGGTGGTTCGGGGCAATCGTCGAACGAGCATTGGTAGTGAGCATCCGTCGCTCAGGGCCGTCCTAGCTCCTCTCGAACTGCCCGACGGATGATCAAGAGAATTCTTCGGGTCTTCAGAGCCTCGAATTCGCGACACTGCTGCCTAAATTCAGAAGGAGTGCTCAGGTTTTCCTTCGTGATCAGGAAATTGTACACGTCTTCGGCGATGCCTTTTAACAAATGTCCAACTTTGTATTCGTCAGGCATATTCGCGTTTACCATCCCACAAAGCTTCAATACCTCTTCGATGGATGTCGTGCACGTTTCGCCGGCCAACTGAGCTCTACGCGAAAGCGTTTGCTCAGCCTTCTTTTTCTTCTAGCTGGTGTACCCAAAGCAGGTCTTGAGTTCCTGAACAAAGATTTCCCAAGTGGTGAGCACGTGTTCATGATTCTCGAACAAAAGCAGAGCGGTCCCAGGGAGGAAAAATGCTACGTTCACGAGTTTCGCCGGCGTACTCCACTCGTGATAGCGGTGCACTCTTTCGTAGTGTTCCAGCCAGTCATCCACGTCTTCATCTGTTTTACCTGAGAATGTGCGTGGTTCAGGCGCTCAGCAGTTAGATTGTCTTGGTCTGCGGCCAGCTTGTTCCAAGGCCGTGGCACTGGTTGATGTAGCGGCGTTGTCCGTCGGCATGCCTGCTTCGGCATCGGTGATGTCGGTGATTTCCGGGGGTAGACCGGCTAGACGTCTGCTTCTTCGAAAGTCTTCTGCGAGTGGGTTGTCCAGGGCGTCGGATCACCCCGCACCTCTCCACCAAAGCTGTTACGGATGTGATGGGTTTATTTACATGGCGAAGTAGAAGCTGGAGAAAGAGACGGTCGCAAACAGCTGGTCAGCAATCCCTCGTGCCAGTTCCTCTTTTTCCTCCTTCTTTCAGCGCCACGTTACAATATATATCTATATATGTATGCGAAATGCACTTTAGCTTGTTCATCGTCGAATGATGTCTTTTTACAATATATTTGCTGTTTTTTGCGTTTCATTTCATTCTGTTCTGTATATGATTGTAGTCTCCGTGCCTTGCTTTGACCAAGTAATGTTCTCCGCCCTCCCGTGGAATGTCCTCTTACTGAGACCGTTCAGGACATAATAAAATAAAATAAAAATCTTTGGGGACGCTTGAGGTCCGCCTTGAAGAGTAGAGCATGATAGCGTAATAGGGCCGGTGCGCATCGCCTTGAACCGTGCCCCAAGAAAGGAACGTTTGTGCGCGTAACTTTCGCTGGTTCAAACTATCCTAGAATACTTACTGTAAGTGCAGTTACGAAGTGCCCACTATGCCATATTTTTCCTTTTGCAAATTGGCGAAGTACCCAATACGCGTCCGTAAGGTACCACCCTGTCGTTGCGCAGTTCACATGCTTTGATACCTGGTTTGAGTCCGCGATTCTGCAACGGAATATTACACGCGCTAAGCAGACTCCTCCAAGTACACGACATTTTTATAGCGCTTTTTTACAAAGCAGTTTTAAAGTGGTTTTATGAAGTTGATATATTCTGTATGTGATCACTTTGGTTGTGGTTGTAAAAAGCAATAAAGAAAAAAACGAGGGCGTAGCTTTGTGCTAGAACACGTGCTTCCCACCCAGATAGCTGGGTTCCATTCTCTCTCGGACCGAATTTTTTTTACTATTTCTTAATTTGCATTAATCTCACATTTTTGCTTAACGACAACGCCGATGTCTCGCTCACAACCAACGACACCGCAATTACTGCGAAACGAGCTCTTTAACTCTCTCGCGTTAATAGACACGTGTTTCGGAATTTATGTGGTGCAACGCAAGATACATTTGCACGCGGATTACATATCGGAATAATTTTACGCTCTTAACAAAATAACACTGCAAGGCGGTAAAATAGATCCTTTCACACACTTTTACCTTCAAAATAGGCGCTATTATGCGTTACTAAAATACAATCACATAAGCACAGGTAATTCACTATATAAGGGTGGTGCTCGGCAGAGAGCCCTCTAAAAGTGACACGAGGTTGTTTTTTTAGAGATGATAATATTTCTTGAGATACTTGAACGCAGGAATTTCGGTTTGCCTGTCTGTCTGTCTGTCTGTCTGTCTGTCACAGGATTCAGCCACCCGGCCAACGTTTAAGCACTTGCTGAACGCCCAGCCGTCTTGAACTGGTAGCTGCGTTAATACTTGTGAACATTGTCGATCAAAAAGCAAACATTACGCATATCTGAGGCGCAACATCGATACGTAAATATTACGTGGTGTGTTCCTTTACTACAAAATACATAGATACGTAATTCTAAAGACCCTAGTGTTTCTTACGATGCGATGAAAATGCGACGCTATGCACGAAAAAGCCCTCTGCCGCCATGGTGCTGCCACCTGGCAGTGACCCTGGAAACAGTATCACGGGTGGCCGCGGATGAAATCAGGACTCGTGTAGTATTGCCTACAGAAAACTATCGTCTTTCGACGACATCTGTAGCAAAGCACGCCGATACGCGGCCAATTTTTTTTTTCATACAAAGCGGTCCGCGTGAAATGCGCCAGGAAATTTACGCCACTTTCCGTTTCATATTGCAGTGCTTCATGTCTTCATCTGAGAAACTGTATATATTGTTTATCACACATGTGGGAGGGCGGGCTTTTCATCTCTTTTTACGTTTTTTTGCAGGACTACTAACACCATGCCACCCAAAAGGCCTTACTTTCAACTAGTCGATGGCGTTCCGAGACCTCCCATGTTCAACCCGGTAGTACTGAAGAGAATTGTGAACTTAAGATATGAGGAAGGCGACCTACTGCTGTCGACGTATCCAAAAAGCGGAACAAAGTGGGTTCTCTACATCATGCAACTCATCCTCAAAAAGGCGAGCCTGTTCTCAGTTACGAGGACTTCTTGGACAACTTTTCCGCTATAGAGTACGCGGGCGACAAGGACAGAAGGACGACGCGACCTCTTCGAATTCATTTAAAGGGGTCATGAAGCACCCCTTGGGCTGATTGAAAAAACACATCCTGCGGAAAGCTGACACGGCTATGAACTGCTCTGCCAAATATTACAGTCGTGCGCGCCGCGTAATGGCCACAAGCGGAGCGCGAAGTTACCGTTTCCCCAGGCACCCTCTTTTCAAACAGAGGCCGGTTCTCACTCTCGTCGGTGGGCGGGGCGTCTGTCCGCTGTACGTCGCAAGAGACATAGCATGCTTATTGGCCGATAGCCGACGTAAATCGAGAGCGGCGTTCGGATCAGATGCGCTTCTTGCCGCGGGGTGCCGCCACTTGCCGGCGCCGCACTCCTCAGTACACGGTAGCCGCACTCGCGCAAGCGAATCACAGCGGGAGAGCGATCGCGTTTCATGACACGCGCTGGCGTAACTTCTTTCCCCCATGCCATCCCTCCCTGTCTAGCTTCCAGTGCGCTCGTCGGCACGAGAAAAGAGAGAAAGCGCTGGGAGCGTGCGCCAAACCCCCGTAACTCCGCTGATTCTTGACGGATTCGAGAAATTTTTGCGGCAATCGATTCGGGAGGCAGTACACTCCGATACTGAGGCCATTAGATCATTACTTGGAAAAGTGGTTCATGACCCCTTTAACCCACGAGCCCATCCGCAGAGAGAGCATGGTGAAGGGGCTAAGTTCGTGTACGTCGCACGTAACCCTTGGGACGTCTGCGTTTCCTTCTACCACATGGTGAAGGACCTCAGCGTCTTCCGGTTCCAGGATGGCACGTTCGATGATTTCCTCGAGGCCTTCCTTGCAGGAGGCTTCGGATTTGGCAGCTACTTCCAGCACGTCGCCTCCGGGTACGCACTGAAGGACGAGCCGAATGTCTTCTTCACCACGTACGAGGAGCTCAAAAGGGACACTAGGGCAACTATACTTCGCCTGGCGTATTTCCTTGGAGACCACTACGGTAGACGTCTGGAAGAAGCGAGCAACGGCATGTTGGACACGCTGCTGGAGAGATTTATTAGTGTTTATTATGTGCAGTGTTTATTATGTGCGTGTTCATGCCATACTTGCGCGGGATTCACTATAGGCGGTGTCCACGCATACGTTAAGAACTTCTTCTACCACAAGGGTTAAAATCATGATCATGGGCGTTAGTCGTCGGTCGGTACGGAGATGTGCCACTAGGCGTCGGCGTGAGTGCTGCCACATCAAGCGGTTAAATACATGCCAAACAACAGTACACATAGTACAAACTCTCATGTACCAATGAACCAGGGGCGTAGCCAGAAATTTCGCGGCGGCTGCATTTTCGATGGAGGCGAAAATGTCTGAGGCCCGTGTACCTAGATTTAGGTGCACGTTAAAGAACCCCAGGTGGTCGAAATTTCCGGAGCCCTCCACTACGGCGTCTCTCATAATCATATCGTGGTTTTGGGACGTTAAACCCCAGATATTATTATTAGTAGCCAGAAATTTTTTCCGGGGGGGGGGGGTTCAATTATACTTCATGTATGTTCGTGCGTGCGTTTGTATGTGTGCGTGTATATATACGCAAGCAAAATTGAAAAATTTCGGGGGGGGGGGGTTTCAACCCCCCAACCCCCCCCCCCCCCCCCCCCCCTTGGCTACGCCGCTGCAATGAACTATAAACCATCAACTACTTCTGTGACGACACGTTTTACTTTCGTGTTATGCCGATTCCTGTGACGGAGGGATCAGCCATCTTTTTTGATGATAGGAAGTTCTTACTTCAGTGTAATGCCGTGGTTCAAGAACCACGGCATTACACGGCTGTTGAATGTTTAAAAGAAAGTCCTAAGCTTGCATTGTTGGTAGCTCAACATTCGGCAGATCGCACGCATTGTGGGAATCAGTTTCATACGAAGCAGTCAAGCAGTGCAATCCTATGCTGAATTTTGTTTTGCTTTTGGCGAAGCGTTTTGAGGTGTTTCGACGTCCTTGTGTAAATTGAGTAGTTTTGCGCATATTGTCACGATTAATAGCCGGCAGGACGACAGAGGACAAAGTAGCGAGCAGCACGAGCTTCAGCTCTGGGCCCTCTTAGGAAGACGACGTTGAAGCGTCTGCTCTTGTGTTTTCTGGTTATCCGAATACAGACTTGTCTTTCGTCGTCGGCAACGTGGTCCTGTACCTTGTTATTTCCGCGTTGCGACAATATCATGTGCTTACCAGGCGCTGTGTGTGTGTGTTTGCGTGTTCCTTCTCCGTCCGCGTCCAGTCGCGCTGTAGAAACTAAGCATGAACAACCAACTAGCGCGCCAACGCACTTTAGTCGTCGAAGAGTCCTTGGGCATCGCCGGTAGTATTAGTGAAGAAAAAAGACGGCACCTTACGTTTCTGCGTGGACTACCGCAAGCTCAATCAGGTTACGAAAAAAGACGTTTACCCGCTACCTCGTATAGACGATTCCCTTGATCGACTACGGCATGCACGTTATTTCTCGTCGATGGATTTAAGGAGCGGATATTGGCAGATAGAGGTCGACGAAAGAGACCGAGAAAAAACAGCATTCGTGACACCCGATGGCCTTTATGAATTTAAGGTACTTCCTTTCGGCTTGTGCTCTGCACCGGCAACATTTCAGCGGCTCATGGACACCGTACTATCAGGCCTCAAGTGGCAAACGTGCCTGGTGTATTTGGACGGTGTCATTGTATTTTCTGCGACATTTGACGAGCACTTGAAGCGACTACACGCGGTATTTCAAGCGATACGATCTGCTGGACTAACGCTTAAACCAGAAAATGTCACTTTGGCTTCGAAGAGCTTCTGTTTCTGGGGCATCTTGTCAGCAGTGAAGGTGTGCGGCCCGACCCCGACAAAATAGCTGCCATGGCAAGTTTTCCCGCACCATCTGACAAAAAGGCAGTCAGATGATTTTTAGGACTGTGCGCCTATTACCGACGCTTCATTCAGAACTTTTCTCGCATTGCCTCGCCGTTGACACGCCTCACCAGAGAAGATGTCAGATTCGTGTGGGGTGAAGAGCAGCAGGAAGCGTTCAACGAGCTGCGGCAACGCCTCCAAAGCCGCCAGTCCTCGGGCACTTTGACGATGACGCTCCGACAGCGGTTCACACCGACGCCAGCAATGTCGGCTTGGGAGCCGTACTCGTGCAGTGGCAAGATGGCGCCGAACGAGTAATTGCTTATGCGAGCAGGACCCTCTCCCGCACGGAAGAGAAATATTCTACCACTGAAAAGAGTGCCTTGCAGTGGTGTGGGCTGTTATAAAGTTCGCCCATATTTGTACGGCCGCCCGTTTAAAGTTGTCAGCGACCATCATTCCCTTTGTTGGTTGACGAACTTAAAAGACCCATCAGGACGACTGGCGCGCTGGAGCCTTAAGCTTCAAGAATTCGATATGGCTATTGTATACAAATCAGGGAAGCGACATACGGATGCTGATTGCCTTTCTCGTGCGCCATTTGAACATGCAAAGTCGAAGATGACGACGACGTGGCCTTGTCGGTGTTGTCAACACCACTACAATCGCACAGCAGCAACGCGATGACCCCGAATGGCAATCCATTGTTGGTTTATTGGAGGGACGCACATCCACTGTGCCAAAGCTCTTCGCAAGAGGAGTAGCATTATTTTGCTTGCGAAACGACGTCCTATATAAGGTGAACTTTTCACCGAACGGGAACACCTACTTGCTCGTGTTCCAACACCGCTCAGGAGAGAAGTACTGCAGGCGTGTCATGATGAAGCAACATCCGGTCATTTGGGCTACACACGAACGCTATGCCGAGTGAGACAAAAGTACTCCTGGCCAAGACTGACGGCAACCGTTCAGCAGTACGTGCGGACTTGCCTTGAATGCCAGCGTAGGAAAGTGCCCGCCGTCAACCAGCCGGGCTTCTCCATCCTATTGATGTACCGGAAACTCCATTCGCCCAAGTTGGAATGGATCTCCTAGGCCCATTTCCAACTTCGGCTGCGGGACGCAAATGGATAATTGTAGCCACAGACTACCTCACTCGCTACGCCGAAACCAAGGCTCTGGAGAGGGGCACGGCAAGTGAAGCAGCCCGGTTTTTTATAGAGAATGTAGTGCTGAGGCATGGAGCTCCATCTGTAGTAATAACTGACAGGGGAACAGCATTCACAGCCGAGCTGTTACGCACAGTTTAAAGCTTAGCGGCACATCTCACCGACGTACAACGGCATACCACCCACAAACGAATGGTCTGACGGAGCGGCTGAACAAGACACTTGCCTATATGCTCTGCATGTACGTCGATGTGGAGCATAGAAACTGGGATGAGATCTTGCCTTATGTCACTTTCGCCTACAACACGGCACAGCAAGAGACAACGCGCATGACACCGTTCCGTCTTCTCCATGGCCGTGAAGTCACAAACATGCTCGACGCTATGCTGCCGCATGAAAACGATGGCGTCGAAACGGATGCCGACTACATAACTCAGCTTGCTGAAGAAGCCCGACAACTTGCGCGCGCACGTATTCATCGCCAGCAGGAATATGACACAAGGCGCTACAATCTACGTCACCAGTCTCCTACGAGCCGGGAGAGAGAGTTTGGGTCTGGACCCCAGTTCGCCGTCGTGGCCTCTCAGAGAAGCTATTACGGCGGTACTTTGGGCCGTATAAAGTCCTCCGGCGTCTCACTGATGTTAACTATGAGGTTGTTCCCGACAGTCCACATCGTTCAAAGCGTCAAATGCATACGCCAGAAGTTGTTCACGTGGTTCGGATGAAGCCCTATTTGTCCGAATGAACTCATGAGCTGCCAGTGAGTACAAACCCTGCTGCCGTGACGATGAAGCATCGGGACGATGCTTTTGGAAGGGAGGCTGTCACGATAATAGCCGGCAGGACGACAGAGAACAAAGAAGCGAGCAGCACGAGCTTCAGCTCTGGGCCCTCTTAGGAAGACGACGTTGAAGCGTCTGCTCTTGTGTTTTCTGGTTATCCGAATACAGACTTGTCTTTCGTCGTCGGCAACGTGGTCCTGTACCTTGTTATTTCCACGTTGCGACAATATCATGTGCTTACCAGGCACGTGGAGTGCAGATGGAATCAGGCTGTCTAGCGCAGTCGAGCGGTCGGCCGCAGGCGGCGCCAGCACCTCCTAGCGTTCGTCACTGGGTTTGAGATAAATTGGATACGAGCGCCATCAACGCGCTTGCGGCGTGGCTACTCATGGTGTCATCGCCGTCAGCCCGCAGGTCCCACAAGGGCATTGACGAACGAGATCTGTCTCTCTTTCTTTTTTTTGTCTCTTGGCGTACTGCGTGTGTTGCGCGCTGATGTTGCAAAACAAAGCACAAAGTTTAATTACTGATATGTAATGCTCCGTAATAGCTATCGCACTTCTGCGCAAGACATTGAGATAATTGCAAGCGGGGCAATATTTCTTTTGTTAGCTTACATCTCACGTGAAAACTTTAGCGAGTTGTGAGCATAACGGCGTAGAGCGCAGCTCTTGATATATATATATATTATATAATAATATATTATATATATATTATATATATATATACAGTAGGCAAAATGCGCGTTAACAAAAATTGTTTACTTAATTCCAAGTGGGCTCCTGAAATGCGTAATTTCTCTCTTGAAAAGTTACCGTCAACAAACCTAATCATTGTTTTGTAGGAAAGCGAATATTCATAAATAAAATAACCTGCGATAACGCATCCTTTAAATCATTTTTGATGTCAGCAGTGAAGTGCTTCACCAAGCAGCAATACGCTGCTGTCAGCGTGGTCTTTAACAAAAGCATTGAATTAAAACATTCCCATGCACTGCTACAAAATCCACCAAGTTGTGAGAAACCTGCCAAGCTGATTTAATTTTTCACATCTTATTGACAAGAAATTGAATTGAATGCGCGTTTTTCAGGAAAGGCGTTAGCTGCACGCAGCGTTAACTGCTTATCGCAAACCGTTACAGATGAACCACTGACATGCACACAAACTCAAACGGAAAGCGCTATGTGCGGTCATCGCTGCCCGTGACGAAACCGACATGCGACAGAGCGATAATACATCCAGCGGCCCGCCGCATACGCGCTCACATCCAATTACCTCAAACCCAGCGGCCACTGCTAGACGACGCTGGAGCGGTCAGAGGCCGGGCTCGACCAATGGCTCGACCGCTCCAGAAAAGTGTTATTCGGTATGTACTTATACTGGCATGTAAAGGGTAGCGCATGACCCGATGTAACATCGGTACTCAAGTTAGAGACGACACGTCAATTTCATCGCCATCAAGTGCACCTACGGGTTGATGATGTCCATATCATACGCGCGGGGCAGGCGTCTTCGTGCTACGCTTTACTGTAGGTTTGTTTGTTATATTGAAAAACTGTTGTTACATTGAATAGAAGGGAATAGCCAACAGTGCCACCCCAGGGGCTTTGTCCTGACATGACGCTTGATAGGTCATTTTTCCGGAACAGCTTGAAACACTAACGTGGTTCCATGGTACAATACTTGACGGCCACGCAGAATCAGTGTTGGTATCGCTGAGCGTCAGAAATCTGCTAAAAGCAATCATCGCCAGATTCCGCTAGATTCTAAAACATATCAGCTAAATTTCCCGCTGAGGCTTATTTATTTAACAGAGAAATTTCGTATAATGAAAACCTTTATCATTCTTAAAAGCTACCCAAAACTACGAGAGCTTAAATAACATTTAAAATAGTCTTCGAAAGAGTGTACAGTTGAAACCCGCAATAACGAAATCGGCGGGAAAGCACAAAATTTCGCTCTTGCGGGAATTCGTTGGCGCGAGAATGCGGCAGAGAAAAGACATGGAATTTACAAAAAAACACATTTTATTACCAAAAGTCAGTAAGTTTGCTTGGCGGGCCTTACCATGGAGCAATTTCATGCCTCTCGATCGGGAATCTCGTTTGCCACGGCACAAAGTTCGCCCCATGCACTGGTCAGTGACGGCGGCACTGCGCTGTCACCAGTACCGTCATCAAGTGCGCCTACAGGCGAACCTTCTTCCGGCTCCGCTGGATCAGCCGGATCAGCGCAGAATCGTGGACAGCGAGCGGCAGGCAACGCCGAATTATTGCGCGATGTCCATTTTTTTCCTGCCCTTTTCCACCTCAATGATGATTGCAGCCTTATCTTCCAGCGTGATGAACTTCCGCTTTGTCGTTGGAGGCGGCATCTTCGCAGGCAGCGAAATCGGACGAAGCAACTGCAACACACAGTAGACGCTCCACAAATGGCTCCACACACCAAGCACGACCATGTGCGTGCAAAGCCGACAAAGCCAAGCACAGAGCCAAGCCAACGAACGAAACTCCATGAGGAATGTGGATTTGGCTACGTAGCCCGCGATAACAAGCAGGTGTTTCGGCAAGCCATCATCATCATTGTCGCCAGCTTTATTTTTTTTTTTTGTAAACAATGATGACGGCTGCTTCTCAAGTGCGCTTATAGTGAACTAGAACCAGCTTCCTAGTGGCGCTAACGGGAGGGTTCAGGCGTTTCTCTTGGCGAAGAAAAATCCAGGTGGCGCCAGTGCAAATTTTATAGTCGCCCGCCCCTTGTGCTGTAGGCGCTTGCGCGCGTTTCTTGCGTGCATTTCTCCGCGTTCCGCGTCGTTGAGCGGTGCCGTGCATTAGAGACAGTTTAGTTGAGCGCCCGCTACATATATGTGGACGCAGCCTGTCATAGGGAATGGCTGGCAGGCTGCGTCCAGAGCTGCTGCGCATGCCCAAATAAAACTGCGTAACGCGTTTAACAGAGAACGTGTATGCCGTTCGCTTCCGCTAACTTCCAAGGAATATCGTACTCGGCTGTTTCAGGAGGTTGAAACAACTTGCACATGTAACTGTACCCGCGATTGAGAATAATTTCATTCTAATTTTAAGCAGCTTGCACGCGGCGAGTGCGTGAGATCGAACAGTGGACCATACGTGGGGATGATAATTTTCGTCCTTATTATTTGCAGGTCAACACATTAGAAGAAAGAAAAATTAAAGCGCTTTCGGGTGAGGACGTGCAACTGCGGTGTCTAAGCGGCGTCTGTAGTGAACTGGAATCGTTATAATATTATTATTACACTCATTTTTCTTATATTTCACTACAGCTGCTGCGACTAAGGCGCAGCGACCATATTTCAGACGCCAGTGATACACCAGCTCACGGCGTCTCACCGTTCTTCAACAGCGGCGCCAAGCACTGCTGTCAGCACTAGACGTTTGTCAAAAAAAAATAATAACTGCGGGGTGACATCAAAAAGAAACGCATAGTGAGTCCACTATAAGCGAAACATCGGAACACTAGAAAAAAAGTGCAGCCGCGATCCTTGCGGTGAGGTGACGCGTTCTGTTTCAGCAGCTGCATTGCCAGGCTCCTCCGTTCGCACCACTAGGATACATGTTCTAGTTCACTATAAGTGCGTTGTAGCGATAGTTTTGCACAATTTAAGTGTAGCATGAATGCATTTCAGCAGTTTTCGAATGTAATTGATGTTGCGAGAGTCGATTATTTGCGCACTCGTGTTTCAAAAATTTCGTTAACGAGGGACTGCGATATGAATATCTTTCGTAGTCGTGAGTTACGAAATGCATTGACTCCTATGGGCGTTCGCCGGTGCTCCGAGAATATTTCGTTGCGGTGAGAATTTCGTTCCCTCGGGATTTCGTTATCGCGGGTTTCGACTGTAGTTAGAATACTGCAGGCTTCAGTGCTGCGGTTGTGGTCAACCTTATTACAGATGATGTTAAAAGTATAAATGCTCACACTGATTAAAAGAACAACTTACAGGTTACCGAAAAGCACATTGATGTCTTCGTCACCGCTGTTGTCGTCTGACATCATATCCACAGGACCGCTGGTACGTATTGAAGGACCAGAAAGGTGAATTGGTAGCAGATACGTTGCAGATGTCCCGATTGCACTACCAACTGCTACAGAAAGTTCGTAATCAAAACAACTCGTCATTCCTGTCTCCTTTGCAACTTCGCATGCAAAAAACAAAAAGGGAGTGTCTGCCTCGCATCCCGCAGGAAGCGGGCTCGCTGTTGTACCGCAAGCGGCAGGGAGTGCGGCGAGTCCACTGCTTGGGTGCATCGCAGCTCGTGTGTTTTGTCTTGCCTAGAAAGCGATCGCCCCTTTGAAGTCTCACGGATTTGTTTGAGACGGGCGCAGCAAGCGACAGGAGCCCTCCTACCCAGCTGAAGTTAAAAAATTTCTGCATTTTTAGAGGACACGGAAATAGTTTTTTGCAGGACAATTTTGAATCGGTGCACTGCACGAGGCATCGGCCAAAAATACTCCATGCATAAAATGGTCCTTCAAAAAGTCCGCTAGCCGCTAGATATTATTTTTCCAGTCAGAATAAAATAAAATCCGCAATATTTAGCGGGAAATCCGCTAAATTGGCATCACTGCGCTGAATACATTGGTTCCATTGCGGCTCGAGCCGTGATTTAAATCGTTCGCTTTCATCCAGATATTTAACCAATCGACAACACCGCCGACCTATAGTCGGATACAATTCTAGAAGGCAGGAGAGGCCCCGCCCAGACGACCGAAGCACGGCAGCCGATCGCCTCCGCGACTAATGAAATAGTCCCGCTCATGCAGGCGCCCATGTTCTCCGAAGGCGGAGCCACCGGCCGTCCCGCTCATGACGTCAGTCTGGAGTGCGCGCCCATTGGTGCAAACTTGTGTTCATACTCCTTTCAGGAGGAAATGCCGCTGCCTTCTAAAGTTGTATCCGACTACAGGCACCGCATCCTCTCTGACACTTGCTCCTTCAATGAACACTGCCGGGTAGATTCCCAAAGCTGGTTTGGTACAGACTGTGGATCACCTGTGGTGAACAGCCGCGCAACATGGGCCGAGGTATGCTGGTACGCGGCGCAGGTGACTTATGGAAAGGATTTTGTACGTACGCGAGAGGGAAGTCATGTTATTCATGTCCTTGACCTGCTAATCGTGTTTTTCATAGAATTATGTCCTCCTATGCCAATTTTGGTATGATAGACGACCTCGAGAGCGCCAACACGTAGGAGGCTAGCTAGATAGATAGATCGTTAGAAACGCACAAAGTGCATTTGGTTATCTAGCAAATTCCTTGCATGTAAAAGTTCAGACAATTGCGATACTGGACATTGAGAAGGTGGTATGGCGAATAAGTAAAGGAACATGCGAGCTCACGACATTCTGAATTCCACCTCAATTTTAGAGGCCGCTCCTAACATGGTCGCATTAAGGAGCGCTTGCTCGGCGTATACGCACCCAAGAAGTATCTCACGAGCGGGCCGAAATGTCCGATAACGTGCCTAAATACAATAGAACTGTCTTTTTTGCAGTGCACTGCTGCTCAGGCAGTGAACTGCCTGCTATAGCTCTCAGGCAATTGATATAGCGTTTGCTATATCAGTTGCCTGATATAGCGAACGCGCTCTTGTGCGAGAACCGAAACGCGCTAACGTCACGAAGCGGAATCACATTAAATTGGCCTGACAGTGTACGTCGCGAACTGAGTGGCAGCAAAATTGCGCCGGTCGTTAAAGATACTAGGGGATGGATGGATGGATGCTATGAGCGTCCCCTTTAAAACGGGGCGGTGACATGACTGCCACCAGGCTCGAAGAAAAAAAAGAAAAAAAAAAGCTTCCTTGTTTCATGTTGGCCTAATACCTTATCTACATTGATTAAATCTATGTTATTATACCAAAAAAATTCAAAATGTACCAAACATTCAAAATGTAGAGCGCCATCTGTCGACAATCCAATAAGCTCAATCCGCCATGTTTTGTTGGGCGCGAAAACGAAACCAGTCGCATATCGCAGCCTTTCAAGTGCTAGCTACTAGTTTTTTATCTTCGTTCTGCGATGTCTTCCCAATGTTTCGCGCGCTGTTCAGGCAACGAGGGAGGCCTGGTAATGCCGCGAACAAAGTAACACTAGTTTTAATCGAATTTATCAGTTACCTGAGCGAAGAAACAGATGTACCGACGCGAACTTGTTGTACATCTGAGCGAACAGATGTACCGACGCGAGCTCGGCACCGTGCTTTAATTCGGAAATGATCAGCGCACAAAAGCGCTCTTCAACGTCGGTTCTTATTTCTCCGTGTAATTTAGTTGCTCGCCTGCAGTATAAGGTAGACTTGCAGAACAATATATCCAGATATATGCATTTTAAAACAGACGGCCGACGTCGCACACGCGCGAGAGAGCATGATTGATCAACATTAACTTGTCGGTGTTGCAGATCGACGAAAGCAAGGATTTACGTAAAACATGTGTAAGCAGTACCACAGACGCTGCTGTGCGCGTCCGCGGAAAATCAGCGCCTTTACAAAAGACTCGATCGGCGCAACTTAGATCCCAACAGGCATCTCTTTGCAAACATCGCAAGACAGCGTGCGCCGAAGTACATAGTCCGCATGCCGCGTCTGCCCTGCGCTTTACACCTCATTATCCCTCACATTTTATTGTTCTTTTGCTTTCTTCGTACAACGTACAATGCGAACACTCAGCCAAGAGTTACTGAGCCGTACAGTAGGTGGAGCTGTTTGTCCGATAGATATCGCACTCATCTTTCCGCTGATCACGGGCCCACGCCGCCGTGGGATGTGAAAGCAAAGAGCGCAATTTTCGCAAAAATATGCGAATGAACGCACACGTATAGCGTTAAAGAAAACCAGCAGCACAGCGCTGCGCAAGTCGCGCAGAAACAACGCGGTGTCGATATCTGACGAGCGCTTATGACGCGTGTTTATAATCGCCGCGGTAAATACAGTGGAGATATATTGCAGTGCAAAGTTATCTCAGAAGTTTGGCAGTCACATCTCCTCTGCAACGGACACTTTTCTTGAACGCCTACCTCAGATCGGAAGCGCACGCCACTACCGAGAACGGCAGTTTGGCTTTGCGAAGCGGTGCGCCTCTGCAGCTACCGTCCGGATGAGTTTTTATGCGCTCAGAACTCTGATATTGCGTTCTCGTCGATTTTTGGCAGTACACTGAGATCCTCTGACCATTCGGCTCTGGGTGTCGAACAAAACCCCCGCATTTTCTTGGCTCTAAAGCTCTGCCAACGACTGCGGCTCAACCTCTTCGTGGCCTCTCCTTATGGAGCCTCTAGCAGATGATTCCTCGACGGCGCCCAACAAAAAATGGCGGAAGCGCCCAGTGTTGCCGGAGCACCAAGCATTATGAATATCCCCTATTGCCGTACACATGTTGCACTGCCTTGGAAATTAACAGCGTAAAAACGCTTATCTCACATTCATTGTTGCACATGGCGGTTCTGTCACTCTGGAATTTAAAGCTTTGCGAAGTGATCTACGTTAGAAATACAGATGTTGCGGTGACTTTGTTCTGGCGGTTCCCATTCTTTCTGACTTCAGGCTGGGCAAGTAATAAAGTTAATGTCTCTCTTCCCGTGCGTAGGTTTATTTTTTGTTCACTTCCAATAATGACACTAGAGCCTACGCTGCTCTTTATATATGTAATAATCATCTTCATGGAAAGGAACATGAGAATACGTGGCGAATAGCCTCGTCGGCCACATGTTCCGCGACGCCACGGTTACAAGTGAAAAACAAAAGCGCAGAACGCCACTTTGCTGTCTTGTGCTTGCAAACCCATTCAGCTTTTATTTCTTGTGGCACGGCCACGAAATAATGCTATTTTATCAGAGCGCAGCTCTTAGGCACCGGTTTCTGCGTTGAATGTGGGCGTGCCTCGTCCGTCGTAGCCAGGAACGAACACAATGAAAGGAGAAAGTGAGAGGATGGTGAAAGAAAGAGGAAAGCAAAGCACAGCAGTCTGCGTGACCCCAAGAGATGGCGCCATAGCATTTGCAATCTGCGCCGCCGAAGCAGAGGCGTGAGCGCCGTCAAGGCCAAAGTTTATTCGTGACCTTGGCCCCTCGGGATTATAGGTACAGGGTTTGAAACGGAGACCAGTATTCATGCCATACGCGCGCACCTTTACGCATGGTCTCAAGAAGGCGGGGCAAGGAGACATCAAGGGCTTCTGGTGTTTTCTGCCCCCGAATAAGCTGCAAAAACTTTGCCATCGGATCTACGTTCAAAGGAAACGAGGATGCAGCATCAAACATGCAAACACTTTAGTTGAATTTTCTGTTGAAGTTTACTTCATTTCCATGTCGTGTGGCAATTTGTACAGCTGCCAGTCCGAAATATACATCAATGAGTGACCTAGGGAGCATGCCCCAAATGCTGCTTATGAGAGAGAGGACAAGTGTGTGCATTTAGTCGCGCACATATCTGCATGTCAGGGATGGTCGATTCGATTTTCCTTTATAGCAAGATGCAAGAGCTGTTCATCTCGGCTTGCTTTGGAAGCGCTCGTTCTCAGGAAGAACGATGGCGCGTGTATAAGCGAGTATTCCATCTCCTTGCATGTGTTCGAATATCAATTTCTGTAAGGCTCCTTTTGACATGCGCGGGTGTCTGTTGCATCTGGTATACTAGAGGTATTATGAGATATTTATACTTTTATGATTTGCTGTTTCCAACGCGATGTTTCCCATGCGCAACACTATGACAATTTATATTTATATACTCGGTGAGTGTGGCTCTTAAGAAACAGTTGCTACTAGCGCCAGTCCGTTGTCTGCTGCCCTTTATTGTGGTCGTTTTCTGCGCCTGCACGTTTAGCGTTCGTATCAGTAGCTAGACCAAACCTGTGGATAGAGGACCACCCCCAGATACCTTTATATCTCCATGGTGAGTGGACTGTGTCCTGTGTGTTTTCCTGACGCACGCTCTTAAAGTACGACGGACAAAACAAAACATGCTATCAATAGATACGGCCTAGAATGCCTTTGTTCAGCTGACCTTTTGAAGGGCGATACCTGGCACAAAGAAGAGACGGCATCATTCGAACTCCTATCTCCGTGTCTTCAGGTTATATGCAGCGGCCATGTCGGTAAGTGCACAAATAATTTTCCTATGCTCTTTGCGTAATTGAGTATAGTTCAAATAATATGTGCAGATGGCGTGTATTTTCTAGTGATAAAGCGACTGCTGTGATTCGCTTGTCAAATCATGGGAGCAATCCACAAGCCTTTTCATTCATATGTTGTCTGTGCCATTGGCTTGCCTTCTTTTGTGTTTGTTCAACGTCAGGTTTGGTTCAACTTCGCGGTCATGAACAGTTTTACCCCGAGAGCACTGAAGTATGTTCGCTTTTTTCAGTTTTATGGCGAGAACAGTTAGGTGCTGGAAAGTGCAGTAGACGCATCGCGCACGTCAATGTACACTAAAACAACTTAACTTACGTAAGAGAATATTAAGGATATTTCCAGCCGGGAGTTTTAGGGAGGGCCACGAAGGTTTAAAAGCGAGATGCAATAAATGAAGCAGTGCTTGCAAGAGTTCGGCAGCGTAAGAAAAGCCGCTTGTACGAGATACCGGCACGATTGAGCCATGAATGAAAGCGAACTGCTAAGGTAGGGTAATTCAATCGCAGTACTGTTTAAATACTGCATTGAGCTTTGCAAAATGTGGCTGTCGAGGTAAATTAGTTCGCAGACGGAGGATTCGCTTAAGCTCCCTACTTTTTTCGATAGGCTCACTTATGAAGCAGTGAAAATAATGTGGCCGATTGTCTTAATCATATATAAATTACAAATGTATATTATATGCTTGTGCGCTGGGCACAATACAAAACCGCCTTAATGAAATAATACTATTTTCATGGAAATCGAACAATGTCAGAACGATGATGCTGAATTGCCTCAAGTGACACAAATGAAATAATGGACGCAGTTTTTCTTACAGATGGTTCCAGCCATTTTTTTTCCAAATGTTGCAAGACCTCATGCTTACGCATACTGTCGCCAGCATGTCTCACACAACTAATTTTGCCTGTTGGCAGGGCAGTGTTAAAATTGTTTCATTCTCACCAGCCGCGTATATACTAAGAACGCCATCAGCTGATAATATGAGCACGTTCGCACGGAGATTACGACGCATACAATAAACACCATCACATATGCTGCAAAAAATAATGAAAGTGTTATTCACACCAGGCGCTCTGAAATTTAGATGTTTAGGAATGATTAGGAGTATTAGTTGAACGCTTTATTTTGATATTGCGTACACTTAAACTGTACACAAATGACGCAAATTTTAAGTATATCTTGCACCTTATTACCACTACACTTCACAAGTATCCGTATCAAACCCGCTCCTCTTGCTTCTCCTCATTCTTTAAGGTGCTGCTAATAATAATATCTGGTGTTTCACGTCCCAGAACCAGGATAAAATTGAGCAACGCCATAGTGAAAGGCTCCGGAAATTTTGACCACCTGGGGTTCTTTCGTGCATCGAAATCTAAGTACACGGGCCTCAAACACTTTCGCCTCCATCGAAAATGCAGCCACCGCGGCCGGAATTCGATCCCGCGACCTTCGGGTCAGCAGTCGAGCGCCATAACCACTAGACCACCGTTAGATGGGCTAAGATGCTGCTAATTTATTGACCAATGAATAAGTGAGCTGATAAAATTAGCAAATTTTGAGGCATAAGTCAGGCCGAGCTCGAACTGGGTAGTCATTCTGCCCTACTAAAGATCATCGAAAGGAGCCTTCATGCGGCAGTGGGCATAACACAGGCTGATGGTCATGAGCATCTTCAATGAATTGTGTGGACCACTGGGCTACAGTGCTCGATGGCTGAGGCGCACATAGTTTCTGTGCATCCTATGGCTGTGAAAAAAAGAAGTTAATGTGGTAACCAAAGATACAATGCTCGCCATACAGCTGAACTTAACAACGATAACTCTGTTTCAGGATGCCCTTTCCACACTACCGCCTTCCGCGGCTACAAAGCCTCGCGGGCCGTACTACCAGCTGATCGACGGTGTCCCGAAATGCGCATGGTTGGACCCGGACACTTACCGAGATAGTCTCAGCTTCCGCCCTGGCAAGGGCGACTTGGTGCAGAGCTCGTTCCCAAAGAGCGGTACGCACTGGGTCCAGTACATCACGCAGCTCATCCTGAAAGGTGGTGAACCTGTGAATTCGTACGACGAGTTCGCATGCAACACTCACGCGCTGGAGTACTCGAGACACGAAGAGTGGAAACCAACGCTACCCTTGAGGCTGTTCTTCACGCACCAGGTCTTGCGTCCGGACGCCATGGTTGAAGAGGCCAAGTACGTGTACGTTGCACGAAATCCCTGGGATGTCTGCGTCTCTCTTTACCACGCGACGACAGAACTGAACGTGTGGCGCTTTCAAGACGGAACCTTCGACGACCTTTTCGACGCGTTCCTCGAAACGGACATAGGTTATGGCAGCTACTTTGATCACGTGGCCTCGGGTTACGCACTGAAAGATCAACCGAACGTCTTCTTCATGACGTACGAGGAACTGAAGAGGGACACGCGAAACACAGTGTTGAGATTGGCACATTTCCTCGGTGATCGCTACGGCAAGTTTCTGGCTGAAAACGAAACGAAGCTGGAAAACATCTTGGAATTGTCCAAGCCCGAACACATGCGTAATGTAGTTCTGCTCAATTTTCTGGCTAACGAATCGCCCGAGTGGGAGGACCTCTTCCGTAGGAACGACCTGTCTTGCAAAATAGGATATGGCGGAGACAAAACGAAGTACAGCATCGTCAGAGAAGGAAAAGTGGGCGGGTGGAGAGATCACTTCTCACCTCAGCAGCTGGCACGTTTGGAGAAGAAGATACAAGAACAAAATGAGAAAGCTGCTTTCATGGACCTGTGGAAAGACACTCGCGCGGAAGCAATGAAAATGTCATTGTCCGAACTTTCATAGAGGTACATGAAGCCCTATGGATTTTTTTCTGTGTTAAAACATCATTATCCGTTTCAAAAGGTCCTTGTGTACTACTACGATGATTTTATACAGAGTTACGGTTGGCCGAAAGTGCAATGATGATACTGTAAAAAAAACCGGACTAATTTAAACTTTTTTAGCGCGCACAAAAGACAAGGACAAGCAAGAGACACATGAGCGCTAACTCTCAACTGTTTATTTTTTCAAAGGAACGATACATATAAATACCCAAAAAACCAGCATAGAGCATGTGCGGCGCAAGTCATGTGACACACTGTCAGAAGGGCTAAACAGAATTTTAAAAAACAAACTCTTTATCTGTTAGAGCCACCGAAGGGTGGCTGATGCATTTCTCTGCACACCTATTGATATAAAATGCTTCCGTAACTTCCCGTGTTAGTTTGTCTTTATCTGCAAACAAGATATCTGTATCATGAAAAACGGGTTCACAATGGCATGATTTACAATGATCAGACAAGTGTGAAAATGTTTCTTTCCCTAGTGAGTTAGCATGCTCCTTAAGCCGTGTGTTGATACAGCGGCCAGTCTGTCCTATGTACATACTTCCACAGGTTAAAGGTATACGATATACCACCCCTTTTCGGCATTTTGTTAACTTCGATTCCTCCTTTAGGCCACAGCTGCATTTATTTCCCCCCACTCTGAACTTATTTGCAACGGCCTGGCACAAATGTTGCGCCTTAATGGGGGCGCTGAAAACAACTTCAATTCCATATCTTTTGTCTTTTTTGCGCGCTAAAAAAGTTTAAATTATGGATCCATACCAACTTGCCCAGTTATCTGTCTTACTGAAACCGGACTAACTTGCGGAGCTTGGATGCGTGATCTCTTGCCACGTAAGCGTCCAATAAACGCTTCTTTAACTGTCCTTTTATGGCTCTAGCTTCTAGCGACATTCTGTTCCTTGCTCGGCGACTTCTGGTCCGCTTCTTGTCAACCAGAACTTGAGATTCAGGCTGTCTCTGAAAACATCGAATAACATTGAAAAGGAGGTAATGGTTGAAGTTAAGTGTCGTAATGCATGCGTATGATATGGGAGGATAAGTTTACTTAAGGGACGATTTACTGTCAGGATTATTACTGAATGTTAGTTGAGTGAGTTCATTGAAAGAGCACACGGCTTTCTCGTCAGCAGCTGAGACTGTTGCCGCACATGGCGGAGGGGATCTCAGCCGGGCTTCCGCCGTGGCCTCCTGCAGTCCGCATCGGCGGGCTGCTGGATTTCCTCGCGGAGGTCCCGCAGAGGGAAGCGCAGTTGTAGAGACTCTATAAACAGCCAGGATAGTAAACGAAAATAAATTGAATATTGGTAGATGAGCATTGAATTTATAAAAAAGAACTCATTGGTTCGCCGTAGGTGAACAGAAGAAATAGACAATTCTACATCAGAGAATTTCATCGAGTGCTGAAAGCATCCGGATGGTTGCTCGCGCGTGTGTGCGAGAGCAGACAAGGCAGCACAGTGTGCGTCGCAGCTTCGTGCGCCTACGATGTCAAGATTCCCAGGCAGTGACGTCACTATTCGAACAGGCGGCCAGAAACCGAAACCGAAGGTTGTTCGCATCAATAATGACATATTAAATTATTTCCCGAGAATGTATGAATCTTCCAGCGTATATCAGGTTTAATGGAGCAAAACCAACGTTTGAAACAGTCAACGCAACGCACAAGGCACAAATGTGATGTCTCAACCCCTTGACACAGTAAACCACTTTACACCCTTAAGGGCGTTTTGCCGTTTACATAACTTATACCCTTGCACCCTATAAACAATGAATTTTCACGAATAAATTATTCGTTTTGCCAATTGTCTAAATACCGTTATCACTAAAAAAGGGATAAAATAAAATGTACCAGTAAGAGAACAACCAGTTAATCAGGCTAAAAGGCGAACGTGCACGCCCAACCAAATACACAACATAGCATTGTAAAGCATTAAACAAACAGAACACTTGCGCTACACAGCCATAGGCTGACCATGTGGTGCATATAGCTACAGTAACCGGAACCGCCGTTCAGTGCATAGGGGAATATTTATGTTACATAATTAAGCAATAAGCAAACACTCAATATGCGTAAATTTATTGTGTGCTTACATATTGCTCTGAAACAGCAATGTTGCACGCCTTTTCACTAAACGAGGTCCAGTTACGAGCTGGCACTCTCGCGCGTGGGTCACGGGTGTTTCGACAACCGATAACCCCCTTGGCCCCTAGAGGGTATTTTATTTAATTAAGGAATTAACACTTAAGCAAAAAAATAAGCCTATTTGGGGAAAAATTCGGCAGATCCCACGCTCAGTGGGAATCGATGTAATCCGAAGCAGCCAGCAAAAAGCTGCATACACCGCCTTGTTTGTCTTTGAGCCAAATGAAATCATTCATGCCATGGCATCTAGTTCACCTACACCGCATGTTTGCCATGCATGAATGCATGCACAATCTGGTATACAGGGTGTTTCAAGAAATGTGTCCAACCTTCTAAAAAAAATCAGGAAAATGCGATATCTGATTGCTGCCTTCAGAATTAGTATTTCTGTAGTGGCAGGGATTTTAGGATAGTTAAAGAAATTATTTGGGACTGCAATTAAAAAGTTAAATTAACTAACTTTTTAATTAGTGGAGTTAATGGGTTGTGTTAAATGGGAGAATTGAAGTTTCGCGTGTTGCCTTACGGATGCGTATTGGGCGCTTCGGTGATTCGCAAGAGGAAAAATTATGGTGTAGTGGGCCCTTCAACGGCCAATGTTACGCGCATAGTCGTTTGTTTCCTTACGGCACGGTTGAGGCAAACACCGAGAACCGAAGCAGGCTTGCAATTGAGAAGGCAACGCGCACGGGGCCTAGTTACGCTATCGCGTTCTACTTTTGGAGGCGAAGCTCAAGTGTCCTCCAAGTTTTAACACGAAAGCGTGTTATGCCGGGGTCCACGAAGAATTGAGTGACGTATTTACGTCGCGGAAATGACGTAGAAAAAAACGCACGCATTCAGATGGCAAAGAAAAAAAGTTCCGCCAACGAGAGTCCTACCCACGGCATCTCGGAACACAACAGATGCCGGGCATGCTATCCACTGCGCCAAGATCACACACTCTGGAGGCCATAGACCTCGCGAGCTGGCATGGTGGCGTTATTGCTCTCGCCCTCTATCGGGCTAGCGGCGCACTGTTAGGATTGTCGCCTACCGGTCCGTCTGCATGTTTCAAGGCGTCGGCTACGGTTGCGGTGGCCGCTGTTCTCCAAGAACGGCCACCGTAGTTCTTTTTTTTCTGTCTGCGTGTGTAAATACGCTGTGCTTACCTATGTGTATTTTTGTTTTTCTTCCTGTCCGAAATACCTCTCAAACTACAGCCGTTGAAAGTTGCAGGCGAAAAACCAGCATGCAACGACTCTTGTTAACGTAAGCATTCAACAAAACTTCGTCCCCTTTTCGCCTCAAGCCATTCGAGAGAGACAGGCTCCCCTCAGTCCATCTATTCGCTGAAAACCGAACTGCGAGCCCTACCAAGAAAAAAAATCACAGCATATCCACGGAGTGAATGATGATGAGTGAGCGAAGCTGCGGAGGTTCATCGGTAAACCGTGAATCTTCCGTGAATTCTGCCCAGTACATCATCACCGGCGTGAAATCGGGCGCGTTTATACTAAAGGTTCGATGAGTTATGACGACTTGCAGCTCACTTTAATTTTACATGTACGCTGTGAATTTTCATTGTTTAGAAAACCATTGCTTTAGAAAACATCTGTCGTCTTTCGTTAAGCAGCTGGCTTCTTTTCGTTCTGCTTTAGAAACATCTGGAGTTGTTTCGTTTTGCTTTTAGAAAACATCTCGCGTCTTTCGTTGGTTTATTTCATCAATCAACGGCGTTTTGAACAAAATTTTTATTGTTTAATCACGCACAGGAGAAATCTCACCAGGCACTGCCTTGGAGGTAAACAATGGCTGCTAATGGGAATGAGAGACAGAAGAAGTCGGCTTTTAGCTAACACTTACACTTCTACTTCTACTAACGTTTCCTACTGGAACATGCCAATGGCTGCTAATGGGGAATGAGAGACAGAAGAATTCTGCCTTAGTTAACGCGCACGCTGCGAATTTTTTATTGTTCAACAACGCACAGGAAAAATCTCCCACCGGCACCACCTTGGAGGTCAAGATCTGGTACTAGCGTTGCGACTGGTTACGCACTACTACGACTACGAGGGACGAACGGCTGCCGCCTTAAGGAGCTTCGGCCCTAAAAAAGAAAAAGCCGACAAAACACAGCTGCTTGCGCCGGAAACAAGTTCCTTTCCGTCCCTTGGACACCACGCGGCGAACAGTAGATTACCCCCCACACACATACACACACACGCTCACAATGCACACACACACAAACGCACACATACACAGGCGAACGCGCAGACACACTTTACAGACAGTGAGACTGCAAGCGCCCATCAGTTCATCGCTGGTTGTCGTCTGCTTGGAAAGCGCATCGCCAGCCAAGGCCGCCAGCCCGCGCGTGAACGTGAGGACAAGAAGCGACGATAGCGTGCTGTTCTGCGGTTTCCGTAGGATTGAAATTGCAATAACGTGTGTTTCAAAATGAGTTCTTGGTCGCTTGGCACGAAGTTGCACGCGAGTGGTCGGTTGTGGTCTGAAAAAAGAATTGATGTGCGCGATGGAATCTTCCGACATTGGGAAATGCAGAATGCAATCGGAAACCGTGGACTACGACGTACGAGTGGAGGGTGGAGGTGAGCTTTTGGTTTTTCAGTGCTCTACGTGTGCTGAGCCACACCGAACTGTTTTCGTTCCCAACGAAGAGGACGCGACAAATTTGTCTGATTCCGCACCGGCTACCCCTGCTCGCCGCTCTGGCTGGCAAGAAATCATGCGTGAGAACAGAGGACGCAGACGAGCACATTGCCCCTCTAGGTGGCCGTGGTCAGCCTGCTATCTTCCTATTTCTTTGTGACCTTGGAAGCTTGTGTATACATTTAAAATAAACAATAAAAGGCGAAAAAAAAACGCATGAGCTGAAGCAATACTGCTAGCCGGCCTAGTTGGAACGAATTCATTGTAGTACTTGCGCGAAAACAAACGGGGACGAAGAAAGGAGACACACGGACTAGCGCAATTCGCACACGGATTGCGCTAGTCCGTGTGTCTCCTTTCTTCGTCCCCGCTTGCTTTCGCGCAAGTACTACAATGAAAACGCATGAGAGTGGGGACACTTATGGACGGATTTCGAGGCGTTGCTTACGCAGGCCCGCACAGCTGCGGTAGAGTTGTCTTTTATTGCGATAACAATTATATGGACAGTCTCGGCTGATTTTTGCCGTCGCCGTCGCCGCCGTCATGCTGCGTATATGTATAAGTATGTATATATACATCAATATCCCAAAGAAAAATAAATCAGAAAATTGCTTCCGAAGTGCGGAATCGAACCAGCGACCTCTGAATTCGTAGCGCGGTGCGCTAAGCACTACTCCACAAAGCGCACATCCTTCAGGCAGCTAACGGCGAGCGTTATATACACACCCTCTACCGTTTCCAGTCTTCTGAGACGCAGGCGCTTGAAGCGCCTGCGTCTTCACAGGTCTGCGTCTTCACAGCGGCGCGTCTTCACAGGCCTGCGTCTGAGACGCAGGCCTGTGAAGACGCGCCGAGCAGGTGATGTGGCAACTGAGCGGCCACCATCATCTGCGGCTCAAAAGATGACGAAGGTGGTCCTCCAAGCAAAACGCCACGGCGCGCAGAAGTCGGCGAAGCACCGCGAACGTTCTAACGAACGCGACCACGCCTTGCCGATGTTGAATGTGTCGACGACAGCAGAGACGCCCCCTCCGGTACCGTCAAATGGAACGGCTCGCAAGAAAAAGAGAAACAAAAAGAGAGCGAGCGAGCACCGAAAGAAGGGGCGCAAGCGGGGCACGATTTAAACAGGATAGGGTGTTGGAATTGAATTTGTTTGAAGTGTTATTATTCCCTGTGTCAAATGTGTATGGCTAGTGAGCCCAAGTGTTACTTGCGTTATTTTATGTGTACAATGCTATTGATATAATTGTATATGCATTATAACCCTATTGCACAAACCAGCGCCGTTCCAGTACCCCAGCGTGATACCAGTACGTTTTCTGGCGCTGGACCGCACTGGGAACACTGGTATACGCTCAAATTCACTGGGACTCCTGTGAAAGCACTGGGAAAGAGCTGGGTCGCACTGGTAGAGCCACTGGCTTTGCCGCTGTGACGCTGGCGCTCACTGGGAAGCGCTGGAGACGCTGGAATTCTCACTGGCGTGCGCTGGCACATACTGGAGCCTGCACTGTTCTGCCAGTGCCGCGCGTTGCTTTCAGTATCGTGCGCGGCGGAATGATTTGGTATCGTTGAATATCGAATGTCTGATTCGATGGTACCGATAGATGCTATCCTAACGGGTACCAAACATGTGACACAAATTCTAGCTAGGTATAGAAAGAGGAGGAGATGCGCACTATTTTCACGATATACGTGATATGATATGTGAAATCACGGTCACTTATTTTAATGTTTCCCTGTCGAATGTGGTGAAAAATATGTTATTAACCCAAAGCAGCCAACACTGATCATTTTGCTTTCTACCACGCTTTTTTCATTCATGCTGTGCCAATAACGTCGTTAATTTTTGCGGAGCACGTAGCAGCAATGAATACACATTTTGTACATGCCGATCATATATATCAGCTTTGCATCCGTGATGTGTTGCGGTAATGACTTCATATTGTAATGTTTATAAGTGTGGAGGCGTTGGTCTGAACATACAGAGCAAATCGTTACATCGCCGTGCAGTCGGCAAGAAGTAAATAAGCTCTGGCTTCGCGACCCCTCCCAACGGAGGCCAGAAAAACAGCCGTCGTTTGATATCGCCACACCAGAAACGCATCTCGGGCAATTCTTGCACTTCCACTTACTTCAGCTATACTTTAGGTAACAGTTAAAAAGGTTTCGAGGCTAAAATGTAGAAACTTCAACCATCGCAACTCATCTGCGCCGAGATCGGTCCTACCCAGTGCGGCTCCCAGCGAGCGTTAGGCCTAGCGTACCGGCCGAGTCCGTCTTCAAGCCACCGGCGCTTCTTGGTTTAAGTACACGCAATTCTAACATGTAAAATTTAGTGTAAAGTATAGTCTGGACGTTCGTTAACCTAAATTAACCATTTTTTCTTGTGTACGGTGTCCACACAAAGAGCGATGACTATCGATGCGACGCGCCTTCAGCAACGAACAGGCTCACCGAAAGAAGCCGGCCGCACTCGCCGGTACTTCTCTGACTCATACGTCAGAGCACATACCTGTCAACTGGTACGCGTTAGTGCACTAACACACCGGCATCTTTTTTCAACTAAATGTATTTGTTTTTGCTGAGCGGTTTTATAGTTGTAGGTATCGATAGAACTGCAAGTCAGAATACAGACACGCCCGTCCGCAGTATAATACCATCGCTCGCGCGAGAACACTACTCAGTATGAATTCATGTAGGCGCGTGTTTATCGAACGAGTCATCATAAAGCTTATGTACATGTTCATAATTAGCAAGGGTGAATAAACGGCTATTAAAAATCGACAGTAACAGCCGTCAAACTGTACCCGGCTCCTCGATCCATTTGATATTTTTCGGAGTTAAAACGGGAATTCTTAAAGAAACCTAGCACTCTTCCCATTTTGGGCATTTCATTCGTTGCCGGCCACTCTCTGTTTGTGTCTAAAAAGAAGCACGCGTGATCTGGAAAGGAAGATCGCGTCTTCCTTGAATACATGACACCGAAATATGAAACGAAACGCTGTCTTACTGTATTGACTATCACTTTTACAGAACTGTTGACGTGTTTCAGCGTGGCGCAGTGGTAGAGTACTCGCTTGGAGATTAAGAGGTGGCGAGTTCGAATCCTCGTGGTGGAGCTTTTTTTTTCGTACGGCTTTCTTTTTTTTTTATTGCACTAATGCTTTCTATATGCCTTTCTTTGGTAAAATATTTATGTGGGGAACGTAGGCACCGCCCTTTTAACGCTGTAGAGCCGTTTTGCGCTTGAGTACCCAGCGCCTCCCAGTAAAACGCCGCTCCAGCGGCCCAGTATCCAGCGCGACGCTGGGCCCATAATCAGGCATGGCACTGGACGCTGGTACCCAGTGGCGCTGGGTTTTGCAATAGGGAATTGAAGAACTTTGTTCTGAGCGTTCGCATTGTTTTATACGAAATGTATGATGGCGTCTTGTACTTATGTACTTGAGTTTATCTTTTGTATGTCGTGACATTGAAATGCCCTGTGACTTGTATTGAGAGTTCTTTTATGAATGTGACGCGCATTTTGTGTGGACTGAGTTATGGACTCTGGCTGTGGGACATTTTTGGATGTGTATGTGCGCGCTAATTTGTGTTGTTTGAATATTATGTGATAATATTCTTGAAGTGGGGGGCAGTGTCACAAATTAGCGGGTTATAAAGCGCGCGCGAGGCCGCTTTCAGCTGGCTACGAGACAGAACGGCGCGAACCGCTCGCCCAAGAAGCGCAAAAGACGAAAAAACAAGCATCAAAAGACGCCGGCGCGCCGCATCCTCCTCAGCCACTCGAGCCAGACGCAGTCAACACGATCGAACGCCCGGCAAAGCCTGGATCTTTCTAGAAGGCAAGGGTGACGCATCCGCAAGCGATGCCGCCGCGATTCGAACCTACGAGAAAGCTCTCGCCCTTTCCCCAGGCTTGGCTGTGCTGCACGCGGAAGAACTCTCCCGACGCTTCTAGAAACCGGGGAAGAAGGGATAAAAGCGTGCAAACGACGAGAGTCGGGCAGTCAGTGGAGACAGTAGTCGAGAGAAAAGACAGTCAGTGCAGACAGGAGTCGCGAAGTCAGTGAGTGAAGGAGTGGCCCGGTGATGGTGAAGTTACGCTAAGTGTGGCTTCGATAGCCAAAGAAGACGTGTTTATGATGGTGTGCGGTCAGTCGATCGTCGATTTGGAAGAATCCGATGACGTCACCGTGTGAGCCGTGACAAGTCACGACGACGGTTGAGCTACGACGATCAACGCTGGAGCTGGCGTGAGTGTTTCCTTGAAGAGAAGCATTCGTTTACCGTCCAAGTATTGTGGACTGGATACGCCATTATCTATTCAGGACTTTAACTGTCGTTGAATAGTGGTAATGCATGCGATTGCATTCGTAGCGTGTGATCTGTTTGTTTAGCTCCCGTTGTGTAAACACCATCTGAATTATATTGTGAAGTTGTAACTGGTACCAGCCGAGTGTGCACGTGTTTGTGTTATTTGTATTGCCTTAACTGAGAATATATTTCGTTTCGTTTGTGCTATCGACTCTCGGCTCTGACTCGGTCTTTGGACCACAACCGGCGTTCGCTGGCGCACCAAAGGACCAACCCTAAATTGTCCGCGCTTTCGTGGTGCGTTTTCGGAGGGCCGTGACGCCAGCCCTTAGAATCCGCCCGGCGATTGCCGTCCCCATTAACGGGGTTAGTGACACCGCAAGTGTTTTCCAGCGAGGATAGGCGATAAGCTCTGAGCGTCCCTCTAGATTGGTTGAGCAGGGTTACGAGAGGGCGCTCGCGTCGTCTCGACAGACAAGCACGCGAACGTCTGCGCCCAGCCGAATTTTTGTTTAATCGTTTTTTTTTAGTTTTGTCAGTGCCATGACACTTGGAACTTAGCCACTTTCCTGTGCCGCGTACTACAATGCGTGCGGATTCTTCCGAACACACGCTGATGCCGCTGTAAAGTCATTATCGAAGTTCCTTTTGTGTGGTGCTTCGATACGAAGTCAGAAGAATGCAAGATTGGCGGGTTGCTTTGCCTCTCGTGGCTTTCACACTTCGGCGATTTGAAGGATCTCGTGAATGTGAGTTTGCACTTCATGCAAGGAGATTGACTTATATGCAAATAAGATTCTAAGAGCTATAGCACCAACGGTACCGATGCTGGATTTAACAGAGCAAGCATTCACCTAACAGACGCTATCTTGGTGTACGTCTGTTTTTCTTTTATTCAAAGAGTTTTCAGAATGATAATTTGATTGTTAGCAGAAGTTATTTCTTAGCTGTCCTTTTTCATCCCATACATTACATATGTCTTTATATTGTTTTTCTGCCGGTCTGCTTACTGCGATATGCATTTAACGTGCTGACAATGTAAGCTCTCTGCTTTATTCCTATAGTTCTAACCGTCTGCGTCATTTCTGCTGCTGTTCTTCTTCAAGTGGAATATAAGTTTACATACTTATATTCCACTTCAATTTACTGTTATGTAAAGGTGATGTTGAGAACAAATATATAATAATCCGGTCGCGCCTGTAGAATACAGTAATGATACTTCTGCTTACTGCTAAGTAAATTAGCAAAATTGAGTTTGCATTATAATAACTTAAATTATTAGGCGCCATCTCAAATACGTTCGCAAAGATATTCGAGAAACGCTGTTACACCAAATGCTCCGTTTTTCTCATGAGCGTCCCAAAAAGTCGTTTTACGCCACTTTCCATAGGCACTGAATTTAATTGTCGTAGCTATTAGGGGTTACCCGCCGCGCTGGTTCAGTGCTTATGGCGCTTGACTACTGGCCCGAAGGTCGCGGTAGCTGGATTTCGATGGATGGAAAATGGTAGAGGCCCGTGTGCTTATATGCAGCTTTTAGAAGCCCAGGTGGTCAAAATTTCCGGAGCCCTCCTTACAGAGTCTTTCATAATCATATGGTGGTTTTTCGATGGAAAACGCAACAATTATTATTAGCCCTTGGGGGTGCCTCCTGTATCGTGTTTCTATACTCATTCGCTGTGTTTGATACGGAACCGCTTTTCTATTTTACTTAGATATATTTGTTCCCGTTGTTTAGGCTTCCCTGAATCTTTTTACTGTTGCTAATGGCCAGGAAGTCGGATCTATAATTGTCAATCACGTGGATAACGGCGGTGTCCTGCAGCGTTTTGCGCAGCTGTACAATACGTCTGAAACGTTTCTGCGCTGCACATGTTCTTGGTGACGTACACCTGTCCAGTGATCTGTTATTGCGAAAACTGTGATATGTTTACCGACAAAGTTGAACTCCACAGCGGTATTGCACCATCGTGCGGAGCCTTCTTATTGAAGTTCATATGGTTAGTTGACAACCCGCGTGCTGGTCAGCAAGCAGAGCAGCGACTAGCTCCCATCAGTTACAAAAGCTACGAGCAAGAACTGCTATCAGCGAAATGCATAAAGAGCTGTCATGTTAAGCAGCTAGAACAACGCCAGCAAGTTGTTTCGGAATGAAACAGATACACCTTAAACAAGAATTACAAAACTTTTGAGATACTAACAGAGTTTTCATTCAAATGAAACACAATTGGTCTCAGTTAATAAAGTTTCAAGCGAACATTTACGTGCATGGGGGTTTAAGGCTGCATTATATAGATATATATTAAAAAATTTGAGAGTGTATCGAAGTATGTTAAGATACAATTGGAATGTATCGTATCGGATACAATCCGTGTTGGAGTATCTTATATCTGTATCTCAAATACTTCTTTCCTGAGTATCTTGTATCGTATCACGATACAATTTCAAAGTGTCTTTGCCCAGCCCTGGTTGTAGTCTTTTTATCTGAGTGGCGCTCTGGGCTTCGATCAATTCGGCCATGGTGTTACGTAGTCCAAGCCGTAAAACTCGCAGTGTCCCTTATGCATGTGCATCAGTCGACTCGAGGGCGAAAGCCATATCCTTCTTTTTCTTCTAAATCGATGTATTGAACCTCCCGCGGCCCCCTACGAAAGGTCTCTGAAAGTAACGAAGGTTTTCATTGCCTCCAGGATCGGGGAGACGGCTTTATGCACCTTGTTTTGCTCTGCCTCCCGGATCAGCCCACTTTTGACCAGCCAATCATGTCATGTCATGATGTCACAAATTTTGGCGATCTGTGCCGCCATAGTGACGTCATACGGTGGCATCATCACGGGATGATTTCTTGCATAACTCGTGTTGACGCCGCCGACGGGCGACGCAGACACGGGACGCCGGTGAAGGTTCACGTTTGATGAGAAATATAAGGTTTTCGCCTTAATAATCACCGTTTTTACTGTTGTGCATATCAGCATGCCTAACTGTTCAGTTTTCGTTGGGGTGGTAAGGTGCGTGATAGGTGATGCCTCTAATGGTTAAATTTTCGTTCGGCAAGAGTGCCAACATACTTGCATTTTATTTGAGGTACAGCAAGCCGTAATAACTTCGACCGAAGGGTTAACGAGAAACATTTTTTGCACTGTGCTATGTTTGCACATAGGAGCCCCTGACCTAAAGCTTTCTCTTAAGATATCAATAAATGCACACTCGAGAACAGGGTAAGGCACCAGGCTATTGAAGTGTTTGTTTTCCCACTACTAGGAGACAGTTCTACTACTAAGAAGCGGAACTATACAACTCGAGGTTTCGTGTTCACTGCCAAAGCGTTAACGATTTTTGTGGCGAGGATCCAAAAATGCGGCATATTGACTCCGAAGTTGGGTAGTTCTGAAAGTACCGGATGAAATAATTCCGGCTTTGCAACAGCTCGTATGTATGAAAGAGCGTACATTGAGCACTTAAAGTTCTCCTGGAGTGTCCTTGACAGCAGTAGATTTAAAACGGCTACGAAAAAACGTTGTATCCTTCTCGTCACGTCGTTCGCAACACGCTAAACAGGATGCGCTGACATCACCTAAACAAGCCAAACAAATGTCACTGTTATCAGTTTTGTAAGCTAGTACACCTAGGTTAGGCATACAACAAAATGAGCGCAATATAAGCACTAGCAGTGATAAAAATATCATTCTTGCACGCTGACGTGCATGTTGTTCTCAGACCTATCGAAACATACGTGTGGATCATTATTGAGCAAACTTCTTAAACAGCACAAATGAGACAGGATTACAGAAAAAGAAGACAGGAAGAACGCCGCGTTTCTTTTGCGCGCTTTAAACGTTTTGCTGAATCTATAAACCGACTAGCCCAACAAGATGCCTAGCTTCGGATTATTATGTAGCATTGCTCTTTTATGAGGCGCAGGCGATGCGGCATATTAGGCCATATCAACTGTTTATATGAGGAGGAAGCTTTAGTAGGAAGAAATAGCTGAACTTTTCTTTTGTCTCCCCCATGAATAGGTGCGGGCACGGGGCATTCAGGTGCAAAATGTAAACACTTACATCTGTACTTAGTCTCCCGCACCTTCACATGAGGAGTACTAGCCCATACTAATATTTGAGCGTACTGGTATGCTAGATATGGTTATATAGGCCTGTCCTTCTGGGCATTTAAATAGACTTAATTTTTTTCCTTGTGAAACATGTCGGGGCCTTATTTTTTCCCATATTTTCAATGCGCTCATGTCACCTTCGGGGAACATTTAACCCCTGCTTCTGCAGGATCTAGTGCCGTCATCACAAGAATTCTTGTACAACACTGCCATTGAGTTCGGCAGCGTAAAAAATTAAAGACGCAGACTCAAGAGAGGACACTTAGACAAGACGGGCGCTGGATATGAAGTGACTTTACCGCAAGAAAAATTCGGCAGATCGCGCGCCCCGTGGGTATCGATGTTATGCGAAGCATGCGGCGGGAAGGTGACTGTGGCGTTATGTTTTACATTGAGCGAGACTTGACGAAATGATGCTAATGATAGGCGCAAATGGCATGCGCACACACATATGGTGAAGAGTCGCACATGTGTTATATAACCAGCTGTTTACAGTTGCGTAACGATGCCAACAGCAACATGCGTGTTAACAACACCAGACGCGGTAAGCTGATATGTAGTGCCTATACTTGTACGTGATGATGCAGAACGCATGCACGTTTCACGTACCGGTGTGGATGTGTGGAAGGGGTTCTTGAGAGTTCTCAGGTAGATGTTGGGAAGCGGAATGTCTTTGTTAATGTAAGTGCTGTGCGTAACGCAGACCTCGCCGATTCCGCTGCTTGCCTGTGTGTGTTCGGGGTCTGGTCGCCAGTGGAGTGGGATGCGACCTACGTTGAAGTTGCGCATCGCCATGTTCTTATATGTAGCCACGCCTCCGCATCTGCAATAAAGCCGCTTACTGTGGGCGACACAGTGGCTCATCGCTCAACGTTTCAGAAAGTGCTAACACGCCAGTTTCTGTGAGCAGAGCGTGTTTTTCGAGGTCGTGCACCTGCGCGTGCGACTGCACGTTGAGAGCGGCTAGCCTGAGGTGATTTTTGTGGTTCTGGCATCGATTGAAGGCGGTAGCCCGGCCCAAGGCAATGTCTAGAGGCATGTTTGCTAGCCGGGTAATGTTATCGACAGAGTGTCTGTCGATAGAGCCGGCGACATGTCGGAATCTGAAGTTACTTTTTGCGCTGGTGATGTATAGGCCGTGAGGCTGGAAAGTGCTACGTAGACCAACTTCAGTGGTTGGCGTTTATGTATCCGTAGACTACCCGGGCGTATGTGGCTCTTTGTGACCTATAATAGTTATGACGTTTGCTGCACAAGGGGAAACTGTGTCCTTTTACGCGAGGTATTTTTCATATCGTGGTAGTGGTGGTTCGCGTTACGACGGGCACCCATTTCAATTGTATTGAGGTGTGTGCGGTAGTGATGTGCTTCATCCTGGCTGGAACGACAATGCCTAGCGTCGACGGTGGAAATTGAAGCCACAGTCACACGAGGTTACCGTGTTCATCACGCCCGTGTTTCCATTAGACAGTTATAGTTTAGCGGGTTTAGCGGAATAGCTGGCTAAGCGGAACAGCGGGACCGAAATGCGCGTGCGTGGTATGCTAAACGATCCGTAGCGTTTACCGTACGCGCACTATCTTTCAGATTTAACGTTACCGTGTTTACGTGGTTAATGTAGTGTACGAAAAACATGGCTGCGGTTTCGGACGCCCGCTTCGAACTGAAGTTAGCGTTGATGTGGATAGATCCACTTGATTCGTAGCAAAAGACTGTGTAAAATGGCTTCGCTTGTCTTCAGGTAGTTTCCACAAGCGAGTATCACGGATGACATAGCCTAGCTTTTGAGATCGCTTCTCATTTCGTCTGTCCCAAGGCCTAACCAGAGATAGTTGTAAACAAATCTGCAACATAAAAAATGTTTGCTTTTGTTGCGTGGTTCATATGTATTTACTTTCATTGTAAATAAACAAAGTAGTAATATTGCTGCTTGCGGGAATACAGGCGAGCATTCTCAGTTTTTCCTGTTCACTTTTTTAACGCACTCACCCTGCGCTAGGTGACGCCACCGTCACAGCTTGTTCGCGTAAACGCTATTCCGCTAAACTAAAACGCTCTGTTCGCAACGAACGTTTGCGGCACGGTAACGCTATTCCCTTAACCTTGACTGTCACGTTAACGCTAAACTATAACTGTCTATTAACAAGGCTGTCGCTTACGCCGATGTCGGCCGTGATCATTCATGGCTTGCCGATGTTCAGGCAAGTTGAGGCCGGCAGGCCACCCATGTCGCTTGCATTCCTCTTGGCCACTTTGTTCAGGGCATCACTATGTACTTCCTGCTCGTTCTTATAGCCAGTTACATAACACGATTACGTAACATGATCTCCGCAACGTCGAGGCAACGTACGTTACAGCGGTCGACGTCCGCATTGCTGTAGTATAGCCGTATGCCGTCAGGGCACTTTGCGGCGACTTCTTCGCGTGTCACAAAGCGGCTCTCAGTCAATATGACGTCATAATCGGTCAGCATGAGGTCATTGCCTAGCCTCATAAAAAATGAAGAGAACACCAATGAGAACACCGCGTCATTCTGGCGGACCACGTGGTCGAGTGGATGACAGTCGAGCTTCTTTCAGGGGTCTTCAATTTTCAGCTCCCTACTTGCCTTGCGTTTCAATGTGTATGTTCGCCGTTTATGTGTAGATTGAGACTGTGAATCACCTGTTTCACATACCCGCATGACATGAACTGTGGTATGCGGGTGTGGGCCACACCTGACTGAGGGAAAGGATTCCATGACGTACGAGACAGTTGTTTTGCGTTATTCATGTCATGTCCAGCGAAATCGTGTTCGTCGTACGGTGATACCTGCTATGCCAGTTTTGGTATATTACCAGTTATGGAGACGACCAGGAGAGCGTCCAGGCGTAGGCGGCCACATAAATAGATGGATACGTAGATCGAAACGGCCAAAGTGGCTGAGGCTCGCTAAGAAATGCTTCGCATTTAAAACAAACAAAAACCCGTTAGACAGGCGCACACGCGTAGCAACCATAGGCATAGCTGCCTGCGCGTTCACTGCTGCACGGTGCTCTCGCAATCTGTCATGAAGAACCGTTGGTCTGACGTAGCATTTACACCATGAAAGCGTTATCTTCTACACGACACCCATCTCGCAAGGCGGCACAAACGTAGTCACACACAAACATCGGACAAACCGGGTGCTGTTTAATGACAGATTGCGAGGGCGCCGTGCAGCAGAGGGACATTTGGCAGATCAATGCCGCATGTGCGTATGTGCCCAGGAATTTAATGCTACACGTTTTGATACGAAAAGGCAAGGATCTGGTGACTCGAACAATAACAGAAGCGTTCGCTATCAGCGTTAATAAAGGCATTTGCGTCGGTGTTCCTTCCATTGCTCTGTCACAGAAAGGGCTTGAATATTTGGACGCATATCTTGCTCATGCAAATTGGTGAAGTGTGCAAAAAGAGCTCTTCGTAGTGTGACGTTTGTTGCCCGTGTGCGCCTGTCCAACACATTTTTGTATGTTTCCTTGCAGTAAAGTCAGTTGATGCCTAGCGCCCGTCCTGTCTACGTGTCCTCTCTTGACACTGCGTGTTATTTTTTTGCGCTACCGGAATGAATGCCACTGATGACAACCAACAAGCCCGCATTACCGCCTTGTCTTGTAGAACAAATGTTCTAAGGCCTGCACTAGTTTACGTATGGAAAAAATTTACTTACGTTATCGGCAACAGGTAGCGCATCTCAAAAGGTTACCCTAGAAGAAAAACCCCGCAGGGGCGTCTGCGCAAGCAGGCGTTTGGTGTGTAGCGACACCACGGACCCGAGCTAACGGGGGGGTTTCGACCCCCTCCCACGCCTAGCCGTGCGTGGCTTTGCCGTGTCCGGGGAAAAGGGGATCCTGGGGGTTGAGCCGACGCCGGGTGATTGGACCTTTAAGGCCCCCCGGCAGAGGCAACACACCCCTTTGGCCCCGGCTTCACGTAGACGGCACCCCTGGGCTGACCCACCCAGGGGAAATCGGCAGTCGCCTTTTCCCCTCTCTCTCCCCTCATCTTCGTCTTTCCCTCCCGCATTAAATCGTTCCTGTCTACTTCTCTCTTCTGTTTACTTCCTCCTCTTCCTGGCGGCAAGGGTTAACCTTGTGTGGCTATCCTACCTAGGATAAACCATATTTGGTTATAGTAGCGGCGTACTGCTGGCGTAGTGCAGACTTTTCACATGTTCTGCCACGTCCCCTTGTTAGGCTCCGTGGTGGGTGGTAGGCGCCGTTGCCGAACAACTCACTTCTCATGGGACCTCCGAACCTTTCTCTAAGCGATCGTGCCCCGAAAAGGGTACGCACCGACGTAGCCTCTCTCTTTTTGCCTAAAAACAATGAAACGTTCCCGAAATACCATGTCCTCCACTGTGAACAATCTGCTATGAAAGCAAGAGCAATTTCACCTTTCCTTGTGGCTAAGTGCCTGAAAGAGACCATCGGAACAGGTTATAAGGCTACAAAGATGGCAAGTGGGGATTTGCTCCTTGAGCTAAAGGACCTGGAACAATACGACAAACTTTCACACCTTGTAGCGTTTGGCAACATTCCCGTCTCGGTGAGTCCACACCGTACCATGAATACAGTGAAGGGCGTAGTATCCGACGAAGACTTGATGGCATTGAATGAAGAAGAACTCCTTGATGGATGGAAGGACCAAGGTGTAACGAACGTGCAGCGCATCCTAATCAGACGCAACAACACAGAAATTGCAACGAAGCATTTAATACTCACTTTCAGTTCCACCACACTACCCGAGAATCTTGAAACTGGCTATGTGAAACTTAATGTCCGACCGTATATCCCGAACCCGAGACGTTGCTTTAAGTGCCAGAGATTTGGTCATGGTTCTCAGAGCTGCCGAGGACAGCTTACTTGCGCTAAGTGTGGCACCACCGGCCACAGTACAGACGATTGCAGAAATGATGACGTGCACTGTGCAAATTGCGATGGCAGTCACCCCGCATATTCCAGAGCTTGCCCGGCCTGGAAGAGGGAAAAAGAAATAATCACTCTAAAGGCAAAGGAAAACATAACATTCCGCGAAGCAAGACAGAGGATCTCATTATTATTTCCACAGAGAACATCCTTCGCCGAAGTGGTGCAACGAGGGGCAGCACCACAACGGCCCCTGGCGGTAGCCCGGACCACGCGTAGCGTGCCCAGGCTAACGCCACTTGCCCCTACGGTGGGAGCAGCCAGTGCTGCCCTGCCCACTCCCAATCAGTCCACACCAGTGGCCTCGGCAGGCTCTGGCAGCAGCCGGGGCAACGAAGAGGCCAACGGGGTCCCATCGACCTCCGGCTTGGTGGGGGCCAAGGCTTCGTCAACCGTGGCGAAGCCTACACTAAGCAAACACCGAGCGACACTGTCTGTCGTCCCTCCAGAGGCGATGGACATTACTGGTCCACCGGCGCAGGCAGCGCCGAAGGAGCGGCGAGCATCGCTCGACCGCTCCAAAAAAGACAAAACCCCTATCACAGGGCCTGACAAAGGCTCTGTAAAATAATTGACTCTTTCTTTGCGACACACAGCACACGTACACTACCAACATGGACACAATATTACAATGGAACGTCAGAGGGCTCTTACACAACCTCGACGATGTACAAGTACTCCTTAGCAAATTGTGTCCAAAGGTGCTGTGTGTACAGGAGACACACTTAAATCCGAAACACACAAATTTCCTACGTCAGTATGTTGTTTTTCGGAAAGACCGCCAGGATGGTCTCGCATCATCTGGCGGTGTAGCAATCATAATAGACCGAAACGTAGCATGCCAGCACTTTCCACTTCGAACGGCACTGGAGGCAGTAGCCGTTCGAGCTATACTCGCTAATAAACTCATTACTATCTGCTCTGTATATATACCCCCACACTACCAGCTACACAGACATGAATTCCAATCATTTATAGATGAGTTGCCCGAGCCTTACCTCCTCCTTGGAGACTTTAATGCCCACAGCAGCCTGTGGGGCGACTCCCGCACCGATGCGCGAGGCCGCCTCATTGAGAATTTCTTGTACTCCACAGGCGCATGTTTACTCAATAATAAAGAGTCCACGTTTTTTAGCCTCGCGAGCAAAACCTATTCAGCCATCGATCTCAGCATCACCTCCCCATCCATTTTACTTGATTTTAACTGGGAAGTGGTAAAAAACCCCTATGGGAGTGACCACTTCCCAATAATCCTCAAAACACACAAGCAAAATGAAGCTCCACCCCAGGCTCCTCGGTGGAAGCTTGACAGAGCCAATTGGGAGGACTTCCACAAACTTACTAAGATCTCGTGGACGGACATTTCTTCTTTTAGAATTGACGCTGCTGTTGAGTATTTTACCGCTTTTATAATTAACGCTGCTTTTAAATGTATACCAGAAATAACTGAGGGAACAAGCAAGCGTCGTGTTCCCTGGTGGAACGACGAGTGCCGCAAGGCTCGGAGGCAACAGAATAAAGCGTGGGGGCTTTTGCGCGATTCTCCCACAGCAGAAAATCTTATCAATTTGAAACAGATGAAATCGCAAGGCCGCAGAACGCGCCGGCAGGCTAGACGGGAGAGCTGGCAGAAGTTCATATCGGGCATAAACTCCTATAGAGATGAGGCCAAGATATGGAATGGCGTAAAGAAAGTACGAGGTCTACAAGCTTATTCGGTACCCTTAGTGGACACCCAGGGAGAAAGCATGGAAGACCAAGCTGACTCCCTGGAAGCACACTTCGATTTCATATCAAGTTCTACACATTACTCTGAAACCTTCCAAAGGTACAAAACAAGGTTGGAACGAGAGAGGCTGGAAAGAAAATCTACACAAAATGAGGCATACAATGCACCGTTCCGCCTAGCGAAGCTACAGGCAGCACTGAACCTTTGCAACAAGTCTGCCCCAGGCTCTGATCGTATTGTATACGATATGTTAAAACACTTCTCCCACGAAACACAAAAAACACTCCTTTCCCTCTACAATACTATATGGTTTTCCGGCGAGATCCCTACCTCCTGGAAAGAAGCTATTGTGATACCTATTCTGAAAGAGGGAAAGGATCCATCCTCGGTGACTAGTTACAGACCCATCGCGCTGACAAGTTGCCTGTGTAGAGTCTTCGAAAAAATGATAAACTGCCGGTTAATACATTTCCTCGAAACATACAAATTACTTGACCCGTACCAGTGTGGTTTCCGAGAAGGTCGATCCACAACCGACCACTTAATACGCATTGAGGCTGAAATTCGTGAAGCATTTGCTCATAAGCAGTTTTTTCTCTCGGTATTCCTCGACATGGAGAAGGCCTACGATACGACTTGGCGCTTTGGAATACTCAGAGATCTCTCACATTTAGGTGTGCGAGGCAGAATGCTGAATATAATAGAGAACTACTTGTCCGATCGCACTTTCCGTGTCCGAGTGGGAAATGTTTTATCACGAACATTTGTTCAGGAAACAGGAGTGCCGCAGGGTGGTGTCCTCAGTTGTACACTTTTCCTGATAAAAATGAATTCCCTGCGTGTGTGTATCCCGCGTACCATGTTTTACTGCGTGTACGTGGATGATGTACAGATAGGTTTTAAATCCTGTAATCTTCCCATGTGTGAGCGGCAGGTTCAACTTGGCTTGAACAAGGTGGCCAAATGGGCAGACGAGAACGGGTTCAATATAAATCCACGAAAAAGTACATGCGTCCTGTTCTCTAGAAAGAGAGGTCTGCGCCCTGATCCGGACATTAACCTGTATGGTCAGCGGCTACCTGTCCAAATGGAACACAAATTCCTAGGGGTAATATTAGACGCCAAACTGACATTCGTGCCACACATTAAATACATTAAGGAGAAGTGCATGAAAACGATGAATGTTTTAAAGGTGTTGTCGCGCACTACATGGGGTAGTGACAAAAAGTGTCTTATAAATTTATACAAGAGCCTCATACGCACACGGCTAGATTATGGGGCCATGGTGTATCAGTCAGCGACACCAACCACTTTAAGAATGCTTGACCCTGTCCACCATCTAGGCATTCGCCTATCTACGGTGCTTTTAGGACGAGCCCCGTAGAAAGCCTATACGTAGAATCAAACGAGTGGTCGCTTCATTTGCAGAGAGCCTACATTTCGTTCGCATATTTCTGAAAGTCAATGCTAACAGTGAACATCCCGCATATTGTGTTATAACTGACCTGTCTAGTTCTCGTCTCTTTTGTAGCCGTCCTGCATTGAGAGAGCCCTACTCACTGCGCGTACGATGTCTTACCGAGGAAGTGGGAGTCCCACTCCTTGAGCACCGCGTGATGGCTCCCGCTGTACAGCTGCCACCATGGCAGTGGCAGATTATTGACTGCGATGTATCTTTTATGGAAGTCACGAAGCATGCACCAGTGACACACATCCGCATGTACTTCATCGAACTACAACAGAAATATCCTTACCCTGCATTTTTTACTGACGCTTCAAAATCTCACGAAGGTGCGTCGTACGCCGCAGTCGGTCCATCCTTCTCAGATGCTGGTGTTCTCCACCCCAACACGAGCATTTTCACAGCGGAGGCCTATGCGATACTTGCTGCTGTTAAACACATTAAAGAATCCAAATTACACCACGCAGTTATATACACGGATTCCTTAAGTGTTGTGAAAGCTTTGAGGACTCTCAAAACACACAAAAACCCTGTTGTCGTCACGCTCTACTCACTACTATGCGCAATCTACGCAGTTAAACAGCATGTGGTGGTGTGCTGGGTGCCAGGGCACCGCGAGATTGAAGGTAATGTGTTAGCGGACGAACTGGCTGCATCCGCCCTTCGAAACAACAGCGATTCATCCATAGCTGTTCCTGTAATGGACCTGAAACCCCTGCTGAGGAAAACACTCAGGGCTTACTGGCAGCGGTTATGGGACGGTGAAATACACAATAAGCTACATGTAATAAAACCGTGTCTTGGAAATTGGCCACCAGTATCGAAGTCACGCCGCACAGAAGTCACACTTAGCAGATTAAGGATAGGACACACACACAGCACACATTCATACCTTTTGTCCCGTAATGATCCACCCGTGTGTGAGAGGTGCGGTGAACCGCTTACCGTGCTTCATATTCTGATGCAATGCAAAGAATTAGACGCTATAAGAAGGAAACACTTTCCACAGCCCTACCGGCAACAAGTACCACTCCACCCGTCGATGTTCATAGGTCGGGAGCCGCTGTTTAAACATCAGTCATTGTTTTCGTTTTTAAAAGATGTGGATAACTTTTACGTCATTTACCCAGGTATACGTAGCATGGCCTCCTAACAGAGGCTGCTGCTGCGGTAGCTACACTTAACAAAAGCACCTTCCTCGCATCCCTTGGACTCAAGGGCATTGACGAGGCATTCGTGCTCATGCCATATACCCGCTATCTTATTATTACGACTACTCGCCATTCATTTTCATAACACACATTTCGCATCACTCTCATAGTTTTAATTCTTATACGTTTTACCCGCGTTTTGCGCGAGGAATTTTAAGGCCCATTTACAGCCACTTACCATAACCATTGTCCACATTCTTTACCATGTCCTGGCGCTCTTTGGCCAACAAATGGCCCTTGCGCCAATAAACACCATATATCATCATCATCATCTAGAAGAAAAACGAAGATTCGTTCGCGCTGATAATTACGCTCGCGTTTAAGCATTTCCGATGAACTACTGTTTGCCTTATTCGTGCCATTGTGACTGCAAAACAATTGGTAGCTTACGAGCTAACAGGCGCGTAGACGACGACCCAGATAAGAGAGATATACTCCTTTTGTCTGCCTTAGTCAGCGCTCCTGTCCCCCCCAGAAAAATCAAAATAAGCACGACCGGTTTTCCATCCCAATATACTTGACGGCCTTTCGCTCCAAACACTGGGTGTGGGAACAGTCTGCCTGCAATGTCTGGAGACGAGGTACGTACTGCATACGCGTTAAGCAAATGCTGTCAATTAGAAACCGAGGTGATTCATTCTGTTTCGTTGCGCCTCCTCGCCGTTTATTTTTTCTGCACATTATTCCGGATCCTTAAAGTGGGTAACTGTGAGGCAGCGCAGCGCAGTTGTGCTTGCATTAGTGTGAACGCTAATTAAGCCAATTCAATGCTTTATTGATATAGTTGCGTTCGCGTTCGAATCCTGTGTTTGTGTTGTCGTTACACACAAGCGCGCATATATTGCATTATCAGGTATCCAAACCCTCCAAGGTGTGGTCACCCGGCCAAGTATGCCTTGTTCCCAAGTTATATTAAGAGAGCGAGAGCTTGAAATCCCACCTGTTTTCTTTCAAGTGCGCGAGAAACTCTTGATAACGCCTATCCTGGTGGATGGATGTCGGACGGCCGGGGAAGGTGAGGGGTTACACCCCACCTGATACCTCACGGCGGCCCACTGCTGAACAGAACAGGGATCGGCCTCCATAATTTATGTGTCAGACACCATTTCCAAAATTACAGTTAGTATGCGAGGGATTATTGGTCAGCTGCCAGCTCGTAATAAGTTCAAGTGCTACGTGACGCCAACAGGCAGAAAAAGAGTGTTCCACACTCGCCGTCATGGCTACTGGCGGCGCTGACTGACGCTCCCACGTTTAAATACACATATATACCCCATTCAGTGGACGGGGGGATGGCCGCCGCGGTAGCTCGGTTGGTAGAGCATCGGACGCGTTATTCGAAGGTCGCAGGTTGGGTCCCTGCCCGCGGCAAGCTATCTTTCCGACCACTTTTCTTTCTTCACATTTGCATTACATTTACTACTAATAAGGTCCCCTATACTTTCTTAGCATTATTGTCTGTTAGTTCTCATTGATATTGTGTATAACAAAGAAGAACGAGCCCTTAAAATTTCCACTTCTTTCCTTCATTCATAGCGAGCGTTTCGTTCTGGCAGACTTGATGCTTTCAGGTAGTATGCGAGGGATTATTGGTCAGCTGCCAGCTCGTAATAAGTTCAAGTGCTACGTGACGCCAACAGGCAGAAAAAGAGTGTTCCACACTCGCCGTAATGGCTACTGGCGGCGCTGACTGACGTTCCCACGTTTAAATACACATATATACCCCATAAAGTGGACGGGGGGATGGCCGCCGCGGTAGCTCAGTTGGTAGAGCATCGGACGCGTTATTCGAAGGTCGCAGGTTCGGTCCCTGCCCGCGGCAAGCTATCTTTTCGTCCACTTTTCTTTCTTCATAATTTGCATTACATTTACTACTAATAAGGTCCCCTATACTTTCCTTGGCATTATTGTCTGTTAGTTCTCATTAATATTGTGTATAACAAAGGAAAACGAGCCCTTAAAATTTCCACTTCTTTCCTTCATTCATAGCGAGCGTTTCGTTCTGGCAGACTTGATGCTTTCAGGTAGTATGCAAGGGATTATTGGTCAGCTGCCAGCTCGTAATAGGTTCACGTGCTATGTGACGCCAACAGGCAGAAAAAGAGTGTTCCACACTCGCCGTAATGGCTACTGGCGGCGCTGACTGACGCTCCCACGTTTAAATACACATATATACCCCATAAAGTGGACGGGGGGATGGCCGCCGCGGTAGCTCAGTTGGTAGAGCATCGGACGCGTTATTCGAAGGTCGCAGGTTGGGTCCCTGCCCGCGGCAAGCTATCTTTTCGTCCACTTTTCTTTCTTCACATTTACATTACATTTACTACTAATAACGTCCTCTATACTTTCCTTGGTATTATTGTCTGTTAGTTCTCATTGATGTCTCCAATTAAGCCTTTGTACTCATAACACGGCAGTGGTCAGACTTGTAACGCCCCAGAGGGTACAAAATGACCAGATTCGGACAGACCGCCACAGGCAACTGAGCATGGCGGTGCGGAACACTCGAAAACTCTCGAGCGAAGCAAGAACTGCGGTACTACTCCAAGATTTACTGGCTTTAAATGGGATATAAATGGCCTGACTGAGTTTCGGTGAAGGAGTGAAGCAGATGCGATACTGAATAATGGGCCCGTCCTCTACCGAAAGCTGCCTCAGGATAAAAAGCAGGATGCCTGGTTTTTACTTCACAAAGAAATTACAGGCAACATTGGTTTATTCTGCAGCATCAGTGAATGGGTAGCAAGTGCCGTTTGAAAACTACTTAGGAAATGGAAACTGAAATCAGTGCAAGGTTACTCTTAAACGTCCAGTCATGGCGATGGAGAAGCAGGACAATTCCATAAGAATGTTGAGTTAGCAATGCACAAGCTGCTTGTCTAGTGGTACGCCATAGCCATCAGCGACATGAGCGCGAAAGAGGGAATAGTACGGAAAGTAGAAGAAGCAATCGGTAACTATGTCATCGACTTTAGAAGTAATAGAAGTTAGTGCAATTCGCAGAAAGAAATCCACTCCTTGCGATGAGGATATCCTTCCGTAAGCTTTGAAATAGGGAGCGGGCACTGAAAAGTCAAGAGGGAGAAAAAAATAACTGAAAAGATTTGATAATATGCAGACACCCAGGCACAATGACGGACATGAAAACAGTGGGTGAGGTAAAATGCAGGTCTAATACGCGGATGACGCTGAGGATCGCCATCAGCCTGACGAAAACAAGTGCAAAATTAACCAATAAAAACGTCAACCTAGACGTACTCAGATGTATTCAACCTAGATGTATTCAGCATATTTTCCTAGATGTATTCAGCATATTTTTCCTTTGAGGAAAAATCAAAATCAAAGAGGAGGAATAATCAAAATCAAAACTAGAGAATGATTTCCGAAGCAGCAACAAACGTTATAGACAAAGGGAAGGCATGAAATAGGCAAACTCACTCAAATGACAAAAGTCTTCATGCAGAAACAACAACAGATGACTGCGGCCACCTAAATGGATAAATTGTAATTCACGGAGCAATCGAATCTGATCTACAAGCAGAAACTGAGTAACATTCAGAAAAAAGGCTGCCGCATCGAAAGAGGTAAAAGCAAGCTCTGTAATTAGAATGATTGAAATAGATACAGTGAAATATAGGGAGGGTAATTTCAGGATGTCAGTTTGAATGGCGCGGTGAAGGCGGTAGAAGACCTTATTCTGAACTGTGTGGTTCGAATAAATGAATAAGCCATGCATCCACGAGTTAGCCGAAGTACATGAGGACACGAAAGTTCCATGTGTAATAACCGATTAGGTAAGAAAGGCCATGTGAGATATTCCCCGTACTAATGCTGCCCGAGAAGGAAACATAACAGTTGACTTGTTCATAGATTGAGGGGAGATTGTTCCGTGCGTGGGTGCGGTGTCTAGCCTCGCTAAATTAAAGCTGTTATCGTGACTAGGTCCGCTAGATATTGTCACGTGGTCGTGACGTCGACGAAGACAGCAGTCGGCGATTGCAGGATGAAACTGTTTATTTGGCCGAACTTGTGGCCGGAAAATGAGAACTACAGCAATACACGCTGTACAATGATAGCGGCGAACAGGGCGTCGTCCGTCGATCAACTGACAAGCGGTCAGGCGCGTTGGCTTTTACACAGGCGCTATGGAACTTTCCAGCGATATCGCTGGTGGCGGCGGTATCTCTCGACAAAGCTGGAACATTTCGCGTGCAGCGCGCAATCTTAGCAAAATGATCTACAATAATCGAGAAGCTTCTCGAACAATGAGGCGCGGGTTGCGCTGAGCGTCGCTAACAGTCTTTGTGGGCGAAAACCAAACACAGCGAATGTGATAATAAGAGACGCGCGTGGCAATGCCCCCCTCTGAAAAAGCATCGTCCCGATGCTTAAAAACAGAACATGAATACATGAAGTACTAAAGAAAACTATTAAAGCAAGCAAACATTAGAGTCCTCAGGTGCGTTAACGAGCATAGTATGGTTTAAGGCGCACCACATGCACGACCTCGGGTCGAGCTCGGCGCCTCTGAGAGTTCGTGATGCCGTCAGGGACAACCTCGTAGTCGAGTGCGCCGAGACGTCGAAGTACCCTGTAGGGTCCAAAGTATCGTCGAAGGAGCTTCTCGCTCAGTCCGCGTCGTCGTATTGGCGTCCAGACCCAGACACGGTCGCCGGGCTGGTACTTCACGAAGCGTCGTCGAAGATTGTAGCGACGGCTGTCGTTGTGCTGCTGGGTCTAGATGCGCAGGCGGGCGAGCTGTCGAGCTTCTTCAGCACGTTGTAAGTAAGCGGCGGCGTCGATATTTTCTTCGTCGGTGACGTTGGGTAGCATGGCGTCGAGCGTCGTCGCCGGGCTCCTTCCGTAGACCAACTTGTACGGCGTCATCTGCGTCGTTTCTTGGACGGCCGTGTTGTAAGCGAAGGTCACGTACGGAAGGACGGCGTCCCACGTCTTGTGCTCAACATCGACGTACATGGCCAGCATGTCGGCGATGGTCTTATTTAGACGCTCGGTGAGGCCATTGGTCTGCGGGTGGTAGGCGGTGGTGCGGCGGCGGCTCGTCTCGCTGTACTTGAAGATCGCCTGAGTTAGGTCCGCAGTAAAGGCGGTACCTCTGTCGGTGATGAGGACCTGTGGGGCGCCATGGCGCAAAACGATGTTCTCCACGAAGAACTTGGCTACCTCGGCGGCACTGCCTTTGGGCAAGGCCTTCGTCTCGGCGTAACGGGTGAGGTAGTCAATCGCTACGACAATCCACTTGTTGCCGGAAGTCGACGTCGGGAACGGCCCCAGTAGGTCCATCCCGATTTGCTGGAACGGCCGGTGCGGGGGTTCGATTGGCTGCAGAAGTCCCGCTGGCTTAGTCGGCGGTGTCTTCCGTCGCTGGCAATCTCGGCAAGTCTTGACGTAGTGGGTGACGTCGGCAGCAAGGCGTGGCCAGTAGTATTTTTCCTGTATTCTGGCGAGCGTGCGGGAAACACCGAGGTGTCCAGCCGTCGGGTCGTTGTGTAGGGCCTGGAGGACTTCTGGTCGCAATGATGAGGGCACGACAAGAAGGTAGTCGGTTCGAAGTGGCGAGAAGTTCTTCTTCAGGAGAACGCCGTTCCGTAAGAAAAACGACGGCAGTCCTCGCTTACAGACCTTCGGAACAACGGCGGTCTTGCACTCCAGGTACTCCATAAGGCCCCCCAGTTCCGTGTCGGCTCGTTGCCTTTCGGCGAAGTCATCGGCACCTATAGTTCCGAGGAAGCAGTCATCGTCGTCGTCTTGCGGCGGCGCGTCGACGGGGGTGCGAGACAGGCAGTCGGCGTCAGAGTGTTTTCGTCCGGACTTGTACACGACGGTAATGTCGAATTCTTGAAGCCTCAGACTCCATCGTGCGAGACGACCTGAAGGGTCCTTCAAGTTGGCTAGCCAACATAAGGCGTGATGGTCACTGACAACTTTGAAGGGCCTTCCATAGACATAGCTCGGCACACTCACTCATGAGTGCACTCACTCACACTCACTCACACTCATTTGAATGTTGTGAGTGTGAACGTGAGTGAGCACTCATGAGTGTGAGTGGACGTGAGTGTGAACGTGAGTGAGCGCTCATGAGTGTGAGTGGACGTGAGTGTGAACGTGAGTGAGCATTCATGAGTGTGAGTAGTCGTGAGTGTGAACGTGAGTGAGCGCTCATGAGTGTGAGTGGACGTGAGTGTGAACGTGAGTGAGCGCTCATGAGTGTGAGTGGACGTGAGTGTGAACGTGAGTGAGCATTCATGAGTGTGAGTAGTCGTGAGTGTGAACGTGAGTGAGCACTCATGAGTGTGAGTGGACGTGAGTGTGAACGTGAGTGAGCGCTCATGAGTGTGAGTGGACGTGAGTGTGAACGTGAGTGAGCATTCATGAGTGTGAGTAGTCGTGAGTGTGAACGTGAGTGAGCGCTCATGAGTGTGAGTGGACGTGAGTGAGCACTCATGAGTGTGAGTAGTCGTGAGTATGAACGTGAGTGAGTGCTCATGAGTGTGAATGGACGTGAGTGTGAACGTGAGTGAGCACTCATGAGGGTGAGTAGGCGTGAGTGTGAACGTGAGTGAGTACTCATGAGTGCGAGTAGATGTGAGTATAAACGTGAGTGAGGGCTCATGAGTGTGAGTGGACGTGAGTGTGAACGTGAGTGAGCACTCATGAGGCCGAGTAGGCGTGAGTGTGAACGTGAGTGAGTACTCATGAGTGTGAGTAGATGTGAGTATGAACGTGAGTGAGTGCTCATGAGTGTGAGTGGACGTGAGTGAGTGCTCATGAGTGTGAGTGGACGTGAGTGAGTACTCATGAGTGTGAGTAGGAATGAGTATGAACGTGAGTGAGTGCTCATGAATGTGAGTGGACGTGAGCGTGAACGTCAGTGAGCACTCATGTGGGTGTGTAGGCGTGAGTATGAACGTGAGTGAGTGCTCATGAGTGTGAGTAGTCGTGAGTTTGAACGTGAGTGAGTACTCATGAGGGTACTATTAGTGTGAGTAAGTACACGCTAAGAAAAAGAAGAGTCAAAAGAGGGTCACGGCCGCGTGACTCTCTTCGGGTGTCCATTTGATCCCTTTTGGAAGGTAGATGAGAGAAAGAGAGCATTTGGGCTGGAGTCACGGGACTCTCCTGAAGCGCGTTTCGATTCGCTTCCGCGATGAAGGCGCCGTCGTATGCGCCATACGTATCGCGCGTTTGCCGTTCGGCGCCGTTCTGGCGCGGTGGCTCGCCTCCCTCGCCGACGGAGCCAGCCGGGCTGGCGCCGCGCCTCGGCCTTCTCTCTCAGTCTGCTCGGTGCGTTGTGCGTTGCGTCGGTTGCGCGGGTTGCGTCAGTTGCCTGTCATGCAGTTTTGTGTTCGATCAAAAATGCGCATCTTCGGTGGCGTTGACGCCAGGCTCCGCGCTCGAAGTCACGCTAGGAGGGCGGATTCATGGAGCGGCGGACCCGAACGACGTGCGCCCGTTAACAGTGAGTGTACTGCTTTCGTAGGTACTAATTATACCGCCTGCAGCAGCTCTGCGGAAGTTATCTGCCAGCCATTTCCAACAGGAGCCTGCGTCCGCGGGGCTGTTGGGGATGCCGTTATGCGCATGGCTGTACAAGCTTCCATAAAATGAGCGATGCAAACAATTATCAAGGGTCATTTTTTGCTGATCGCACATTGTGTCTGCACTGCTGAAGGTGCAAGATGTCGTTTGGAGATGCGCTTTAGTCTATTTCATAACAACATTTCTATCAACCTTGAGTGTGCAGCGTGCTTCCGCGCGTGGGAACGTGAAAAAAAAGCCCGTCTACAGAACGCCTAGACGCACTATATATGGTTTTTCTTGGCTTAAAGACTCTAGTTTGAGGTGCAGATATAGTAGGATGCTTCCAGCACGTACGCGTTGGTCACTTAAGTTGGACACGCCTCACCGGTGAGGTGAAAAAGCGAGAGACTTTCGACGGCGCGCGTTGTTGCGATCGCCGCCGTGCACTTTCTTCCTTGGTTTCTGTTTGCTGTTTTCGTGGTTCGCCAACATCTGCGATGACGCTATAACAGAATCAAGTGAGTTTACGTGATTGTGGGAGTTATGTGCGCCAATTCTAGCATATGACATGTCTGATCTCGACGTAGACGGCGTCCGCGCGCGCTGCGCGTCGTTCGGGTGCTCGTACTCGAATGTGTTTGCTGAGTATTTAAGGATGGGTTACGTTTGTAAAACATGCGGTCAGTAACCGCTCACGGCGTGCCCCTGACTGCCGGAGGATGTGCTTGGGTGTCGGAATATGCTGGCGCAATGTCGTGCTTATTCTGAAACCAAATTTTGAAGCGATTTCTCAGAAAAGAAGTGCTTTCATTCGTGCATAGCCAGTGCCGACGCGACGGCGAGCCCCGGCGCCGCGCCAGGCAGCCTACGCGAACTGCGTGAACCGCGCCGAACGGCAGGCTGCCACGCGACCACGCGATGTATATGATGCATACGGCGGCGTCTTCGACGCGCTAGCCGATCGAAACGCGCTGCAAGAGTGACAAATGACTCTTGCAGAAAAGTTAAATATCATTTTCTGATCCTACCTTCCAAAAGGGGTCAAATGAATTACCGAAGAGAGTCGGTTGCCGTGACCCCCTTTTGACCTTTTTTTTTTCTTGGAGTGTAGCACTGTTTCGACTATTAATTTTCCTGGGACCGGTGACGTGTGCAACGCCACCACGAGCAACCTTTTGCTAATACTAGAGAAAGTAAGAGTCCGCCGCGGTGGTGTAGCGGACGGTCCTCGGCTGCTGACCCGAAGGTCGCGGGTTCGACCCCGGCCGCGGCGGTCGTATTTCGATGGAGGCGTTGTGGTAGATGCCCGTGTACTGTGCGATGTCACTGCACGTTAAAGAACACGAGCTGGTCAAAATTTCCGGAGCCCTCCACTGCGGCACGCCTCATAATCATATCGTGGTTTTGGCGCGTTAACCCAGATATTATTATCAGAGAAAATAAGTGAGCGCTCAGCAATAGCACAGGGACTATGGCAATAGTAAATGATTTCGCCAACTAACATAGTGGTGTTCCAGTTTCTACAGTCTACTAATTCTACTTGATCACTGGAGTTGGTAATACTGACGCGTTGTCGTTTCTTTATTATTTTTTGTAGTTTTGGAGAATTAACTTAATGCTTGCCTTCGTGATTTACCTTCAAATTGCTGTTTCGTAAATCAGTGTGGTTAAGGTATTGTTCATCATTCCACGTCCATATTTTCTTCTTGTTCTAAAGCATCGTGTGATTTGTCAGGAAAAATCCTAATTTTTTTTTGATCCTGACTGTATCCATCTTGGCCTGTCTCTTGCCGGTTTACTTTACTTTTTTTCTCTTCAGATTGAGCGCAACTTTCGGCATCACTAATCACTACATTTTACTTTGGCTATAGCAAAAATATTTCACGTTGATACTCCGCAAAGTGCGAAAACTAAAAGCCGGATATGACATCACAGGATAACCTGTATCTGTGCCAGTTCGTAGTCCGTAGAGGTCGGGCTGCTCCGTAAGTTTACTTCTTTCATAATACTTTCTCACGCATCCCAGACTTCTCACATGAACTTAAAAGCAAAAACTGCAGAAAAAAAAAGACGCGATCATTCTGTGCGTTACGGCCTCTGTCTTGACGTCGCGACAATATGATAAAGACATTTTGGCTACCTCAGCACGATGGCTTTGAAGGAACCGAGGGACCATGAATATCCTAGAAACCAGGAAAAAAATTCACAGTGCCCCTGATGCATTCTCCTAAGACGGCTTGAATACCGAAGCCATCGGGTGCGACTATTTTACCATGCAATTTATATCGCACAAGCGCCGCTTTGCTTTTTCTTTTTCAGGTAGCGCACAGTTCCGCGCTTTAGAGGTCACTAGATTTTTTGAGCCAGCCTTTCGTGCTTCGCGTGAGACATAAAAGGCTTTCGCCTTCATAAATTATGAGTTTGTGATGACCTTTTGACCCTTGCGCATAATGAGGTAGGTAGGTAATGAACTTTAAATTATTTAGAGTCCAACGAGAAATGACTGACCCGGGCTAGGCCTCCAGGAGCCGTCGTCCGGGGAACATCGTGCGACGTCCTCGGCGATAGCCCTGGCTCGCTGGACAGCCCAGGTTTGGTCCACTAAATGTGGGCTGAGAAGGGCGGCTCGCCACCGCTCAGCCAGTCGTCATGGGGTACATACTCCCTCGTCCGGGTAGTGGCGGCGAATACCGCACTCGCACTTCCAAAGTATGTGCCATGTCGGCTGTCTCGTGCCCGCACCACGGACAGCCGAGTGACGGGTAGAGCGACGGACACAGCCTGTTCAGGTGGCGAGGATATTCGAATGTGTCAATTTGCAGACGTCCCAGGTCAGACGCCTGAGACCTCTCTAGCTGCTTGTGGTGTGGCGTTTTCCTGTAGTGGCTGAAGATCTCGTGGTACGTGACCATGATGTCCTTGCAGTCCTGTAAGGCTTCGGGGTCTGTTATCATCGTCGCAGAAGAATGTCCTCCAGCCTTGGGTGCCTCGCCATCGACGATGTCTCGCACAGCGGTGGCCCTTTCGTCCGCGTCGCGGCGGGTTAGCAGTCTCGCGACGCGGTGGGCGCGCTTGTTGTGGTTCGACGGGAGGTCGGGTCTTTGTTCGTTGCCAAGCTCTCCCACATGCGCAGGGAACCACTTGAGAGATTTGGTGGTGATAGCGCCGGACTTGAAGTCCGCGACTCTGGCGTTCAGCATGTGCGCCGCCTCGACGGAGACCCATCCCTTGGTAAAGTTTCGGACCGCGGTCTTGGCGTCAGTCACGACAAGTGTGTCCTCGTTGCCACTATGGAGTATTGCTAGGGCTATGGCCATCTCTTCTTCCGCCTCGGACGATGGCAACCTCGCCGGTCCCGTGGCGGTGGTCGACACGAGCGCATAATGAGGAGATGGTGTATTTCCCGTGATCTCGTGTGTGTGTGTGTGTGTGTGTGTGTGTGTGTGTGTGTGTGTGTGTGTGTGTGTGTGTGTGTGTGTGTGTGTGTGTGTGTGTGTGTGTGTGTGTGTGTGTGTGTGTGTGTGTGTGTTTACTGATTGGGCTTGTACATGGACGACGGAAAAGGACTAGGAGGGAGCGTCACATGGCATTACAGGTCACTTTTCCCGCTTGATGAGGCATATAAGACTTTCTCCTTAATACGAATAACTTTATATGAAGTACACCGATTCAATGTACTAGATACACATTTTTATGGCGTAACGCAGACGTCCATACTGATGAGCATTTAAGACTTTCGCCTTAATACGAATAATATTATATGAAGTACACCGATTCAGTGCAGTAGATACACATTTTTATGACGTAACGCAGACGTCCATACTGCGGCGTCAACTCGCCATGTCTCAAAAGCGGCATAAACCAAGGATTAACGCGGCCGCTGGTGTGGCGCACAGAAATCACAATGTGGCACAAGGCCGATCAGCGCTGTGGTGGGGTGCTTCTTCCTCGACGTCGTGATTGTGCGCTGGATTTTCACTGTGTTCGCCGACAAAACAAACCTAAGCATTCAATGCTATATAGGTCGAGGAGCGTGCAAGCGCAACGCACTTTCAGGGGCGAAAGGGGGGGGGGGGGGAGAAAATTGTCCCTGACATAGCGGCGGAACATGTTTATGCATGACCTGACATTTTGTACAAACTATTCCTACCCGCCCCCCGCTCTTACCTTCGTCATTGTGTCCTGGCCCTTGCGGGAATAAACTTTCGTGACCGGCTCGTTAGCTGACGAGTTTTAAACCCCTGGCATAAGCAGTGAAGGTGGAGTTAGCAAATAAGCGCCCCATACATTTGCTGTTTGGTCAGTCGACGAAAATGAAAATTTATAGGGCTGACGCGCTGGAGTTTTGAGTACTGTGGCGGAGTCTGGTGGCGTGCGCCGAAGTTGCTTGGGTAGTCAAAAATGGACGCCGACCGGCGAGTTACGCAGTTCTCAGTTGCTTTAAGCGTTTTACTTAATTTTGCGCCTAGTTTTTAGGCTCAAAAAGTGCTTAAAACGTACGCAGGAACTTGTCCGCTATGCCTGCAGAGTCTGACATGTTTGACGAGCGATCCCTGCTTCAACAAACCGTGCCGAAAGCAGGTGGTCTGGGCGACGGCTCTGAGCAGCGCGCGGTCCCGAAGCGCGGTCGCCGCCGTTATTGTTGCGTGGTTAATTGCCTCGAACATGACGGTAAGGATCCTAATGTGCGGTTTTACTGGTTCCCCTGAAAGCCGTACGAAGTGGAGCGACGGAACTGCTGGATACGTGCCGTCCGACGCGTGAAGTGAGTACGCGAGCAAAACGTGGTTTGCAACGTAACGTGCTGATTACTTTTCGTACGCGCGTGCACGCGTTTATATATGTATATATTCCCTGTGTGCAGTCCAGACAGCACGCCCTGGCTGCCGACGGCGATCACGAGGATGTGCAGCCGGCATTTCGTGCGAAACGAGACAGCCGGCTGTAAACATTGCGCGCCGTCGCTTCTCGACCGCCGCCGCACGTTGACAGAATTTGACGAATTCCCTAGGAGCAAATGTTGAAAATTACGACCGTGCATAGCGGGAGGGGGGAGTGTGTTTGCGACTGAATGCGGCAGAAAACGGCACACGACGCGAATGCGCTCATTCGGGCCGCCGACGGCTAGCCTTCGTCACTGCACCTTTCTTGATTCCGTTTCGTCGTGTAATGCAAATCATGTCGGCTTTCTTAACAGCAATCTTTCCGTTTATGCACTGTCGTTAATCGCGCGAGCATGCCTCGTAAAACTCGAGTTCAACGTCGTATGAGATTCGCTGCACTTGCGAGTTGCAGCGCGCCGAAATGGTCCTTTCAATCTCCTGCACGTCGTAAACATACTTGACGTTGACGAGCTTCTTGCGTTTACGCAGATTGCTTGGCCTGAAGAACTCAGCCACGTTAGAAATTGGCCGAGATCCAAAGCGCAGCACAACCGACAGCGACGGCTCCATTGCGCATCTGAGCTTAGTGCTGCCTGCGGCCGCCTGTCTGACTACTCGAAACCAAAGAACTTGTCGTAGGGGGCGCTTTTTAGCACCGTTTTCGCAGCGCCGCCTGGGCAGCCAGTCAGGCCTCGGATTATTCGGATTATTCGGACGTGTTCTCTGGTCGCGGCAAGCTTATGCATTGTTTAATGGTATCAAACTCTTGTTAATTCGGTCATATTTGCCCGCAACCTGGTTAATTCGGACGATCCTCGGAGCGCACCAAGCAATCCGAGGTTCGACTCGGAGTTCGACTCACAGGAGGAAAAACGGCATTCGCGAACAGCTCAAATGGCTGCGGTCCTTCATAAAGGCGTGGTCGCCGTCCACGATCTAGCCATAATCGCGTTGTTGGCGACAAAGACTTCGACGGCTGCGGCCCACTTGCTTTGTCTTAGATTTTGCTCGGCGCACGCGAACTGCGTGGGTGATATATCTATGATCGCGTCCATAGCGCCAGCGGCGACTGCGGGTCAAAGCTGCGACAAGCAGTAGTTTCGTTTTCGCCGCGTCGTTTCAGAACTGTGTAGCAGCCATTCATTATTGTGAATTAGCGAGTCAGGTTTATTCAGCAGCGGATGCTGTGCCGAGCAGTTTCGTTTCGGCTGTGGGCGCAGGCCGAGCACGCGCCTTCGGAACTGCGTGGTCGCTATGATCGTGTCTTAATTTAGCGACCGCACATCCGTTCACAGCGGATGCTGCACTCAGTAGCCTCGTTTTCACTTCGGGCAATGCACGCGCAATGTCACGCAACTCGAACATAGTGTAAGCTGTTGAAGGTGAAGAGATTCAGCCGCAGTGCGCATACTGGTATAAAATTCGGTTGCGACATTACGATGAACGAACGATCATTTGTCGATCATTTTTCCGGCGCAGAAGTTATCTTCACGTGCGCGTGGTGGCGTATTAAGGGAGGGGGGCAGATCACGTTTAGCGGTAAGACACGGCTGTCTTGAGCCGCGGTCACATTGTGAACGGAGTTGCAAATGAAGAAATTTGCGGCATTTGCATTGCTTTTATGCCAGATATGTACCCTGAATTTAAGTGGTCATCAAGAAAATGCAAATGCATTGATGTATTAGACATTTGTTTATTGTTTCCTTGATACTTTCGATAATTCGGCATTCGGTTAATTCGAACAAATTTTCCGCGGTCCCGACATCCCATATGACATCCCCTGAGCAATGTATGGGTAGGGGGGCCTTTGTCAGAGAGCTGCATCTGCCTTTAGCCCCTTTATCCCAGACAATGTCTGTCTGAATAAAGTTCAAAAAGAAAAATAATAATACATATACATAGCACATTTCCCTTGAACCAGTGTTAACATCCGCGGTTTGCCCCTGAGACTATCCATTACAAACTTACAAATCTGCACGTTCGGATATAACGAGAATATATGAGAGATGATCATCTTAGATGCGAATGCATACAAAACTTTTGTCCAGTGTGACAGAGAGATGTGAATGAGACCCGGCGAGGTTGAGTAGGTATGAGTAAAGTCCCTAGATTTTTCTCTGTTCTTTCTTAAGTACCGACAACCATTGAAGCGTCGTCGACGAATCTCATTGGCTAACGCTCGTTTTCGCTAGCCATGTTCTTCCTAACGCTTTTCCAGCACCCGGTGAAACGCGTCCCCCGTTCACTAATGACAGGGGGTTGACGGGAGGAGAAAGGCGCGTCGCGTTAGCATATTGTCCGCTGAAAGATGCGTGGCTAATGTACTTAGACGCACATGGCTTTGTAAATCTTCCAAGTTAGGAAGAAAATGGCGTCGGACGCCAGCTACGCGTGAGAGAGGGCCGGGAAAGGTGGCAGTTGTCGGTACTTAAGTAAAAAGGAAAAATCTAGGGACTTTAGGTGCGAGTGGTAATGATCGAAGATGGGAGCTATTGGACGTGTAAACGCGAGTATCTGTGAACGGGAGTGTACTTCAATATGGACATCAGAGGCCGCATGTGAGTGTAAGTAGAGCGGAAAGCTTGGCATGTTCATTCATGAGTAGACTCATTTCAAAGGCGTGAGTGTGAGTATGAGTGAGTGACGAGGGCTATGAGAAGGCATGAGTATGAAGGCAACATACGAGTGTAATAGGTGTGAGTATGAATGTGAGTGAGTACCCATGGGAGTGAGTAGACATGAGTGAACGTGAGTACAAATGGCTGTGAGTAGGTGTGAATATGAACGTGAGCACCGGTGTGAGTAGGTGTGAGTCAGTACTTACCAGTGTGAATGGGTCGGAGAGTACCGATGGGTATGAGCAGGTATGAGCATAAACGTGAGCGAGTGCCCATAAGTGTGAGTACCCTTGAGTGTGAACGTGAGTACTTATGAGCGTAAGTGGGCGTGAGTATGAACGTGAGTGAGTGCCTATGAGTGTGAGATGGCGTGAGTGTGAACGTGAGTTAGTAGGAGTAGATGTGAGTAAGAGCGTGAGTAAGTGCTATGAGTGTGTGTACGTGTGAGTGTGAACGTGAGTGAGTAGGTATGATAGTCAGTGCACGTGAGTATGAACCTGAGTGAGTACCAATGAGTGCGAGAGGCGTTACTGAAAGTGAGTGAACACTTATGAGTCTGAGCGGGCGTTAGTATGAACACGAGTGAGTACCAATGGTCGTGACGTGTGAGCATGAACGTGAGTGAGTGCCTATGAGTGTGAGGAAGCGTGAGTATGAACTTCACTGGGTGTGAGTGGGCGCGAGTATGGGCGTGAGTATGCCCATCAGTGGGTGTTGGTGGGCGTGAGTATGAACGTGAGTGAGCGCCTATGAGTAGGAGTAGGTGTGAGTATGAACGTGATTGAGTACGTATGACTGCGAGTAGGCGTGATTATGAACGTGAGTGAGAGCCTGTAAGTGTGAATATGAACTTGAGTGAGTGTCTATGAGTGTAAGTAATCGTGAGTATGAACGTGAGTGAGTGAGTATGAGTGTGAGTAGGCGTCAGTATGAACGTGAGTGAGTGCCTGTAAGTGTGAGTATGAATGTGAGTGAGTGTCTGTGAGTGTGAGTAGGCGTGAGTATGAACGTGAGTGAGTGCCTATGAGTGTGAGTAGGCGTGAGTATGAACGTGAGTGAGTGCCTGTCAGTGTGAGTATGAATGTGAGTGAGTGCCTATGAGTGTGAGTAGGCGTGAATATGAACGTGAGTGAGTGTCTATGAGTGTGAGTAGGCGTGAGTATGAACGTGAGTGAGTGCCTATGAGTGTGAGTAGGCGTGAGTATGAACGCGAGTGAGTGCCTATATGTGTGAGTAAGTGTGAGTATGAACGTGAGTGAGTGCCTATGAGTTTGAGTAGCCGTGAGTATGAACGTGAGTGAGTGCCTATCAGTGTGAGTGGGCGTGAGTATGAACGCGAGTGAGTGCCTATATGTGTGAGTAGGTGTGAGTATGAACGTGAGTGAGTGCCTACGAGTGTGAGTAGCCGTGAGTATGAACGTGAGTGAGTGCCTATAAGTGTGAGTAGGCGTGAGTGTGAACGTGAGTGAGTGCGAAGGCTGAAAAAATTGGGGTGAGTGAGTGTGAGTGAGTATTCTCTTACAGTGCCGACCTATGTCCATAGAGGTAGGGGCGAAACTTTGACGTAGCCCAGAGTATGGCAAGGCGTTCCTTTTCTGTTGTGGAATAGTTGGCTTCTGCCTTGGATAGTGACCGGCTAGCATAACTGATAACCCTTTCAAGCCCGTCAGACTTTTGCACAAGGACGGCACCGAGTCCTACGCTGCTTGCGTCGGTGTGTATTTCCGTATCGGCGCAATCGTCGAAATGCGCAAGTATGGGTGGCGTCTGCAGGCGTCGTTTAAGTTCTTGAAAGGCTTGCACTTGCGCCGTTTCCCACCTGTATTCCACGTTAGTCTTCGTGAGAAGCGTCAGTGGTTCGGCGATCCGTGAAAAGTTTTTGACGAAGCGTCTGTAATAGGCGCATAAGCCGAGAAATCGGCGCACGGCCTTCTTGTCGGTGGGCGGCGCGAAGTCGGCGATGGCAGCTGTTTTCCGTGGGTCTGGGCGAACTCCAGACTTGCTGATTACATGACCCAGAAACAAGAGCTCGTCGTACGCGAATCGACACTTCTCTGGCTTCAGGGTCAGTCCAGAGGTCTTGATTGCTTGAAGTACTGCCTCAAGCCGCCGGAGATGTTCGTCGAAGGTCGAGGAAAACACGACGACGTCGTCCAAATACACAAGGCAGGTCTGCCACTTCAATCCGGCCAGTACGGTGTCCATGACGCGCTGGAACGTCGCAGGTGCCGAGCAAAGTCCTAAAGGCATGACCTTGAACTCAAAGAGGCCGTCGGGTGTTATAAAAGCGGTCTTTTCTCGGTCTCTTTCGTCTACTTCGATCTGCCAATAGCCGGTCTTGAGGTCCATCGACGAAAAGTATTTGGCATTGTGGAGTCGATCTAGGGTGTCGTCTATCCGTGGGAGGGGGTACACGTCCTTCTTCGTGATTTTGTTCAGGCGCCGATAATCAACGCAGAAGCGCAATGTCCCGTCCTTCTTCTTCACTAACACCACGGGTGACGCCCACGGACTCTTGGACGGCTGGATGATGTTGTCGCATAGCATCTCGTCGACTTGTTTCTTTATCGCTTCGCGCTCTCGAGTCGAAACTCTGTAGGGGCTCTGACGGAGTGGTCGAGAATTTTCTTCTGTTATAATCCAGTGCTTAGCAAGGGGTGTTTGTCGGACCCGCGATGACGACGAGAAACAGTCCTTGTATTGCAGGAGCAGGGTTTTGAGCTGGTCCTGCTTGACCTTCGGAAGGCTCGGGTTGACGTCAAAATTCGGTTCGGGACCTCTATTCGTCGAAGCAGTTTCGGCAGCATCGAAGAAGCCGACAGTATCACTGGCGGCTACACATTCGTCGATGTAGGCTACCGTCGTACCAATGTTGAGGTGCCTATACTCGTGGCTGAAGTTTGTCAGCACTACCTTTGCTTTACCCTCACGCAGCTCGGCTATACCTCGTGCGACGCAAATTTGACGGTTCAGGAGTAGGTGCTGATCACCCTCGATGACGCCTTCAAGGTTCGCAGGTTTTTCGGTGCCGACAGAAATAATGACGCTGGAGCGCGGCGGAACGGTCACCTGCTCTTCCAGCACATTCAGTGCATGGTTCCCTGGCGTCGCGTCGGGCGGGAGCGCTTTGTCTGAGGTTAGTGTTATCGACTCAGACCTCAGGTCGATGACGGCGCCGTGGTCACTTAGGAAGTCCATTCCAAGTATCACATCCCTGGAGCGGTATCGTAGGATTACAAAGCTCGCAGGATAAGTCCGGTTTTTGATGGTGACTCGCCGTGCACACACCAATCGGCGTTATCAGATGGCCTCCAGCGGTCCGGATCTCGGGGCCTTCTCAAGCAGTCCTAACTTTCTTCAACTTTGCTGCGAACGGCCCACTGATGACGGAATAGTCGGCTCCAGTATCGACGAGAGCGGTGACGGTGTGGCCGTCGATCAGAACGTCGAGGTCGCTAGTCCGCCGTCTTGCGTTGCGGTTACGTCGTGGCGTCGGGTCACGGCTACGTCGGTTTGCACCGCTGTTTCCGTGTTGCGTCGTCAGGTCTCCTTCCGGTCGCGAAGCTTCGTCTTCAAGACGTCGTTCGGCGTGCGGCGGGGGCTCGGAACTTCGTCGCGGCGTCGTCGTCGACGGCGGAGGATCTTCAGCATTTCGTCGTTCAGCAACCGCACCTCCATCGGTTGCTGCCCTTAGTTTTCCGGATACGGGCTAGGCGACCGGCCCCGGTTTGCGCCAGTGTACTGCCGGCGGTGCGGTGACATGTAGCGGCCGGGCGACGGCGAGCGGGAAGGTCGTCGTCCTTGCCACTGTGTTCCGGTGAGGTAGTCGTCGATGTCGCGTGGCCGTTCCCCTGGCTGTGGGCGCGGCGCGTTGACGGCGAATCCGCGTACCCCATCTGTCGGTACTGGCAGCGGCGGTACGTGTGGCCGGCCTCCCCGCAGTGGTAGCAGAGCGGGCGGTTGTCAGGGGCACGCCAAACGTCGGTCTTTCGGGGGGCACAACGTTGTCCTGTCAGCGGGCGGTATGGCGTCGGTTGTGGTGGCGGCGGTGCCTGGCGGCGAAACTGCTGCGGCGGCGTGGCGTCTTGACGTGGGCGAGGAGGGGGGGGCGTTGCGTCGGGCTGCAGCAGCATAGTTCATGGCTTCCGGCTGAGCCTGCGGTGCTTCGGGAATTCCAAGCGATTGCCGGACTTCCTCGCGGACAACGTCGGCGATTGAATCCACTTGATGCTGCGGCGAAGGTAACAGTTTGCGCAGCTCCTCCCGCACAATCGCTCTGATGGTTTCGCGCAAATCGTCGGTGGCCAGCGAGTGCACTTCGGAATAGGTTGCAGACAGCGGAGAGCGGTTGTATTGTTTCGTCCGCATGTCAAGTGTCTTTTCGATAGTTGTGGCCTCGGTGAGGAATTCGGTGACTGTTTTCGGGGGGTTCCGCACCAATCCTGCGAAGAGGTCTTGTTTCACTCCCCGCATAAGGAAGCGGACCTTTTTTTCCTCAGGCATGGCAGCGTCGGCCAGGCGGAAAAGTCGCGTCATCTCTTCCGTGTAAATGGTGACGCTCTCATTCGGTAGCTGCGCTCTTGTCTCCAGCAAAGCAGCAGCCTTTTCTTTGCGGACGATGCTCGCATATGTATTAAGGAACGTCGTCCGAAAGAGGTCCCAGGTTTGATGGCTCGATTCACGGTCCTCGAACCACGTCTTCGCGGCGTCTTCTAGGTAAAAGAAGACGTGGCGCAGCTTCTCTTCAGAGTCCCAGTGATTGAAGGTGGCGACTCGCTCATACGTCTCAAGCCAGCTCTCCGGGTCTTCAAACGACGATCCACGGAAAGTCGGTGGCTCCTTCGGTTGTTGCATCACGACCATTGTAGGCGGCATGGGGGCTGTCATCGTCTCGGCGGTCGATGTGACGGTCTTGGGCTGCCTGGTGTTTTCGGGAAGGAGCCCGTACTCAGGGTGTAGTCCCTTCTGCCGGCGGCTGGTACGACGATCCGGGTTGTCTGTAGCGTCGTCTTCTCCGCGGCTTGGGCTTGGGTCAGCGCTCCGCGGTGGCGTCCGGACCATGAAGCAAGCAGCACCTCCACCAGAGTTCACGTGGTCGTGACGTCGACGAAGACAGCAGTCGGCGATTGCAGGATGAAACTGTTTATTTGGCCGAACTTGTGGCCGGAAAATGATAACTACAGCAATACACGCTGTACAATGATAGCGGCGAACAGGGCGTCGTCCGTCGATCAACTGACAAGCGGTCAGGCGCGTCGGCTTTTACACAGGCGCTATGGAACTTTCCAGCGATATCGCTGGTGGCGGCGGTATCTCTCGACAAAGCTGGAACATTCGCGTGCGGCGCGCAATTAACAAAATGATCT